>NC_039277.1:4155477-4472977 GCF_003368295.1 Carassius auratus
GTTCTTCTGAACAATGTCTTGAACGACCCATTTTCCTCAGCTTTCAAATGCATGTTCAACAAGTGTTGGCTTCATCCTTAAATAGGGGCCACCTGATTCACACCTGTTTCTTCACAAAATTGATGACCTCAGTGATTGAATGCCACACTGCTATTTTTTTGAACACACCCCTTTCAACTAATTGCC
Organism: Carassius auratus; assembly: GCF_003368295.1. NCBI lineage: Eukaryota > Metazoa > Chordata > Actinopteri > Cypriniformes > Cyprinidae > Carassius > Carassius auratus. The sequence continues at coordinate 4,155,664 of NC_039277.1, forward strand.
CAATTGCACAGCCTTAAGAGCGTGCATATCATGAATGCTGGGTCTCATTTGTTTTCTGAAAATCTACTGAACCTACTGGTAACTTGTTTGCCACGTAGCAATAAAAAAATATACGAAAAACCTTGATTATTCTGGTTAGTCACATTGTACTGCTATTATTTTGAACAAAACTGTATATCCATATTTTATCCTGATGTTAAATAATTCCTTGCATTCAGTATAAGCAATATAATATTATATAATATATAAATGCATATTAAATATAAGCATACATAAATAATAAATAAATAAAAATAATTTATATATATATATATATATATATATATATATATATATATATATATATATATATAGTGTGTGTGTGTGTGTGTGTGTGTGTATCCTTAAATGATTTAATCCCATTTTATAAATATACATAAATCTATATTTGATAATATAACATAATAAGGTAATGGATAATATAATAATACTATCTAATAACATGTATCTACACTATATCCTATACACTATATCCTATACTATATGGCACAAAATTTCTATGACTCGGTATGAGCAATTGGGAAAAATAGATTTCTATTTCAATTTTAAAAAGTACTAGAGATGCTGGCTTTACAACCTTTCAAAGGAAAGAGGTCAGCACTGATCTATTTAATGTCTCTTTTGGATCAAAACGAGCTGGCGAATCATTTCAGGGCTGGTGCTGCTCGACTTTACCTTAATAAATTAATAAAATATCAGTTATTTTCAGCAGAAGCCTCTAGAGATATTTCATGTGCTGAGGGTAAACGTGTGTACTGATCCAGCTGGATGAGGGCCCTTGGCTTTGTCAGACTTGGAAGGAGAGCAAAGCGGCTAAAGTTGCTACTAATTTAGCTGGAATGCGTAACGGGGAAGACAGGGCAGGGTGTTTAAAGGGTTAGCCGTCAGCGGGGCAGCAACAACACGCTGGATTCTGCCGAGAGAGCCGCGGTTAGCTGGAAAGATTAAATAATACGGGGAGAACGCTGCTCTGATCTGTCTCTGTGGGGATGAGGAGCTTCAGGCGGGAACTGAATAAGAGTCAGAGATGGAGAGGAAACGGACGGGGTTAAAGGGAGGCATCATGCCAATCCACAGAGGAATCAAAGCTGGGTTTATTTCTTGGCTTGAGTCTCGACACTGTCCATAAAAATCAAATGACTTGTACAATTACATAGTGAAGAAACTATGCATATCTCCATACCTAAGTGCACATTTGTGGTCTGCTATTTCAGTCAGTCCTACTTTGCAAAAATGTGAAGTACTCATAATATAATGGAGTAATGCATGTCTTTATGGTGAGGATGCATTCTTTGTCAACTAAAATTAGCAACATCAGTCTTCTAACCAAACAAATCATTTTAACATTTAAAGGAATAATTCACCCAAAAATAAAAAGGTACTCACCCTAAGGCCTTCCAAGATGAGTTTGTTTCTTTCTGAACTGATTTTGAAAAATGCAGCATTGCATCACTTGCTCAGCAGTGGGTGCTCTGCAGTGAATGGGTGCCGTCAGAATGAGTGTCTAAACATCTGATAAAAACATCACAATAATCCACAAATGATCCACACCAGTCCAGTCCATCAGTTACGTTCTTGAGAAGAGAAACGCTGTGTACTTTAAGAAATAAATCCTTCAAGAAATTTTTATTTAAACCATTGTTTACAGCTAAAATACAAGTCCGCTATACCTAACATTGCTTTCTCCAGTGAAAAAGTCCATCCCTTTATAGCTATCACATCAAAACCCACCAACTAACTGTGTTTGATCTGTGCATATTTCTCTCCTGATTCAGATGAGGTGGCTTTTTAACTGGAGGAAGCATTATTATGTATAGAGGACTTGTCTTTTAGCCAGAAGCGATAGTTTGACGTTTAAAATGTCTTAATGATGCAGCTTTTCACGTCACGTGTCGTTACTTGATGGACTAGAGCGGTGTGGATTACTTGAATTTACCTCTTGTTCTGACGGCACCCATTCACTGCAGAGGATCCATTAGTGAACATTTGATGCAATGCTACATTTCTCCCCATGAAGTAACAAACCCATGTACATCTTCAATGACCTGAGGGTGATTATATTTTCATTTTTAGGTGAACTATTCCTATAAAATATGCTTCAACCCTGAAGACTTGAGCGTGCAACTCACTTTGGGTGCTTGTCATACATGATGGGGAGAAACTCATCCACAGGAAGCATCTTGGATATCGGTTCGGCGTTGAGGAGCTTCTGAGCTCCCTGAAGAGAGATGGCGTAAGAGAGCGTCCAGTAGGAGAAATCAGCGTACACCAGGTTCCTCACATTCTCCACTGGGACCTCCTCTTCAGGGTACACCTTCTTCCTGCCCAGGTATCTGCAACAGATCACCACAACAGTTAAAGTCACCTGATGAGTTTATGTGCTATAAAATCATAACCAATCTGCACAAATAAAACTGAATGCTTCCTTATAACTGCATTGTTCTGGTTCTGGTTTGTTCTAGTGACAGACAGGTGTCACTCACACGATGTCCCAGTCCAGCTCCACCTGCTCCACCTCCTCCATCAGACGCATCAGGCGACGTTTAAAGTTGACTTGGAAATGCACATCGTCCTCAAAAATCAGCGCCTTGTCTAGCTGCATGTCTACCATCTATGAATGATAGCAATGGTCAAATCATTCTGACATACTGACATATATTAATTATTTTAATAAACACCACTGTTTAGTTAAAGTTTGGGGTCAGTATGATTTTTATTAAAAAATTTTTTACAAAGAAATTAAGGATGGATTCAATTGATCAAAAGTAACAGCGACATAAAGTGACAATTATAATTTGGATGTTTCAAAAGATGCCTGTTGCAAATAAATAATCTTTTAACTTTCTACTCATTAAAGAATGGGGAACACGTACATTATTTTATCAAGGATTTCAACAAAAATATGACTCATCCAATGTTTTGATAATTGTTTTGATAATTAAAAACAAACATTGATAATAATCAGAGCTGTTTCTTAAGCATCAGATCATCATATCATAGTGATTTCTGGAGATCATGTGACACTGAAGACTGGAGGAATGATGATGAATATTCAGCTTTGATCACAGAAATAAATTACATTTTACAATACAACACAACAGAAAACAGTTATTTTAAATTGTAATCATATTTCATAATATGACTGCTTTTCTACAAATATTTGTTGTAATGCACAGTAGTACATTTCAAAATAAATAATAGTAGTAATATTAACAATAATAATAACATACATTTATATAATGTATATTTTAGCTGCATTAATAAAAGCAACCCATGATGCATTAGACACCGTATTCTAAAAAAAGAATCCATTTGTTAACTACATCATAACTACCATGATACTCCTAAAGCATTAGTCCATGCTAATTTAAACATTTAATCACATTATTAATCAAACGTCTGCTAATATAATTTAATGAACCTCAGCTAACATTACCCATCCATAAAAAGTTGTGCATTCATTAACTAACATTAACAAAGATTAATAAATACTGCAACCAATGTCTTGTTCATACGTTAGTGAATGCATTATCCAACATCATCTAATGGAACCTTATTGTAAAGGGCTACCAATAACAATATATAAAAGTGGCTTTTATTTCAATAGTTTAAGGGTCCGCTGACCTCTTTCCAGATGTTGTAGTGGCTCAGGAAGCAGCCCACCTCTCCCTTGGTCAGCGTGCGGCCGGAGAAAGGGTCGTAGTAACCAGGTAAGAGATCAACACCTAGAATCTTAATATCGCTGCTGTTCAGAGCTCTGCATGCACACACCAGTGGAAAAACAACATTATTGCTCTTATCATCATTTGCATGTATAAAGAAAGAATGAATAAAGTTTGCTCTTAAGAGTAAATGTCTGTTCTTACGCTCCATCAACAGCATCCACAACTTTAGCCTCAATCTCTAGCTCATACAGTGACCGTAACATCCTGTCCCTGCGGTCTGGACGTCTGCGCAGGTTTATCAGGTAGATCTGAGGAGAACAAACACACAGCTGAATAGTGCAGCTCAAAGCAATGGTTAAAAAACAAGAGCATGCACTCAACTTTACCTGATCAAAGCCCATGAGATCAGACTGTTTGGGAGGAACGTGGACATGGCGAGACACAAACATTGGCGGCCCGTGGACTGTGGGAGAAATCATTTTAATTAGGACAAATCCTTGATTAAGGAGCTAAAGGTTAGTGTATTCTTCAAATACAGTGAGACCACACTGAAAATCACACAAGACGCTTTTAGGGATATTTTATGCTACATGATCATACTGTAGCTGTGGTAAACAAAAAAAATCTTGTGACTTTATTTATTATAAGTGACTTATCTTGTTATTGTGACTTTATGTCTTACAATTGCAACTTGTGTCTCATAATCTGACTTTATATCTCATATGCATGACTTCAGTTTCATATAAAAAAGTTCACTTCACAATTTCATATCTTATTTTAAATACTATTTCTATCATATTTTTGTCATTTGCCAGCCTTGTGAAAAAGTATATTCACATGTATTTTATATATGTACTTATATCATGTTTATATATATATATATATATATATATATATATATATATATATATATATATATATATATATATTGTTAAAAGACAATTCTTAAGTGCAAATGTTCAGACACTTAACTCCATGTTAACTGCAAAAACTAAATAAAAATGTTTGCAAATCATGTTAAAATGTCCGGTATTTACATACATTTACAATTATACAGTTGTAATTGTTTTGTACAATTTAATACATTCAAAACATATTAAATGTACTATGAAATAAAAGCCTACAGTTCAAATTATGATAAAGTACATGACATGTGCATTATTGACATTAAAATAAATGAGTGTACAACAAAAGATTAAAAGATAATAATGTAAAATGTATTTTAAAGTAAATTAAATCAATATGACAAAATTGAAATGCGCATTTAATAAAAGTGTATTTTAAGGGATAGTTCATCCACAAATAATTATAAAAAAACATAATCAGTTTATTCAGAAAACTTCAAGACTTTGGTAAATCCTTGAAAAAAAAAGACAATATTTTTTATTAAAACCTATTTTAAAAGGATTCACTTTACAGTCCAGGTAACCAAAACTTTAAAAACCAAAAAAGGTCATAAAGTGCCATAAAACAAATATAATCACTTTAAGTGGTCTTTTATGTCATTATTATTATATAATCAGCAAGAAAAAAAATTTTAAACATACTTTTTAAATATTTGAAGTACTATAACTGTGCACTGTTCAAGTGCACTGCTTCTCACACGAGCTGTACAAGCTCATTTAAGTGCTCTTATCATTATACATTTTTCAAGTTAACGCACAAGTTTATTCTAAAAATATGATTTAATAAAAAAAATAACAAAATGAAATGTCAGTGTTACTCACTCAGAGATTCCAGGTAAAGGTGGACAAAATTGATCCGATCGTCCTCCACGGTCTGATGAGGCTTTGCAGGTACGTTCAGATACCCATAACGCTCCTTGTTGCACAGATACATCTGCACCTCTGTTTCAGAAAGTGAATCATATCAGATGAACAGTGTCAGAAACTTTACTCACTCTGACTCTCTTCAAGGCTATTTGACCGTCAATCCTAAAAAAAATGAAGTCAGTTGGACATAGGGAAGAATTTTTCCTCAATCCGTCCAATCTAAATCCAAATGTTGAACTCATCATTTTGCATAAGATAAATGAGATCTGCTGGAGTCTTCCAGAAGGGGGCAACATACCCCATATCCTGCAGGAGAAGGCAAAAACGATGATGTCGTCAAAGGGCCAGGAGTAGTCTTTGTGAGGGGGGTGAAAGGCCACTTTCTTGGTGTCCTCTTTGCGCAGGTCCAGCAGAATAGTGGAGTGGACCATCGGCACAGGGTAGCAGCCCAGCCTTTGACGCTGTTTTGTGGGGAAGTATTCAGCAGTACGACGATAGTAACCCTGAGACGAAACAGAAAACTGAACAACACAGCCAAAGGACAAAGTGTTTGAACAAACACACCCTAAACAGACCTATAATGAATATATCTATAATATAATATACAATATCTGCTCTCCCTCGTGTATAGCTTTGTGAAATGGGAATAATTTAAATCAGTTTGTTTGGACAATTAATGTATGAATCACAGATTCAAGTTTCCATGCACAAGTTGGAGTGCAACATTTTATGTTTTTGTAGCATAATATTTAGTTACATATTTAGTGAATGCTGTAATACAGATAAACATCTAGGTCAATTATTGAAATTACTGCAAAAATAAATCTTTACTGTTATACTGTATGTATAAACAACTGCTGAAATGTTTGGGTAACGTTTTACAATAAGGTTCCATTAGTTAATGTAGTAACTAACATTAACAAATGGTGAACAATATATTTATTACAGTATTTTTTTTAATGTTAGTTAATGAAAATACATTGTGTCGTTCATTGGTAGTTCATATTAATTCACAGTGCATTAACTATTGTTAACAAGCACAACTTTTGATTTTAATAATGCATTAGGAAATGTTGAAATGAACATGAACTAAGATCAATAAATGCTGTATACGTGTTGGTCATTTTTAGTTCAAGTTAACTAAAGTAGTTAACTAATGAACCTTATTGTAAAGTTTTATCGTTTTTTTAATGTTTTGTATTTATTTAATGAATAAAATCTATTTTACAATGTAATTTATTTCTGTGATGTAAAGCTGAATTTTCAGCATCATTCCTCCAGTCTTCAGTGTCACATGATCCTCAGAAATCATTCTAATATGCTGATTTACTGCTCGATAATTTAAGTATTATCAATTCTATTTATTTTATATCATTCTGTCCTTTGATAAACAGCGTTTACAAGAATAGCATTTATTTTAAGATCATGCACATGTACACACACACGCGTCCCAGCTGTAAATTCATTGCACTGTACCTGTGGAGTGATGCCACACCAGTAGTTGGAGTAGCCTGACTGTGAGTCCAGCATGGGGGCAATGACTGACTTATTCTCCAACATCAAGAGATGCAGTGTGTCTGGGTTAGTCAGGATGTTGTCTGCGTCTGAATACTGCAGATGAGAAAATAAACACAAAGAATGACATCTGATAACACAATCCTAATGATATCATTTGATAGACTTGATATTAGAAAATATAAAAAGATACTGACATGATATGAGCAAAAATTATTTGAGTGCATTCCAGCACAATTCACATTTCTGGCCCCAATAAGATCTAAATCTTTTAAAGAGTTTTGACCTGGTTGTATTTTTTTATATTCCTGTTATAGATATTTGGTTGTGTGTGATCCAAAATTGGGGTGTATAGGCTCTAACTGGGTCATACCAGAATGTAGTCAGCCCAGCGTTCCTTGGCAAAGTCCAGCGCTGCCTGTTTGAGCTTCATAACATACTCATAGCGGTCATTAGTCCAGTGCTTGGGCCCCAGCTCACCTACATAGGATCTGTGTGGATAAAACAAATCAATGCAAGATTCACTGGTAGTACCTACATTTTAAAAACTTTAAATTGTGGTTCTAACAGGATAAAGTATCTGCCGTATGTTCATGTTGTGTGATGTTCATCTCACACGGGTTTATCTAAAGGTCTCCACTCCACATAGTGATACTGTGTTTGCATGACTGTGAGCCATTCTCGCAGGACTGCTGTTGTGTTGTCAATGTTGTGGTCTGTCGCCACCCTACAGGAAACATTAAGCAGAGAGCAGGAATTAATTGGTGTCTGTAAATTGCCTCCATCTGAAAACATAAGAAACCACTCAAAAGATGGTTATGTTTTTGGCCACGCTTTATGATACGATGCACATTTCACGAGTTCACCCTTACAGCTAATCTGAAAGAGAATAGTAAGCATATTTTGGCGTGCTGTCCTGGGGGAGGGGTCCGGGCCCGAACCCAAAGAACTCCCCCTATCCCTGATTTGGGATAAAAATAGATTAGAAGTGAGGAGTTGGGGTGGAGGAGGGATGCCGAAAAACTGTTTTAGGACAGGAGGTAGGAGGCCTGCATATTTATACACCTTTTGAGATAGTTAAGATGATTAGCTAAAAAAGATGCCCCTGTGCCAAATTGGATGATTATCTGATCGTGCTCCTCCCGAACTTTGTTAATAAAACATCATACATTACAGATTTCCATAAGTATATGAGCATTTATGTGCATATATATATATATATATATATATATATATATATATATATATATATATATATATATATATATATATATATATATTCTATGAAGTCATGTGGTGCAACCGCCATTCATAAACATACAGGAAAAACAACAGGAAGTGATATCATAGAGAAAATCCTTATTACTTTGACCTTTTTATGGCAAGGCAAAGTTAGTCCAGGATGTAAAATGTCAAGTTATGCAACCCCTCTCAAAACTGAATGATATTTATGAATTTAGAATTCATGATGTTTTAAAAAATACTTTGTACCTTTTGAAAAATAATGATTATGTGCACTGATTTATATAAGGAATAAGGAAAATATGGTATTTCGTGAAAGATACATCACATTACATTTCGAGTAAATAAAACAATTAAAATAAATTAAAACAAACAAAAAAAAAAACATCAACTTGGCATATGTGTATGTTTGTTTAACTTGGGCACTCTTATTTGTCGGTGTCTTAAATACTGAGTAATACAAATTAACTACCAGCACGAACATGTAATGACTACTTTTTCATTTTATGTAGCCTTAGACTTCTCCTGTCCATTTAATACCAAAATTCACCACTTGAAGCACCTTTAAACGTTAAATCGTGCACTACGTAGAGTATTATTTACCTAGTTTATTTAGTATGCGCTATAAATAAAATAAATGCATTAAAGTGCATAAATACACAACATGCAACCCGAACAGTATTAGCTGGGGGAAGGGGATCTGCTTTTGAGGGAAAGCTGGAAGAGTCAAGGGGATGAGGTGATTGAATGCAAAAAAGATTGACATTTTGACATCTCAAATAATAATAAGATCATCAACAAGCTTAAACGGCAAAGAAGGAAGTCACCAACCAGATAGAGATGCGCTCTTTGGGATAGTTTAATCTCTCGAGAGCCCCGAGGTAGTAGGGTAAAGAATGAGCGGCGTTCCGTGCTATGATTGCTATAACGACTGTGGGCGGATGCGTCTTTGACTCTTCAGTATAGTTTCCCTCTGAAAAGTAACATTGTGCTACCGCTAAAATGGTCCAAACACTTTTAATCCAAGATAACATGACTGGAATTCGGTGGTCCTCGGCGTCGTTGCTCAAACAGTCCCATCCGCGTCAGCAGCAGAAGAGGGCTCTTCCCTAAACTTCACACTCCCCTTCAAACCTCCGTTCTCCCCGGAGGAGCCAACGTGTTCTGTTAGCTGGGTTTGAGTTACAACTTCCGTGTAAGGATTTGTTCGTAGAACTGTTACATTGTATGTTCAGTCAGTGTAACATTTGCGTTGACTGTCTGTTATTTAGAATGTTTCACCAGACCACATCAACGTTCTTTTCTGAAGCCCTACTGTTACATTTTAGAATGCTAAATGTTGCGTTAACGTTTGCTACATTGTTTCACTGTAGCCAAGATGTTTCAGGACAGTATGGTGACGTTCTTTTTCATTTTTTTCAACATACAGAGCAACATTTGTGTATGCCTGTGCATACTTTCTTTTTCTCGTTTTTGTGGCAACTAAAGAAGGGATCTGAACCACTGCCATTTTAGCGATTGTTCTGTCGAAATACATCACTGAGATTGATGAGCCTACAGTGACATTTTTGTCATGTTTAGTCCGAGTTCCCAGATCACATTACTAATTCCTTAAACCGCTTTAAGTTTACATTCTGTCTGAAAGAACAAATTGAAGAAATAACAGTTTGATAAAATGTGAAATTGATCAAACTGAAACCACATCATCAGTGTGCCAGCATAAATCTGCTATCGTACATTAAAAAACGAATACATAGCAATAACACATTATGTAACCGCTTAGATGGAAAACTTTCTAATTTGACAAAACAATCACACAAAGTACTAACTGCTTCTTTCATAAAACCTTTGAATACAGTGAACAACCACAAGAGGGACATGTTGAACTTGTTTCACAAATGTACCATCTGGCATTTTAAAGGGATAGTTCACCCAAAAATGAAAATTGTGTCATTAATTACTGATAAACTCATGTCAGTCCAAACCCGTAAGACCCCCATTCATCTTGATAACACAAAGATATATTTGATGAAATTCGTCATCATAGTCAGCAACACAACTGAAACATTCCCAGGCCCAGAAAGGTAGTAAAGACAACGTTAAGTTAATAGTCCATGTGACATCAGTTGTTCAACCGTAATGCTATGTGCGCAAAGAAAACAAAAATAACTACTTTATTCAACAATTTCTTCTCTTTCGCTTCAGGTTTTTGTTACGCATTCACGACAATAAAGGCCAGTTTATACTTCTGAGTTGGACCTACGCCGTAGGCTATGCATCAGTTTTTATTTATACACCTGTGTCATTGTCCACGTCGACATGCAGTACACATGCAAACCGCTAGAATGCAGTGTCCACGTGTGTTGCTGGTGTAACCAGCAGCATCACGGCAAAAGCAGAAGAAGAAGTGGCTCGTCAGAGAGGCATTATAGACGCTTGTTCTTTGCTTTGTTTTATTTTATATAAGAAGCTGTAACATTTAAATATATTAAAGTGCACATAAACACACACAAAACTCAAGTATATAAGGAGGGAAGGATTCTAGCAGATTAAACACAGCGCTTGCGGTCTGGGTAGAGTTGACGCGCTGTTTGATTTTTTGAGAGGTGCACGTCAGGCTACGTCATAGGTTGTGCATCTATGCATAGGCTACGACTTAGGTTCAACACAGAAGTATAAATTGGGCTTAACACGACGCATTTGTGTGTGCATTCCTCTGTTTGTAAACAAGGCTCAGTGCATCCAGGTTCTACGTCAGAATGTCGGCTCCTGCATCAGGAGCATCACATACATACACTGTAGGTGGTACTCTCGTGAATGGTAGCGGATACTGACCTGAAAGAGAAGAAGGTGTTGAATTATTTCATTATTTTGGTTTCTTTGTACATAAAAAATATTCTCGTAGCTTCATAATGTTACAGTTGAACCACTGATGTCACAGGGACTATTTAAACAATGTCTTTTCTACATTTCTGGGCCTGGGAACATTTCAGTTGCATTGTTGTCTATGCATGGACAAAGCCCTCTGAGTTCATCAAATATATCTTAATTTGTGTTCCCAAAGGTAAATGAAGGTCTTACGGGTTTTGAATGACACGAAGGTAAGTAATTTATGACAGAATTGTCATTTTTGGGTGAATTAACCCTTTAATATGACATGTCTCCATTGGTTTGACATTGGAAGAGCTATTTTTCCTAAAAGCTAAAAGGATAGATAGATAGATATCAAAACTTTTAGACCACCTACAGATGCCATGACATTAAACTTATAAATGCTTCACAGGTTTGTAAAAAAAAAAAAATAAAAAAAAATAAAACAAGGATGCTGCTGTGCTTTAACTCAACCAAAGCACTTAAAAAAACTCAATATTGATTCTGTCTTTTACTGGTTGTTTATCTACAAAGAAATGTAGAATTGATCATTGGCCATCCACACTATTGAGTTCTTGTCTTTATAAATGTTGAGATGCTCCTCACAGAGAGATCCAATGAAAGTGAGAACCTCAATGAAGAGATGGTGCTGAAGAGCAAAACCTTGGAGGGCGTAATCAGAAAAGAAAACAGCCAACAAAGAACAAAGAGATAAAGGCGCTGAGAGAGTGAACGGAATACGCCTGGCGTCCAGCGAAACTGATTTCAGAGGCTTTCAAGTGGCCCTGCTATCATTGGCCAGTCGCACTGCCCGTAACAATTAAATTAGCGCTGTGTTCAGACCGGGTCCGGAGACTTGGGTCAAAGGGAGTGTCGTTTCATGGTACCTACGCCTACCCGTCCAACCCCTGGCCCTCGGAGGGCACTTTCCCAGCACCTTCAGCACAGCCAACCCTGAGAGAGTTCACCAACATCCCAACTAACTTTTCACTGCTGGGTCAAAGGTCTGAGGAGCAGGGCAGCAGGGTGTGGCAGGGGGTCAGGGGCACACAAGACAACTAGTCTGGGCCCAAACATTTATTCAAAAGGTGGGGGCCATTAACCCCCCTGGACAACTTTGATTAAGCCACTTTATCCCATGCCCAGTGGGGGGTCTGCCATGAGCCTATGGATATACGAAGCCATGTGGCATACAAAGTGAAGGGGGGGTCCACTGGTCCTAGAATCTCCATAGACCTTTTTACTGGGTCAGTCAAAATCCCCAAAAGGGCAGCTGTGACACTATGGGAAAGCCTCGAACTTCGTCCAGCGTTGTGATAATCAATAACATGTTCCCATACAGACGTCTCACGGCTCATCAGCTCAATAAATGTCACTCACAGTCCCACGCTCAGCTCAATCGTGCAAACTTACTCAGCAGTCGCAAAGTGACAGGACAAAACTGAATGAATGTCAGTTTGTGAAATTAGTTTGAATCTTCACTGGAGCATTTTGGGAGGTTTGGTTTGTAAAAAGACATCAGCTCTGTTCCAAATAGTGTAAAAGCACTGCAATAGTCACATGCTAACTGCAACAATATTTGATTTTCTGTCTACATCTTTGCAAAACTCAGAAAGCATACCTATACATAGAATTTACTGCAGTTTCCAGCTGAAATTGATGTTAAAACATGAATAACTTATGTAATTTTTGTTTACACAAATAATGATTAAAGATTATGTCCATGGTATGTTTTTTTTTAGTTTTTTTTTAGTTTTTTTTAAAATGTCTTTATGACTTTGTGCCTTATATAATTGGAATCCAATATATTTATCTACAGCTTCACTGTTGTCATGAAAAAGTTTTATACTTTTGCAAACTCCTCCTTGAGTTTTGCTCAAATAATCTTAAGACAATGAAAACTTACGCTGCACCAGAAATCACATATACTTCCCTACTGAATAGCAGGAGAAAAACAGCATATGAAAAGTGTAGTATGTTTGCATTAACCGTATTTATACTGTAGGCAAAAAGTACCCTGAAGTCCTACTGCTCTCAGTTAGATACTGAAGTGAGAATCTGATGAACACTTTATTATTATTATTAGCTTCATGGGAGAAGAGTTGTGAATGGAGGTGAAGCGACTGGTAGGTCACATCATATATGCATTCAGACTACACACATCCAAACATTATATATCACATTGTGTATTTTTTTAGCAGAAAGTAATTATTCAAAAGAAGTAACTACTCAGAGAGCATGCAATTTCAGACGTGGCCAAAAAGTTATCAAAACCTATTTGAATGCATTGCACTTAGCATTTGCACATTACCACTCCCTTGTAATTGTTTGTAAAATTCACTTGCAATTTCTGATTGAAAACAGTTTATACATAAACTTTTTTCCAGTGTATGGTAGTATGGAATTTGGAACATACTTTCTGAAGCTCAAAAAAGTTAGTCTGACTAATAATAATGCCACCAGCGCTATTGAGAAAGTGAAGTGCATTTCAATTATTTACTACCTTTGTGGCTGGTAATGCAAAAAGATACATCTTAAGAAAAGAGAGCTAGAGGGGATGTGTTGATAGTATAGATAAATTGACTGGTAATCAGACCATTGGGCAGCTCATGTGTTCCCATTTGGACAATACTGCAGGATGACCAAAGCACTTAGACGAAATTGCCTCTATAAATCTATCTCAGTTGTAGTGATTTTGTTCCATCAGTAGAGTGGGATTCAGTGACACCTTTTAAAGCACATCCTTTGCTTACTGTACATACACTTCTGCAAAGAATTGCTTTTTCATATTTAAGTGTGTTTTTAAACTTTGTTGAATGGAGACCCACCAAACTGAGTTGTGGTATTGAGGGTGAAAGAGAGCGCTGGTTATTCACCCCCCCGACTGACAATTCCTGCCAGACCTGAGACTCGACCCTACAACCTTCGGGAAAGATGTACTTCTTGAACACAATGTGTGTAACAACGGAGCCATGGAAACACAAGGCATAGGATCCATTGCAGTAGGATTTATTACAAGTATAAACAAGAAACACGGAACAGGAGCTTACACCAGGTTCAAAGACTGACAATGAACAAGACAAACACAGGGGTTTACTCACACACACACACACACACACATCTTATTAAATGGATGTCAGTGAAGGAGAGCCTTCACTAAGCTAAATAAACAGGTTTCTAGAGGATATATATTTTTTTTATATAGTTATTTAATTAATTGACAGATTATCGGTTAATCTTTAAAATGTTTTACACAAAACAATACTTCTGGATTGATCAATATTTATAATTACACCAAAAAAAAAAGTTGCTATTTTATAAGAGAAGTCACTGACTTTTTGTGACAGTTTTCAGATTATGGCATTTCTCATTTATTCCTATGGTATCTGTAAACGGCAACTGAGTGTACAACTCTGAGTGAAATTAAAGGACATCAAGGCTGTAATGTGATTGGTTATTAAGGCACAAGGGATCCAAGATGAAAGTTAGGCTTTATCTAATAGTACGTAATTCAGACCCTCTCAGCTCCCAATGGTAAGGTCCAGTCGAGCCAGTTCACAAAACCAACTGGTTTATTCTTTTTTATATAATTGAGACATTTAGAACATATCCATGTTTGTGAATCAGTGTCTGTAATGTGTGCTGTAGGTGCAAATCTTTTAGGAATCTTATCCAAGACTAGTCAGTATTGGTAAGTCGAATCTGACATAAAGGATCCGCAAATGAAACTGTGACCACAAACACCTTTAACTTCAGTGAATTACATGGCAATAATCCACAATATTCACACAAATAACTTTTTATTTGAATGTTTCAATATGTGTGACACAAATCTCTTTATTGGAATGCTTCATTGATACAACATGGCACTGAGTTGACATCATTGATGAATCGGCTTTATGAATCGGTTCAACTGTCTGAAAAGAATCAGTTCACGGTAATGAATCTGACTTTGCATCACTAGTCCAAACAATATCAAGAAACACAGACAAAAGTAATCCAGGGGCCTGTTTCACAAAGGAGGTTAAGTGAAAACTCGGAGTATGTTAGGTTTTCTGTTTCAGAATGGGAGGTTTGTCAAACCCGAGAAAGCAGGGTAAGTCAAGCTCGTTTCTGAAAGAGAGGTAACTTATACTTACCATGATAACTTACTCTATGAACCCAACCTGGTCAGGAGCAGGTTTTCTTCGGTAAACCCAGAGTTTCTTTCGGTATTCAAAAAATGCTGTGTTTTTTTTTTCTTTTTCTTTTTTCCCCCCCAAGTAAATATATATATATATATATATATATATATATATATATATATATATATATATATATATATAACAAAATTTATATAAAACACTTAATCTTGTTTCCTGGGGGGGGGGGGGGGGTCTAAATTAACTGCATTTTACTTAAGAAAAATGATGTGCCAGTGTGATAATAAAAATAATGTTAATGCAAACGGAAAACAAGATTTTTGGAGTGTCTATTACTAAGAGCAAATCTACTGTAGCTCTTCCCTCCATCGACACATAAGGTTAAATAGGACATGGGAATAACAGCTTCAATGGTGTAAGCAGTAAGGTTTTGGGCATGGAAAACTTTGTAACGTGATTGACTGGGTTACAGTCCGGCTTTTGCCAACCTCGTTCTTCTCACTTTTCCCATCACATGTCACATTAGAATTTATTTTCAATAAAAATGAACAAAATGTGGAGTAAAGTGCCTTACGATTGTTTAATAATGATGTAGCTATTTATAATTGTAATAAATATAATAATTTACAATCTGTTATTATTACATACTGTTAATGTATAACAATACTGAGGTGCACATGGGCCTAGTATGTATCTGCCAGTATAAAGTATAACTAGCATCTAATTATTATTCACACTTAGCCTGTTGCAAAGAACTGCTACTTTTACATGGTAAATAGAATATATCACGATTTTCACTCTACATTTTACTGTACGATAGCATCTAGAGCTACTTGCACTTAGCCTACAGTAAATAGAATCTATTGCTAAGAAAGTATGTTAATTCTACTTAGTGTAAACAGCCACTGCCGTATTTTTCTTACTCTATTGGCAGATCATTTGTAAAATAAGAAAAATGCACTTAAAATATTATTATTAATATTATTATTTTCTATATATTTTTCGCCCATGAGATACCATAAAATGATTAGCTATTAGTTCATTCACCTAACTTTCTGCCAGTTTTCACATGTGATATTATAACACTGAGAAGAATTATATTTGAGTATATATTGAGTCTGAAGTATGCAGACGGCTTTTTGGCAGGAGCTGTTGCCATAGTGTATTATCGGCGCTCCATTGATACTGGCTTTTTATAGTTGTGGTGGACGCGCTCAGAGTCAGTCAATGTAGAGTTGATTAAACCAACTCATTTCAGCTGTTCTGTAACCAAAGACTCAGAGTTTCCCATCTCAGGGTAAGTCAACTCAGATTTCAAGTTTAAACTCAGAGTTGGTTGAACCTCCTTAGTGAAACAGGCCCCAGAACAAGGGACAGAATAAATTAAGACACATGAAAACAGAAACTAACGGCTCAGAAATGCAGTACGTAACACATGGAAGACATCACAATTAATCAACTAATGAACCAGACTATATATATGGTGAGCAGACAGGGTTAACAAGACACAGGTGCAAACAATGAATGCTGATGAGTCTGGGCAAAGGATCATGGGAAATATAAGTGAGAGAGGTATGGTGTGCACTCTGGTGGTTATCAAGGGCTCTCCAGCTGGTGATTGTGACAGCTCCAAATAGTGCCATATTCTCCATTGCTCTATTAATTTCTCTGTGATTTAACAGCTGGCAAATGGAATTATGGCCTAATTAAGTCCTTTCAGTTGTTGAAGCTAGTTCGCTTTAATTAACTGTCCAGCAGTGTTCATTTCAAAATAAAAGCACTTCGTTGATGGTTCCTTTGAGGTTTTATTTGCACTGCAAATTTTTGATTTCTGTGAATAGACCTTGTGTGAACTGTTAACTCTTGCAAACCGATTAAGACATAATTTTAATCATTTTGAAAAGCCAGTATCTTTATTGTTGTGGCTTCATTGAGAGTGGATGTGTGTACTTGTGGCTCTGTGAAACCTACAATGAGGAATGAATTTCCCAGTGGTCTCTTTAACCTAAGTCAACGCTGCTTCACTTACTGTCCATGTTGCCTGGCAACCAGCCAACCACAGTGAAAGAATTTGTGCTCCTTTTTTCCTCTTAGTGGAGGGGGCAACAAGAGAAAGTGAGAGAGGGAGAGTGTGTGTGTATGCAGACCCCCCTCCACAGTTTGCCAACTAAGCATGGGGTGCCGGACGTTAACAAGAAGCGTCCGGAATGCTGGAAACGAGAGGAGTACCAGGAATTAATCCTGCGCCACACTTTCTTTGCTGCAACACACTTCAGGTCATTATCTTTAATGATGTCATAAAATATTTAACACTCTAATATTTTGGCATGTACGCAATATCCCACATAGGGATTTGTGCAATATCTCCAAATTTTACAATATTGTCTCGGTGTGTTAAAAGTCAGTCTTACAACCACATCTTAAAGTTTAGCATATTTTATAATAAATATTCAAATAATAAGTAAAATATAATGCATATATAGGAATTATAATTAGATTGCATTTATTATTTAATGTTCAATATACAATATGACAAAAAGTTATATATTTTTAGATGTACATTTTTATAAATAGAAAAATGAAATAAATGCTGTTCTTTGGAAAATTATGTTACGAAAAAAAAAATGTAAATGATATTACATATTACAACTCTTTTTAACATTGATAATAATAAGAAATGTTTGTTGAGCAGCAAATCATAGTGATTTCTGAAGATCATGTGACACTGAAAACTGGAGTAACGATGCTGAAAATACAACTTTGCGTCACAGGAATAAATTACATTTCAAAATATATTCAAATAAAAGACAATTTTCACAATATTTTTACAAAAACAACTTTCAAAATTCTGAATAGTAATGTAATGAATACTGCACATAGATCTGGCTGCTTTTATGTCTATTAAAACAGCCATGTCTGTTTAAAGTCTATAGGCTTTTAATAGGTCTAATAGCTTTGAAAAGTAATATCACGTCTTATAATCAATGTCTGTAATACAAGTGTTGCAGGACTAAAGTTTAATACTGAAGGCTGGCGTTTAAAAAAAAAAAAGAGCAATAGTGAAAAGGACATTTGCTTTAGCAATGCAGTTAATGAAGTAAATGACAAACAATAGGACAACAGAAAACTAGCAACTAAATGAACTATTACTCATCTAAACAGTGAAAACATCACTCATAGTCTTTCAAATCTGGTATAATAAAAATGAAGCTTTTCACTAAAAAGAAGTACTGCGAATCTATTGAGGAATTGATGTTTCTTATGAAATCACAGATGTCATGAAGATGGTCAATGTAGAAGATATCCTGGGGCTTTTGTATGCATCGTTTTGTTTTATAATATATCCAGCCCCGGCAGATACTCTATACTATTTATAGATTGCACTTATGTGAAGAAAATCTATAATGCAGTAGTGATGGAATAAAGCCAATGGCGGGCAATGAAATATAAATGGTGATAATAATGGCACAAAGAATATTGTTTTATTGGAAACAACACTGAGCCTTTTTAGACACACATAACTTAAATGTGACAACTTCAATTTCAGTCACCTAGATAAAACACAAGCAAATACCAAATCTGAAATCTACAGCAATCATCATAATTTCCAGCACAAAATTATTGGTGGGAAAAACAAAACATTTCATCATCAGACCCAGTCACATTAGATGTGATTTACAGTTATGGTTTATTTCTGCATGATGTGGGATATGTTGGCTGAATTTATCCTTCAGTAAATGAATACAAGTGAAAAAGGCCAATAACAGTATGAAAGCAAACAAATAGTCCTTTATGGAAATATATGGCCAGATGTGATATGTAAAAACTATCAAAGTTTCTGTAGCTCATAATCCTCTATAAGCATTTTTTTTTTTTTTTTTTTTTGCACAGATGGTCGGAGGTGTACATTGATCCAGTCTATCTTGTTTAGAGTATATAGCATGCTGGAGATGCCTTTATTTGATGAGGCTGGTTTTTTAAAAATCTCCCTGGTCCATTGTTTTCCTCCTCCTCTTTTCTTCAGAGGGCCAGTTTCATTGCCTACCCCATGGATCTGGATTCTTCTCCCCCACTGCTCCATTCAGCTTCAGGGTTAAACATTTATCTGTGAATAGGGAAAGCACAGTGCCAAAACAAATCAATGTTTCCCACTGTCCTGATGTGCATGACTTGACAATATCCTGCCCAGCTGGCCCACTGGGCAACCTGAGCTTTGTGTATTTTTCTCCCTGTTAGTGGTTTGTGGAGTTTCAAATTTGTTGAGTACAACAATTGTGAAGAACAACTTTTTGAAACCATTTTAAGCCTATAGAAATCCAGAACCTAAACAGCAACAACTTGTTGCTGGTGTGTTGTTTTATGTATTTTTTATTTATTGATTGTGTTTGTTAACTAGAATTTATGTAATAAGCCTATCTGCTTTACTGTAAAAAAGTACAACAAAATACTATTTCAGTGTTTTTACTTCAAAATGTCATATTTATTTCAGTGTTACCTGCCGTTTCTTTGTAATTAATTGAAAGATTGAGCTATTTCTGTGTGAAACCCTTTTTTTCAGTGGTATTGAGTGTCATCATACCAAGTTATAAATTGTCCAGTGAACTAGGCAATAACTGGTGTAAAGGTTAAACAGCTTTTATTTTGTAGTCAAGACATATATATATATATATCATATATATCAGTATATATATATATATATACTGACTTTCAAAAATAACCCTACCATATAGCCTACCCAAAATTCGCTCATGTGAAAAGTCGTGAAAAGTCTGTCATCTAACACCGACTTTCTCTTAAAAATGCAATTCAGAGCATAAACATCTTCCATTAAACTACACAAAAGCCATAAATTAGGTCTAAACGTCAATGGGGTTCCATTAATACTCTTATTAAATGAGTATTAGTACTCTGGATGCGGTTAACCCTCTCAAGTAGGCACTCGAAGCGCCTGAGAAAAGGCGGTGGCGGGAAATACTCTTCTAGCGCCAAATGAGCAACGGATTGCACGCGGGCGAGACACCCCGCGGAACTGAAGAGGAGGTTAACTCGCTTACTTCACACAGACGGACGAAAGGATAAAACAGTTTCACTTTAGGAGGGAGGAGCAGCGCCAAGGAGGCGGGAGTTAGGCCATGATTTATTAGGAGAAAAAGGAACGGCGAGGGGATCCTTCAGATCGCGCTAGTCACGCTGACAGGATGAGCGCTCGAGCGGGAGTTAATGTTTACATGATAAGTTTGGGATATGATACCTCAATAATTCTGCTTAGTCTTGTAGGGTGAGCGGTAGAAGTAATAAGTAATATTTATGTGTTTCCCTTTCAAGTATCTGATCAGAAACACACGCTTATCTAATCCATACTAGAATAAATAAATAAGTGTTGTTGCGCTTTCTGAGGTGAAGCAGTGGAAATAGGTTTATATCTGATGTCTGTAGCCTATATCTGTTTCAAGTCAAACATATAGGCTTCAAAATGTAACATTTTTAAGAGCTTAATAATTTTAATAGACTTAATAAAAACAACTAGTGAATGGTTTATGCACAATTCCAAGGAAACACTTTAGATTGAAAGAAAGAAAGAAAGAAAGAAAGAAAGAAAGAAAGAAAGAAAGACCCAAACAAACTCTGGTAGTGAAGCAAAGTTCCATCTTTTTTGTTTTGTTTTGTTACAAAAATATGCAGTGACTCACCTATAGACATTTTATGTAAATTTTGTGCTTGGAGATATTCCTAATTCTCCATGGTAATGGAAAGCAAAATCGTTTTGCTAAACTGTATTACAATAGAAGATAATCTGTTTCTAAAATCCTATTTTTAGTAAGCTATAGATGTATTTCAGTTTACCATTCCTTGCAGCAAAATGTGTTTAAACGAATGCATTTTAATACTAATATTAAAACTAATAATAATAATAATAATAATAAATGGTCTTAATAATAATAATAATAATAATAACATATTATTATTTTCCCGTTTTTTATATGACATTTCATTTGTTTCAAAATGATCAAATGGTTATGTTTTACGTAAGTGCCTGGTCACTGCGTTGTACTAGCTTTCCTCACCCAAATAAAGGTGTCCAGAAAACAAACGTCATGCAGTGTGTGTTGACAGAATAAACAGTGTACGGATTGTGTTCACTTTTGAGGAGAAAATAGGGCTGTTGTGTCTTTAAGAGGCTGCTGGTCCCTCGCTCGCAGCTGCTGGCTTGTGTGCAATAGAAGACAGTGGAGATTCATTACTTCTACAGCACAATGGACATTTATCACCCCATGGTGTTATTCAAATTCAGTACCAAGCGAAGATCATCCCCACTCCCTCTCGCCGTCCGTCGTGGCAACACCGGTATTGTTACGGGAGCTTGAGAAAAGCCTTCATAGGAACGTGATGGTCCGTGCCATTCCATAAGAACCGTCCCATCAAGGCATTACTGAGGGCGTGAGGGATCTTCGAGCGACCCAACGCATCCCTCCTTCTCGCATTTGACCATTTTCTCCGCTTGCGTTTGTGAGGATACAGCGCTCGCGCGCACAGGACAGAAGCTTCCGCGCATTTTCATCAGCACTGCGTTGAGAGAAGAGGATTTGCGCTAACACCATCACATCACGGCCAAGAAAAGTATCGAAATGGGTCGACTGGAAATGGTTTTTGGTAGTTTTTCGGGTTTTGCCGGTATCAGAAGATGATATTCCTTCGCCTGATGTCGAGAGGTGGAACTACAAGGATGTGCGCCCATACAGGTGCAGAAATGGCGAAGAACTGCTTCTGTGTAACAAGCGGGACTTTACAAAACTGCTTCTTAGTTTATTTTATTTTATCTATTTATTTTAAGTGTTTATTTTTATGTGGCGAGCTGAGGTTTTGCATTTCTTGTGTGGTTTATTCCGGCTAGCGCACTGAACGCGCGTCAAACTTTTAACCCTCTTCTTAAAGGAAAAGCTTTCGAAAAGGAAATATTAGAGTAGAAATTTAGGATTTTCTTTACGTGGATTCAATTCAAATGAAGTCAGAAGCCATGTAGGAATATGTGACTTATTTTTATTTTTTGAAAGACCGATCGTAACTTTTTTTTTTTTTACTTAATTCGTTAATTATGAGTTAAAATGTACGCGCCAGGGCTAGAAACTAACATTCGTTTAAATTTATTTCATTACAGCAAATAACGCGATACACTTTTGCCTTTTAAAGTAAAATACGGGCATCTAAATAATGAGAAATGCGGAACGAACGTATTTTAAACAGGGTTATGACATTTTAAGTTAGGCTACATATTGTGTGAAAATCTACTCGTAGGCCCAAAAGCCATAGGCACAAAAGTGAGATTTCAGTTTGTATTTTGGTTTACGCATAGAATGTATTTCCACGGAGTTGAAAAAAATATAATTTTCAAAGGGTCCCAGAGACTGATTGTCCAAACGCAATTCTTGTCAAATATAATTGAAATCCAAGAATTGTGCCTGGACATCTGTTGCTGGAGATTCATCATCTTCGTTCTGGAGGAGATAGGCCCTGCTTTCTGCTTATAGCTACACTAAATATTCATTTTCATAAAGTTTCGCTTAAGGTAAGAAGCTCGTTATATGATACAGGGACGATAATTTGATGAGTTATTTACATTAACCTTTGAATTAACGTTACCTATAAACGCTCTAAAATAAATTAATTAAGCTGTCTAAACACTGTTGTTTGATGCATTCGCATCCTTGCTGATATTCGTCTGGGAAATTTAATTTAGCTCATTTTCGCTGAAAATAAATGTGTGTATAACTGTAACGTTTATTAGAATGTTGCTTACTAAATTTATATTTTAAACACTTTCCCAAACGAAATTCGTTGACTGTGAGGCTTCTCATGTTTTGTTCATGATAGTATTTTTGCTTCTTATTGTGTATGGTAGATGAATAAAAAGTCACGCTGATTATAAAAGCATGGTGGGAAATGCTTTGAGCATGCTTGAGTTTCTCATTCACTAAGACTGCCATCTTTTGCCCAAAGCTGCATGGTGAAGGACTTTTCAATGAAACGGCATGAACTAAAACGCCATTTACTGATTTATTTTTTCGTCTCATTTATTACGCTACTTGCATCACTGCAAAGAATGTTTTTGGTTACTATCTTTATTTAATTTTGCATTTTACTGTCTCTGTGTTTCAACACACTACAGGCCTGTATCACAGACACAGGGTCAGACAAAAAGTGTGTGTGTGTGTGTGTGTGTGTGTGTGCATGTTCTGGCATCTCTCTGATTCTCCAGGACTAACACTAAAAATGAATTGCAAGTGATGCTGATTTTTTTTAAATCATTAGGCCAAATGCAGTTTAACAGCAGGGTAGCTGACGGTAAATAGTTGTTTTGCCTTGATTTGATATTCCATTTTAGACAGTCGATTGATTGTATTGGTAACTATACATTCCTCTTGTTAATCAATAAACTGCTAATTACACCACAAAGTAGTTTCAGTGACGTTTTTGACAACGAAAAACACTAGGCCTACACAGAAAAGCACCAACGGATGGAATTTTGTTTGATGTTTGGAAGCACCGACTTGAGTTC
Organism: Carassius auratus; assembly: GCF_003368295.1. Lineage (NCBI taxonomy): Eukaryota > Metazoa > Chordata > Actinopteri > Cypriniformes > Cyprinidae > Carassius > Carassius auratus. Next base: position 4,179,464 of record NC_039277.1, read on the forward strand.
GAATCAAACCTTTGCATCTGCACCACGTGTGGTCGAGAAATTAAAAAGCAATCATTTAAAAATAAAGATTAATTGAAAAGAAACCCGCTTTACACCATTTTTTTTAATGTACCCCTTCGTTTGACCATTAAACTTTATGTTTTGTTGATTGTGATCAACGGTAAATACAGGGCCTGCTGGGACCCACACGATCTTTGAATTAACAAGTGTCTGAAAATAAAGAGTAATATATTGACAGTAGAAATCTAATCCCAATAGAGACTGTTGGAACACGAACCTGACTAAAACAAAAAGTTTTGATAAACGCATTTAAGCAACAGGATATAATAATTTAAATAGGCCTATTTCTAACTTAATGACTAAGGCCAGCCTTAAAGGGTTTATAAAGAGTAGGCCTACCTTAAACTGAAAAAATAAATCACGTAAAGTTACGCAATTTCAAAATCTGCATAAACCAGGGTGAAAGAAGCGGCCATTTTTTTCACCTGCCGGGCTTCAAAATATTCTATATTAGATGACAGTTTGTGGCTGTAAATAAATGCTAAATTAAATTCAACATAACTGTGTTCGCTAGACGTTAAAAAATAAACGTCTTTGATATTTTTTTCTGTCACTGTTGTGTTGCTAAGCTTGTATGCTATTGCTTTGCCTGTCGATGGCGCACTTTATAACGGTCATCGACGTCCAACCGTTAACTAGCCTAATAATTCCGGTGGAAGCATGGGTTTCCAAAAATATAGCATAGGCTAGCCTATATAGCCAAGCTGAATACTAAATATAAAATGTATTAATACAACCGTTTCCTGGTGGACTAGTGGATTCAAACAAGAGATAGTAAAAATTCACTATGTTTAGCTACTTTATTTGAAGCATTCAGGCCTGAACTTAAAGCGTCAACACAAAAATGGTTTCTTTATAGGCCATAAAACGAGAAAAGTATCAAATTATAGACTGAATGAACGAGAAATCATAATTTTGAATGTCTTTGAAGAATAAACAAAAAAGCTAGCTTACATAGAGAAGTAGGCAGATAGTTTCCTTAATTTGTTCTACAAAATTACAATCTCTGCGTCGTTTATAGTTTCAAATGTCCGACAGAAAGATATTTTATGTTTATTGCTACAATATTCAACACCTGAGCGATAAACAATTTTAATGTTCGGTCTAATTGTCATTGCACGATTTGCATCATTAAAAATAAAATAATAATTTATACATTTTACATTGGAATATATAGGCTATTAAACACTTTGTAGTGTCTGTTTTTTTCCTTCTTTTGTGTGGCCTAGTCTGTATTTTTTTTTTTTTTTCTTATATTGCTCCATTTGGTAAAATCTGTGTAGCCATTTAATCACTTCGTCAAACAGGCTATTTGTAAATAGGTAATTAATTAAAGACAAGCTAAAGCATTCAAACTGTTACTTTGAGGTTGCTAACTCTTGTTGTAGGCTATATTGTTATACATTTATGAATAAAAACATACATTTTATTTAGCTAGGCCTACATAAAGTCCCATATTCGCCAGGCTTGTTTGATGTTATATTATTTTGAAGAATTAATAGTTTTATTGTTGTATATAAAAACCCTGGAACAATAAAAGGTTGGTAAATCAAGCGGTATAAATCCATTCTATTATGAGAGAAGAAGAAAAAAGGAAGAGAGCGAAATATTAAAATCTATACATAAACCTTGGTGTGCAACGTATAAACTATTATACGTGCAATCTCTTGCATCTTTATAAAGTTGGCTTCAAACTAAAGTTCTAAAAAAAATTACATTTAAACTAATTGCGCAGAATTAAATTAGGACAAAATATACATTTTACAATACTATTTTATACATTTATGCTAAAAATCAAAACAAACTCGTACACAAAAATGAGTCAATTATACTTTTAAATAACGTTTTGAAAAGTAGGCGAAAATCAAAAGTGCGGATTACCTAAATAAGCCTCATTTAATTCTCAGTAGGAAGTGTCTTTAATAAAAGAGAAATTGTCTCAAGGCCTCCCAACAGGTCACACTCCAGGAGAAGCATGTTTAGCCCTGTATCCCCCCTTTCACCCTACACACACACACACACAAACACACACTGACATCACGCATTTCTTCTTCGACAGCATTAGCATCTGTATCAGTGTTACTATTATCACACGGGTTTCCGTGGCAAATCGAGTCTTCAGCCAGGAGAGATTTGTGCTCGACCTCCCGCCATCATCTAGTTTCTTCTAATGAATACTCTATAGGTGAACCCTAGGACAAGGAAGTATACGCAAATCAATATGCAACATGAAAAATAATATGTCATCTCGCTAGAGAACTGTCATTTCTTTCTGTATGATGTGATGATGCTGAACGTGTCGTCTCAAAGCTTTAAAATAATATTTAGAGGTACATTTAGAACTACTTTGAGGTAACCTAGCAGTCTATATACGTGTGGGAATTAAAAAATCTCGATCTCAAATAAATACTTAATTTTAGCAGGTTGATATTACGACAAATATTAAACATTCATGCATATTTTATTGCAGATATACATTTATTTGAATACTAACAAAGAGAATTTGGATTTGCATTTCTGCAGCACACATAAAATCTTAAATAAAACAATATCGTGACAATATTTATGCATTCAGATCAAAAAAAAAAAAAAAAAGGACTTACATAGAAAACATACAATTGACAGCTCTAAAGGCATTGAACAGAAAATGAATGAAAATTATAACTGAGCCATTTGACATGGGGCAACCGGTCCACCACGTCTCAGGAGAATCCATCTGGACACTGGCTAGACAGAGTGACCTTCCTAATGAGCCCTTGCTCCCCATCCTAACCCCACCATGCTCCTGTAAGGTGTAGGGGACAGTGAACCGCCCCTCCACAGCCAGATTCCCAATGACATTACGTTTTATTAGACTTAAAACCAAATAAGTCTTTTCACGTGAGTGGTCAAGAAACCCACGGCTGTGATTGAAATCGGCCACTGATGCTGCTGTTGATGGATCATCTGATTTTTTAACTTTTGGAGGGTGGAGGGGCTCCTGTAATGTGTGTGGTACTGATTTAGAGTCCGTTAGCCTCCATGAAGGGTGGAGATAAAGACAACATTATCCTGGTCCTGAAGCTGGTACTCCAGTTCACCCTGCACAGGGACATGGATGTGTACACAATAGAAGAAAATAAGAATAAAATAACATTTTTGAAAAATATCTACATTTAAGGACTGATGTATACACTATATATATTTAATGTAAATTGTAAAAAACACTAGGAGTCGGAGCTTTAAATCGACACGATTTGCAGGTTTTAGCGATCACTGACAGTTAGTGAGACAATGACTATTTCCACTGATTGTGTTTCTTCAAATTACACCTTGATGCCAATACATGTTTTCCTGAAAGAGCAACACAGCACAACCTTTATGTACATTAGATGAATGAAAAGAAGCTGACACTGGACCTAAAATGAGCACGTCATTAAAACAGAGAGTGGAAGGAGTGATTGAGGAACAGTACACACACACACACACACACTCTTACCATCAGTTCCCAGTCTGCATCGTTGATCAATACGAGAATCCCAGGTCTACTGTGTGTGTAAAAAAGAAAAAGAAAATAAGAGCTCATGTAAGTGATGTGAGCTACAATGAAAACATCACAGTAAAGCAACTCTCTGATAATATAATGCAGCCTGTTTATACACAATGAAAATCACCAGTGCTGCGGTTTTCTAAGACCCTTGCATCTGCAGTTCATTAAATGAATGAGGTTCCCTCGTACCAACATACACGTGCAAGATAAAACACAATAAAGACTACACATTGAACATCCTCTCTCACAGATTACCACACTATATTTATAATTACAGGGATCAATGCAATTTAATACAACACAGCTTAATATACAATATAACACAATAACATCACTTTGGATTTAGCTTTATGGGTCCATTAATACCTGCCTACTCGGGCACTGCAAAAAATATAAAAAAAGAAAATACATTTTAAAAATCAAATGTTTTGTGTTTTATATTTTAAGTACGAGGTGCTAATGTAGGTGACGGGGTGGCCCCTCATGGCTACAGTCGACGGTACGGTTTATACGCCATTGAAGACTACAGTGTGTACCAGAGGCGTACTGCAGTTATCCACAGCTGATTTCATGCTACAGTTACGTCAGGGCAAGAATAAAGGTCATTTATGATGAAAAAACCTGCTGAAGAATGCAAAAGCATAATTTTGGGGATAAATTAATTGTATCGGAATTACAAAAGATTAAAATCCACCCTCTGTTTAGAATGAGATGAGCAAGCAAGACTGTAGGACTGTAGTAACCATACTAATTCTAAGCACATCACACACACATATAAATAAACATTTTGTATTGCTTTTCTAATGCAACGCAAGCATAAAAAAATAATTAATTTACCACTGGCCAAACACATCCGTGTCGCACCAGGAAGTGTGGTGTGATTCTGCCTCCTTGACCTCACTGCGCAGTGCTGCATTTATTACGAGTGTGTGTCTAAAGTGCGTGTGTATATTTGCCTGAGCATCATCCAGCATCGCTAACGTATTTACTGTGCATCTGTGTGTGTGTACTTACACAGTGTCACCCTGCATAAAGAGCTCTGGGCGCTCCTTCAGCATGTTCCCTCGGATCCATGTAAGCAGCTGCTTCATGTCCCCTGTAAGAATACCATAGAGGTCAAAGGTCACAGGTCAGAGTTCAGTGAGCCAGCCCCACGGTCGATGTGACGCGACAAAGCCTCGACTGCAAGGTGGAGGGGAGGTTTGAAGGAGGTATATCAAGAGTAGACTCGCTCACTGACATTATTTGGACGCACCGTTGGAAATATAGCAGTGATGTGGTTTAAATTCAGATTAGTAAACACAGAGACGCTACTGACTTGCTGTATCAACCCAACCAGTTAAACGTGACTGGAATAGGTAGGTTATAGGGATAGTGCCGAATAGCAGTATAACTATTGGGGGGGGGGGGGGGGGGTTGTGGTGATGACTGATGGATACAAACCAAGCGCTCCAATGTGAATTCAAATTAAATCTAGGATGTCTGGAGTCTGGACACCGCTTCCCCCTCCCCCCCCATTGAAAAAAGCCAACCACTGTAAGCCTATGATGATAAACAAAAATGTCTGCGTGAAAATGTTTTTCAAAATTTTGCTTAGAGTGCTGTGATGCTTCTGATTGCAATTTACTTTAGCCAAGCAAATATAATCCAATCAAAGCCACTGGTTGTTATTCCACTAAGTGAAGGGTATTCAAATTTAGCCTTCCAAGATGGGTGCTGTGTGTTCTGCGATAAAAAATGTGAAGATGGATGATAATTGTTTTACAGTTGTACATGTAAGCGATGAAGTTCCGCTGCCCAACATGGCGGACAAGTCGGTATGTCCAACATCAACATTGTATCATCAGCATCCATTTCTGGAATGTACCAATTTTCTGCTCAGAGGGGTGATGGAGACAAAGAAGGAGAAAGAGTGAGGAAGAGGGGGGAGAAAAAGGGAAAAGAGAGAGATAGAGATGTTTTCATTTGATCTGGGGAGGAGTTTGCATTTATTGTTTGCGAGTTTCTGTGGTTGACATTGATAAGGCTGGGCACGCAAAATGTGCACTTAGCGTATTTTGTATTCTTGAACATCGCTAGTTCGCCTGCATGAAAGGCCATTACACTTATTGGAAATGTGACATCAGAGAAAGAGCTTTGTAAAACCCTTTGCTAACCCTATCCAAACACATGCATGGACTCACCTGCATAACTTCATACTGCTGCTGATCCCTGTTCTGCAATATAATCCTGTGCATGTTTAATTGTTGTGCAAATAAACATCCACAACATTTAGAGCTCACCTGAACATTTGGAAAGAAATAGGATGAAAATTAAACCACAAGGCTGTAATGTTGGTTTTATATAATCCTAGGACATATTTGAAGGGGAATTACAGGATAGCCGGCAATATCTGTGTAGGTGTTCTTATGCGTGTCAGCATATATCTCGGCTGTAAATCCCATAAGGGAAGATTTTTTTTTTTAAAGGAGGTCCATTAACTGAGGCAGCTGGCAACATCTAAAGGGGGGTGAAATGCTCATTTTCACTCAATATCCTGTTAATCTTGGTACCTATAGAGTAGTACTGCATCCTTCATATCTCCAAAAAGTCTTTAGTTTTATTATATTTATAAGAGAAAAATAGTCTGTGCCGATTTTTTTCGGAAAAACACGAGCCGCTGGAGGCGTGACGTGTGGGCGGAGCTAAAGAATCACGAGCGCAAGTAGGCTTTTGCGTTGAGAGCGTTTGGAAGTTGTGACATTACCGTGAGAAAAAAAAACATCATCCAAAACAAACCATGGCTAACAGTCAGATTCAGCCGTTTATTTATGATCCAGAATCAGATCCCGAGGCTGAAACTGAACGAGAGCAGCAGCAGCAACGACTCGCTCCGAGCGGGGCTCGAACCCAGGTCTCCGGCATGGGAGGGGACGCACTAACAAGGAGGCAGAGATATTTTAAGCAGTTTTAATCACCGCCTGCGGTTCCAACACACGATCGTGACCCTTTTTCGTTAGGATTGCATCATCCTTAAGAAAAAAAACGATACGCAAATCCGTCGTCAAACTGGGCCTTGTTTGTAAAACAAGCATCTTCGAAATGCAGGGAATAAACAAAAACACTTGCACAACTCCGTTTATGCTCTGTAAAAATAAACTCCGTCCACTGGTCCCTTAATGCGTTTTTTTTTTTTTTTTTTGGTAATCTGTGCAGGGTTGTCTTGCCCTGGCAACCAAAAACATACTTCTTTTGTGAGATTTCGCGACGCTCTCGCTCTGATCAGTGAATGTCTGTGCTCTCAGTGCTCTGCTATACGGGAGCGCGCACTCTTCCGGCAGAAGTGCCCTTAGGACCCATATAAGGAAATTCTGCTCCATCTAACGTCACACAGAGCCATACTCGAAAAAAACTTTCCGAAACTTGTGACAAACCGGAAGTATTTTTGGAACAGAAATACTCCTTCAAACGTACAACTTAATTTTTGAAACTTTGTCCATGTTTAGCATGGGAATCCAACTCTTAAACAGTGTAAAAAACTCAGTATGCATTAAATAGCATTTCACCCCCCCTTTAACACTGAACACCATCTTCTCACACTCTTGAGCAGCAGGGGTGAACATATAAAGTCTCAGGTTGGAAATGGTGTCTAAAACCAGAGAATCTGTGAAGGAGGGCTGGGAAACCCTTGATAAGTTTGAGGAGACATGATGACCATGATGGCATTGTGCTACAGCTAACTGGCTATGGAAGAGTGTATAATTAGACCAGGACAAATTAGAAAGAGGACGAAACAAGAGGGCAAGTGGGTGCTGGAGCGTGGCTCTATACAATACTCTCGACTGGGCAAGGGTCCACCAGAACTGAACCTTTCAGAGATGTCAGCACCAATGCGTGCAAGTGTATGCGCTTGTAAGCGTGTGGCGTTCTTCTCAGCGAGAGGCAGAGGTCGAGCAACAGAGGCTGTTTCGGGTTAATTGGATCGCTGTCAGCCTCTTCAGCTGTGTAACGATCGTTGTACCTTGCAGCTCGGCTAGCCCACAATCCTGAACCTATAAAGAAGAGTGATGCTTGCCTCAGTGCTACCGCAATGAATATTGACTGCCACCAAAAGCAGGGGCAAAAAACAGACGTGATCACTTTCAGCCACGTCAGTCTATTGACTGAGGGAACTTCAAAAAAACGAAGAGAACGTCTACTGGTTCGCTTTCACGTACAAAGGATGGTTTATGTGAGTCAGGGGCAAAGAGTGAGGAGTCAACAAGACGCCCCACATCTCTTTCGCCCTCTTTCCTGTAGGGGTAAGGAAAGAATGGAAGACGAAAAGGACTGGATAGGTTGTAGTAAGGCAGGAGGAAAACGAAGGAACACGCGGACGGGAGGGGGAGTATGCGTCACCGCAGACAGGTGCATGCTGGGATAAAGCCTGCGTGGGAGGGTGGCGGCGTCTGTGTAGCATAGTGGCTGGCTAACTCTCTCCATTTCCTTTCTCTTTGCATGACTATCATCATTATCGTCAGTATCTGTGGGTGGGAGGGAATGAAGCCATTCATCTTGCTTGGAATATGAGGGCTGGTGTTTCTATGACGATCATGTGTGTGTGTGTCCGGCAGCGGGGCGTTCAGCACTACTCATCAATCACTTAAAAGGGTCTGGACCAGTGCACAGAAAATTTAGGAGGGATTAGTGTAGAGCATCAGTGTCAGCCTTAGCAATCTCAGCCAGCCATCCGTGACATACTCAAATCATGCCCACAAACATGCATACGGACCATGGGCTTCAAAAGCGCTCTGAGGTCATCCCCCAGGCCCCTGCGAGGTCTCAGTGGCCACATTCCCTCCCACCGGCCACTTTTGTGGACAGGTTGTCGTGGATACTCTGGTGCCCCAGAGCTTGACCCTTCTCTTGTTTGGAAAGGCCACCGAAGTACAAGCATATCCAAATTTTCCCGACCTCAGAACTGGCAAAGGGATGCAAAAATATTAAAATACTTGGCCAAAAGTTCTGTTCCTGTTCAATGCATCTCAGACCCCAAGTGACAGACTAAGGTCGCTGTACAGGCAGGAAAAGTGACTGGCTATAAATACAGAGCACCACTACTAGGCTACCAAAGAAATTTCTGAACATCTGTGCCAAAAAGATTCTCCCACTACTATACAACTATGTCATCCTTGAGTTACCAAGTTGACCTTGCAGGACTATGTCTGAAAAAAAGAAAGGTTCTATAACCCATTAACAAATCTGTGTGGAAACTGACCCACATGGTAATCTCAAAGAAAGATTATACTGTATCTGTTAACTACTGACACGGTGATTAGTCAGCTGAAGTTTTGGGAAACTCCTCCCTGCTCTCTAGATATCGCCATCCTCTACTGATCAAAAATGCCATCTACAATTCTTCCAAGCACTTCTGAGCACGTTCAAGGGGTATAAGGTCTTGCTTCCCTAATCCATCTGTTGCACTAATGACTCTCAAATGACTTGCCTTCCAATCCAGTGATGGCAGAGAACATGTTGCCCACTCTGCGTTTAAATACAGGGGGTAATACAAGTGCTCCCCCCACAACTAAACATCCCACCACTTTCACCCAAATGTCCCACCAGGAAGCTGCAGGAATGTGAGGTGTTTGGAGGAGAAAGGCATTTGTTCTGTCAGGCATCCCAAAAAATGACTGCACAAAAAAGGACTTAGTGCTTTGTAACAATTGTCACTCCCTCCTTTACTGGCCCTCTATTCTCTATACCTTTCCTCTGACCCCAGCACTAGGCATAAAAGATCCATCAACAGTATCACTGGCTGAATTTACAAGTGAAAGGGGCCCAATAATGGAGCAGTTAGGGGAAGAATAGCTGGGCGCAGGGAGGCTCACAGATGTTGGTGGTTGAGGGGGAGGTGGGATGTATGGAGAAGGGGCTCAGCTCCATTGTTGCTGAGGGAGGGGTGGATGGGAAAAAAAACAACCTTGATTTGTGATGGCAGGCCGGCACTGGTTCGCCATTGGCCCGATGTCAGGGTGAAAGCAGGACTGGCTAGAAGAAAAGGTGTCCAGGGAAGCGTGTGAACCAGGGCTCTGAGAGGTCAGGGGAGGAAAGAAGGCAAATGGGAAAAGGGCATCAGGCAGAGGGAAGGCAGAAAAAAAGAGAGAGATGTGGAGAAAGAGGCACATAATTTGGTATGATTTGTGTGACTTTGTTCTATTGAGTACCAGATAAAAAAAGAGATCCTTTAGTTCCAGCAGGGCAAAAGGCCAATAAATGAATCCTACTTCCGAATATCTACTGGGAGAGAAAGGGTGAAGATGTTTGGAGCTAATTAAGTCATCAGTGCTGGGAATGGTAAAGCACTGGCTTGGTATAGAAAAAGAGCCAAACATTTGAAGTCTCTCAGTATTTCCCAACTTATTTATTGTGGTATTAACCAAACATCTGTGCATTATAAGCTTAATAATAGAATATTTCATGATCAATGTAAAAAACAATTGTAAAAAAATGAAAAGTCTAATATAAATGTGATTTTCCCATTTTCTGAAGAGAACTCGAGTGGCATTTGTCTGTGCAAAACTGGTAGAACAGTATAGTGTTATGGTACATTGTTATGTGGTTGCTGGAATGTTTTGGGTGGTGTCTGGAGCTTAGCTTGGTGGATACTCTCCTGTTCTCAACCAGCCAAACGATTGGAGGCATGTCACTTATACAGATGGTACAGGATAGTTTGCATATGTAATGTTAAATGGACAGTTCCCTACCCAAAAATGAAATTCTGTTATCATGTAATTTCCAAACATGACTTTGTTCTTCTGTGGAACAAAAATAAAGTTATATTGATAGAGGTCTGTGTTTTGTCCATGCAATATATTGATCCCCACTGCATTCATTATATGGACAAAATCAGCTGAAGCATTCCATAAAATGAAGTCATACAAGTTCTGGAACAACATTAAAGCATATAAATGATGACTGGTCATTTTTGGGTGAAAAAATAAAAGTTTTTTTTAAAAAGTGGTTTGTTATAATTATGATCAATAGTAATATTTGCATTAGCAAGAAGAAGTATATATATATAAATATATATTAAATACTCACAGGGATCTGATTGGCCAGGGAGGGTCACATGATGATTCTTGACCCCATCAAAGAGAAGTTCAGCCCCTCCTCTAAAACAGGGAAAATATACAGTGCACATAATGATAAACGTTATTGCCTTTTTCATGTTTACCTTCAACAACAATAATGTTCAGTGAATGTTCAGATCATGTTCCATGAAAATATTTTGTACATTTCCTACCGTAAATGTCAAAACTTAATTTTTGATTAGTAAAATGCTTTGTTATGAATTCATTTGAACAACTTTAAAGGCATTTTCTCAGTATTTAGATGTTTTTGCACCCTCAGATTCCAGATTTTCAAATAGTCTTATCTCAGCTGGATATTGTCAGATCGTGACAAACCATGCACCAATGGAAAGCTTATTTATTCAGCTTTCAGATTATATATAAATCTCAATTTAGAAAAATTGACACTTAAGACTGGTTTTGTGGTCCAGGGTCACATTAGCATAGCTTAACATCCCGTCTATGACAAAACACACCCAGAAAACTCTGTTTCTTTTCTTTCTTTAATAATAAAAAAAAGTTTATTTTATGATTTTAAGCAAGATAGCACTCTTGAAGAGATCCAGGTTGCAAAGATGTCATCAACACTGTACTTTCTTCAACAAGATATGTACAAAACTTACATTGCAACTTGCATAAACACATAAAAGATGGTGTGAGGACCAACGTATTTATCACAAAGAAGACAAAATCACAATATACATTCAAGCAACATTTAAGTAATCGAGCAGAATTTAATAAACGCAACTCAGTAAGTGACAGAGATCCATCCAAGAACGAGAGAAGGTGCATGTCAGAAGAAGAAAAAAAACGATAGGGACATGAAGTCAGAGTAGGACTCATGTAGCAGGTGCAGGCCCAATAAAGAGAGCTCACATCTCCTGGAGAAAGCCCAGTTGTCCTCCAGATCGCCCGGCCTGGCCAGATGCCCTTACTCTAGCGCTACAGAGAGAAGCCAGCCTGTGTGCCAGCCTCAGAAAGGCCACTCACAAACACCACCTCTGTCCAGAGACAGTCACACAGGACTCTGTTGCGACTTGAAAGCAGTGATGATTTTGACCGAAAGCCAAATGCAAAATTTTTCTGCCATCTACGTTCTCTGTCGCTCCTTGGCTATGTTCAGAACAGCATATTACACTTATTACTTCTGTAATCTTATTACTCACTACACTTATTCATTCTGTAGTATACTTATTTTTGCAACTTTTCTGTATGCATGGAATACCCTGATGGCCAAGTACAAAGTGTCAAAACGTGCTGTATACAACAGATGGCACTATGTGGGAAACGGTACACTGTATTCCACAATACAATGTGCTCAACACATCTTTCTGACCGATTACATGACAATGTTGCTGCATGTCTGAGTTAAAACCTTTAAACACAAATGAAAAAAGCAACACAAGCAGTTTATAACTTAGCAGAATTTGCTGAATTGCACAATGAGGTGATGACAATCACATACTATTGTTGGAAGAGTATACTGTTGGATAACCTGAATTGTTGTTTCATGTTCTGGCAGTATTAAGTGTATACTTTAATGCATGCTGTTCCAGACATAGCCTATATTTCTCCTCAGAAATTCAGCAAACTGTGCTGTGATCAAGCGGTTAGCACACATGATGTGACACGTGAAGTTGTGTTGCTTAAATGATTCAAATCCAGCTGGAAAACTTCCCAAATTCAACTCGTCTTAAAAATTATGAGAAGCTTATAAGGCCATACTTGTTTAACCCCCTGTAAAGTTTATGCATGTATGTATTTTATTTTACTTTCATTTGATTCATTTCTTGTTTGGTTTTTCTGTTAAAGTAGATATTATTAATAAGCATGACTCAGTCTGTAAGGACTTACAGTTGTGCTTAAGTTAGCCTGGTTCGTTAATGATGAAATTGATGACATAATTTCCCGTCCTCTCTCTACTATATTACTAATAAAAATTATCAGTACATATTTCCTGATAAGCTGAAACGTTATTGTTATCGATTATCATAAATGACCATGGTATTATTTTGACATACAGTATACAGTGTACTGAAATACCCTCTCTTTGTTATCATTGCCCATGTTTATGAACAAACCTCATTTCTATTAATGTTAACGTTTCTCTAACCGAGTGCATGTCTACATCGATTAATATGTTCATTTTTACTTTTTAATTTCATTGTCTTTACTGCCGCTAAACCGCTGAAAAACGAGTCTTTATCAACCGCGTGCCCTTGATAAAGATTCAGTCGAGTTGTTTTGAAAGCTCTTCCTTCAGTTTCGTGTATTAATGTAATCAGTGGAATACAAGGCGAATGCGATGAATCATGAAAAAGCGATCAATACAAACCCAAACTCCAGGTGCAGACCTAAGGGCGCTGCCATGTTGCTCTAAAACCGGAAATAATCACTCAGCTTCACCGGAAATGACATCTTCCTCTGAGGACCATTTTACTGTAGAGGGCGTTTCTGTTTGTCGACTGAAACCAGCTTCGGGTTTTTCCTGTGTATTTGCTCTATTATACATTATAAATAACTAAAATATGTTTTGATTGAAAATTTACCTTCCAAGAATAATCTAAAAAAAAAATGTGTGTCTCTAAATGGAGACTTTCTATAGGCATAATGGTTTTTATAGGCTATTGTACATTATACTGTACACCAACACTACACCTAAACCCACACCTTAAAGGACACCTTCTGCATTTTCTGCATTGCATACAATTAAAGAAAAAAAAAAAAACTAATTTTCTATACCAGTTTTACAAACGAGGACGTTCTCAACGGGAGGTTTTCGTCAGGTTTAGCCGATATTTGGGTACAAATTTGTTTTCAAAATATAATTAAGTAGGTGTACACACACACACACACACACACACACACACATATATATATATATATATATATATATATATATATATATATATATATATATATATATATATATATAGTTCATGAGTTGTTTTTTTCACAATTATATACCCAATATATATATATATATATATATATATATATATATATATATATATATATATATGTGTGTGTGTATATGTATATATATATATATATATATGTGTGTGTATATGTATATATATATGTATATATATATATATATATATATATATATATATATATATATATATATATATATATATATGTGTGTGTGTGTGTGTGTGTTTGTTTATATTTTATATATTGTGATTTCATCTTTCAATATATATATATATATATATATATATATATATATATATATATATATATATATATATATATATATATATATATATAAAATTCACTAAATTCTGCTCAAAAGGCACTTTGATGGCAGGCTCCAAGGTGACAATTTTCCTGATATAGTGTAACAACGCCTGCTAGCCCAGCTATTATATTGCTGTGTATAATGATTCTTTTTAGTGTTATTTAAATGTTCCCATAATGTCTAATATTTCAGTGTGTGAGGCGCAGTGCTGTGATGTGTGCTGGTCCCCACCCCCTCGTCCTCTGTCACACTGGAGACAGGTCTGTCCTGACCAGGAGCAGATTGAATTGCAAATCTCCTGCCTTCTGTTGGCGTCCGAGGCTGAACTGGCCCTTTGCAGCCGGCCATTCATGTGTTAATATGAAGTCCGAGGGACAAGGGGGGCCCTGGGGCCACAGAGAGACACATGAGGGGACACTCCCGACTGACGTCCAAAAATAAAATGATCACAATGAATTTGGACTATCACAGTGGTATGTGCACACTGAAACTACATTATTTTTTTTACATACAGCCATGATTAACTAAACGGATGCAATGCATATACTTTTATTGGCTTCTGTTGTATTTTCTTTGAAAGCACAGTCGTTAACTTGTAACTGCAGGTTGTTAACTGCAGGTTGTACACGACTGACAGTAATATGAGTTCAGTGCTGTGTGTGTGTGTGTGTGTGTGGATGCGCATGAGCTCTAGATTTAGATGACAAAGTGTTAAAGCACCAAGACATGTAATCCAGTCGCTTTACATGTGCTTAGCTGTTCAGGGCATGACAAGTTGTTCCTGCGCTGTCACCAGCGGATCCGCCTGTAAATAAATCAGCTTCCGAAGAAAGAGAAAGAGCGAAAGATATTTGAACATACGTTATGACACCGAGCATTACGTGTGACCAAAATAAGATGGAAAAAATGAGCTTTAACGAGCTGCTTTAGCACAGTTTGAGGCATTTCAGAGCCGTAATATCAGCCCCAGAACCCTGTTGTGTTAATATTGAATTAAAAAATACATGAAACATATCAAACTCAGTATCCCCTGGTAAAGGTGATAAACATTTTTTAGTTACAAAAATAAATGATATTTTTTTGCACCAGTTTCAGTGCAAATCTCATAACAAATCTTATTAATTTTCACAAAAAAACCACACAAATTTGCTCTTAATATATTGTATAACATTTCATATTCTAGCTTTGATACTATAAATAAAATATGTATTTGTATTAATATTTAATAATAAAAAAATACAGCATTCCCAAATTACGGTGATCAACTCTTCTCAGTTACCAAAATAAATCATACATTTTAGCTCCGGTTTCAGTCTTGTGGACGTGAAATCTAATAAGAAATCTTTATAAGTTTTACTAAACCTCCAAACAAATTTGCTCTTATTATATTATATAATATCCCATATTCCAGCTTTGAAGTGCTGTTCTCTTTCAGAGCAGACTGCGTGTGTGTGCTATTGTGTGACTCCTCGTTTGAGTTCACCGACCACAAGCAGTCTTCAGTAAAAGATTTTCATCTGCATTTCTCCAATATTTTGAGCACAGTGGCGTGTGACGGGCAGCTCGGCCGTGTCTTTGTGTGCTGAGTGGGCATTGATGTCCTGGGGTCTCTGTCAGTGTGCCCGCTTTGCCAGCAGTGCCTGGTGGACCTTTCTCTGACTGACACAGCTGTGCGGGGGACATCACACACACACACACACACACACACACTGAGAGATTGCATCATGGCTTCCCTGCAGCCCCCTCCATAACCACCATCTTGTCTTGGTGAAGTCACTTTAGCCTGACGTGCACACAACTCAAAGCCAGCACGCATGCTCTGTGTCGCAGTGCATTCACAACTGCACCCTCACACTCACCCTCACACACACACACACACACACACACACAAAGGGATAAAGCAAACTGTGTCTTTCATCTTTGCACTTTGATTAACTTGAAGAATATGCAAGTTTTATGAATGAAAACTGCATTCAAAAGGTTAGGTTTAGCGAAATTATAGAAATTCACCAAGACAATCAACCTTGAGTAGTGTATAGTTAGTGATTACACTACTAAACGTGTGTCTACAGCAAACACAGTGAAGTGTTGTATTGAGAAGGGTCAAGTGCAGTGAGTTGAGAATGCTGACGTCACTGCACTACGTGTCACTGGAGCTTGACGCTGCTGCCACCTTGTGGTTATTCTCTAGAGCTACACTGTTTAAACACGGTTCAGTTTGTGATCCGAAACCAGGAACTATATAGATATAGATAACCATATCTATATATCTATATCAATATATTATTGATCCACCGGTGAGCCCACTTGTTATTACATGTTTATAACAGTAATATCAACATTCTTTAAATCTAAAGTAATCTTGACAAACTATATATAGGCCTACAGTCATGGCCAAAAGTTTTAGCAGTGACATTTTTTTTGGAAAGTGTGCTGCTTAAGCTAAATACTTCTTCCAATAATCTGCATTTTCCAGCATGATTCTGCAGCATGTCACAAAGCAAGAGTGATAAAGAAGTGGCTCGAAGATCATTACATTGAAATGTTGAATCCGTGGCCAGGCAACTCCCCGGATCTCAGTCCCATAGAGAACCTGTGGTCAGTCCTCAAAAGGCGAGTGGACAAGCAGAAGCCCACAAATTTGTCATCAGCTCCCAGAACTAATGAGGCAAGAATGGATCTCCATCAGTATATATATATATATATATATATATATATATATATATATATATATATATATTGAAAGCTTAAATACTATACTTTTCAAATTTGGTGACTGGTTTATTCACTTTACCAATATATTTAACAGAATAACTGCAATTTATTAGTATGCAGCAAGAGTACTCATCAGAGTCACAGAAGGAGCTCTGATCTTTATTTTGAAATACCTATCCTCGTGTAAAATCATAGGGAATCTCTGTTAATTTTAATGCCACTTGTTCAAACGATAACATCAACTCTATTTCTTGAGAAAAAAAGTGTTTATATATATGAATATATAAAGATGATCTGTTTGTATTTAAGACTACAAATTAAGAAACAGACGGGTTTCAACCTGAGACAAGTAATTTCACCTTAACACTGTGAAGACATTTATCTAAAGTCAGGATGTAATAGACTTTCAAGGAATAATCATGTAAATAATGCTCAGGTTCTCTTAGACTTGTCATTTCACATTCATAACACCTCAATATATCACCAGGAGTCATGGGTATGAATTTTGTGTGTTTTTTTTTTTTGACTCAAAGTCCTGGTACCTGCTGACTTGCACTTAATGAATCAACAGACCAGTGAAAATAATAGCATGCAAATTGTAGGCATCTAAATTTTTGCAGACAGAAACAAAACATGATTATGACTAACCTAATATTTAGAGCAAAAAACAACAACAAACAAAAGCACCAAAACGCAAGCTTACTGTATTTTATTTTCTGAAAAAAGTGCAAAACATATGACATACCAGTATGTACAGCACATAATAAAAGGATGCAATCACGTGACCTCGTCCACCTCGTATATCATCAACCGTTTAGGGGTAACTATTTACAAAACGAAATAGTCACACATTTACCTTTACAGTAGAGAAACCAAACACAAGTTACAGTCCTAGACCAGCAGGCCTTAATAAAAAAAAGTTCAAAAGGTTCAAAACTTGCTTCCATTTATTATTATTTTTAGCTTACTAAACAGAGCCCTCTGCTGGCTAAAAGTGAAATTGCATATGATCCACTTTTCATCCCATAATGCTCCCCTATTTGCGACAGATAGCATAATCTACTTTCAGATCTGCCTTTATTAAATTACCTGAAAAAATACCTTCAGAAAAATCCCTGGAAATGTGCATTTATAGACTGGGTGTGAAGTATAGCAGCCTGCATATGATACACAATAGATCGCGTTAGAACCAGATACCTACAACCTTTTCTGTTTATGGTACCCAGAAATAAGGGTAGAACATTTACACCGTTGATAGAGGTATATGTATGTGACTTTGGGTTTTGTTTGGCTGAATCTACCAGAATATGAAAACAGTATTATAAGTGTTTTTGAATTTAATGAAAATGTTGCTATTATTAGCTGAAATCTTTCAAACCTGTTTTGTTTTTTCGCAGGAACCTGATGAAAATGTGAATGGTACTCGTAGAAAAAGTCACTACCAGGATGTCATCTCTTTCCTTCACAGATTTGTGCAATATGAGGTATAATTCATATATGTTGGATAAATGGATGATTTATGCATCAAAATAGGCAGTTTTAGTAAAACTCCTAATCTTAAATATGATCAATATGCATTAGCATAAATACTAACACAATGATCCTCCATATATTAGTTTGTGAATTATTGCCATAACACTACTTTTCAATGTTTGAATGAAAAATCAAATGTCTTTGTTGACTTGCAATAGATGATCTGGACACGGACTTGATCTGTAAAGTTTGGTTAGATGGGTCTCTTAAATAACGTAATACAAACTGACATTCATTGTGATCCAGTCTCATTGAGAATATACCTTATGTATCTAAAAGACAGCTAAACCTCATTTCCATGGCCATACTGACTAGCATGGCCTCTGTCATGAAAGATATTAAAGCGGTCATATCATGATTTTTCTCTGTAATGATTTAGTTTTTCATGTCCATTTCCACCCTCTTTCTGATCTTGGAATTAAATAGGCTGTTATTGTGACCCTGTGCCTTTAAGACTTTATGCAAATGCCCTTCTTGGTATATGATATGAGAAACACACGAGCTGTGGGGTTGCTAATATAGATTGCGCTTCCCCATGTAACGGATTCATAAAACAATTTGAGCTGAAAATGAACTTGTTTCCAACACTGGGATCCTTTAGAAGGAAAAAACAGCACATTAAGTTTAACTAGTATCACTTTTTTACTCTAATCATTAGCTCTTCTGGTGTTAACAGGATGGATGCACACCCGATATGTGATGATGATGTGTAAAGTGGGTGGCCATATGCTAACAACCTTGAGTTTCAGATGAGTTTTTTTTTTTGCACTGATTTTTTCAATTCTGATAGTTATAATGAACTCTGTATTTGCAAATAAAGAAATTTAGTTCCTCATGATATGACCCCTTTAGACAAAAAAAAAAAAAAAACAGAATGAGAAAAAGAGAGGAAAGTAGGCTAAACAGTATGTCATCTCCAACACATTCGGACGCCAAAGCGCTCTGAGAAGCGATGCTGTCAGACCTGGAGAGAGTGTGAATGTGAGCATCTGTTAGACACTCATTAAAGATGAAGGCCCAATTCCTCACTTTCCATCACTAAAGCAATGACAATAGCGAAAAATCAAAAACTGAGAAGTGAACCTAAAAAACGAGCGTAAAAATAAAACTCTTTATCCAGCAGACATCTGTTTGAATTCATGATTTGGCAACTTACATTCAGACATCTGAAAAGTGAGTGTGTGTTCAGTCTATTCCAGCAATAAATCGAGACAGGTCACTTCTGCAAGACATCTTTGCTTTTTATCGACATGAAAGCTGATGGAAACTAAATCGTGGATTCACATCAAACAGGATTCAGACCCTTTTGGGTCAAAGTCGACTTACACTTCATCACATTCTCTCTTTTTTAAAAACGAAGTTCCCTTGATCACCACTGAAGAAGATATTTTGGCTTTAGATTTTTATTTCATTCCACTGCAGCAGTCTGCGTTCTTCAGGAGGCACCATCATGCTCGCATAAAGCTTGTCCCCGTTGTGCCTTGTTTTGCAGAGTGAGTCACTCATTGATATATTCTCCGGCTCCCCCCAAAAAAGCATGGTCTGTTCCAGGAGTAGGAGTGACAGGAAGGTCAGGGATCATACCATGTGTGGGTGCGGGGGTGCTATAATTCACTGTGTCGTACAGGAGGTTCTAGCTTGTGGGACAGAGCGGTGAGGACCTTGTCAAACTTCTCATAGCGCTCGGCCTGGTTTCCTTCAGAGCCACGACTGCCCCATAAAAGCCTCATCTGAAACTCGGTACAGAAGATTTCCAGCACCTCCTTCCGCTCCTGGAAATCTGTGAGGAGACGGAGAAAGCCTGAATGTTATATATATCTTCATGCTTTTTAGGCTAGCATTAGTAATTGTGTCTAATATTAAATGCTTGGATTTTATATCTGAGTTGTAACACAGGTTGATAGTTTACCCTGTAGTTTGCTCTCGGTGTTGGTGCGATACAGTCCTCCGTGGTGAGCGATGGTCCGTGCTGCTTCCAGGTGACTCATGACCACGTCCACTCCTGACTCCACGCTCTCCCAGGACTCCAGCGCCTCTCCGGACGCCACACCGCGCTCCAGCAGCGACAGCACCGGCACCACGTGAGGGAAAGAGGTGTTCGAGAGCACACAGGTCTCTGGAAGATTCAGAAACAAATACAGTTATAAATAAATAAACCTTAAAAAGAGTTCCAACTACTGGGGGACTTGTGATTTATATAATAGCCAGTGCCAAATTAAATAAAAGATTGAGGAGTAATATATAAAAGACAAATAATAAAATGAGTAAAATCCAAATATTCTATGTACTTTTATAAAAATCATTATATTTCTTTTTTTATTATCAATTATATTTATTTAAAAATATTATCAAAGGAAAATAATTCACAAGAACATGAATTCAAATACAGTAAAGTTAATAAATAAAACAATTAATCTTGTAAAAGACATCGACAGTAATTGTAATGAATATTATATCCATTAATATTAAGAATTAGTGGTTTACTGATATATATATATATATATATATATATATATATATATATATATATATATATATATATATATATATATATATATATATATATATATATTTTTTTTTTTTTTTTTTTTTATTATTTATTCATGGTCT
Source organism: Carassius auratus (assembly GCF_003368295.1). Lineage (NCBI taxonomy): Eukaryota > Metazoa > Chordata > Actinopteri > Cypriniformes > Cyprinidae > Carassius > Carassius auratus. Next base: position 4,200,246 of record NC_039277.1, read on the forward strand.
TAGAGAGCAGGGTGTATAAACCAAATATCATAAATAAATAAAAAAATATATACAGTACATTATCTAACACAATTTAATTTAAAAAACATGCAGAATTGCTGCAATTATACTGATTTAATTTTATTAAAAAAATATAACTAAAAATCTGTAAAAAAAGAAAAGGATTTATGCTTTATCAACCTTTTGATTCTGTAATCCTATTGTAGTAGTTTGAGTGCACTGGGAATCATATTTTCTCATTTTACATACAGAAGACAATAACATACGACATGAATATGAAATAATGGCAAACTGGATATAACTCAGCATAGTGTGTGCACACAGGTGTTGGCTGGGTTCTTATCTCTATCAAAATAAAAGTCCCACTGCCGTCAAATAAATAGCTGCTTCTGAGACTATACCGATTATCGGCAAATACCGATAATTCAAAAATGCCAAAATTGGCATTTGGATATATGTATCGGTTAAACCACTATTAAGAACAACACTATATTGTCCATGTGATTCTTTACAAGTTGCCTAGGAGTTGCTAATGCCACTAATATTAAAGGTTCTGTAGTGTAGAATATTAACAGTATTTCGTCATTAAAGAGGATTCTTGTTCTACCTTTCCCATCATTCATGGCCTTCAGGAATGGCTTAAGTTTCTTCTCATAGAGGATGGCGCCTTCTGTGTGTCTCTGTCGCAGTGTTATCCACGTCTGCTCCAGCCGTGAGATCTACACCAAACATCACAGAAGATATAGAAATATAGAACTGTATATCTGGAAAATGATCAGCGTTAGTTACAGACGACAGATAATACATCTAAATAATACTGTTCTGATATACAAAATTATGCATTACTGTTGTTTTTAAACTTGCTATTGAGCATTGGCACGTGTGGTTTGAGAGGTCAGGTGTGTTCTTGTCACCTGCGGCAGCTCCAGCGCTCTCATGACCGCAGCGAAGCCGAACATGTTGCCCATGTTGCTCTTGAGTTCAGCAGCCAGCTGGATGGTTTTATGCAGGAGGGCGGCTCTCTCCTCGGTGCTGCCCGTACAACCCAACAAATCCACCGCCATCATTATAGACATGGTGTAAAACCTGTCGAACAAGACACAGCTGATCACTCAAATATATTCAATACTGCTAGCTGTATCTCTGTAACACGCATGATGGCTTGTTTGATACATGTATGTTTTTGGATTTAAATGAGCACTGCTGTGTTCATTTTCAACTTATGTAAAAAACAGTAATATTGCAAAATATTATTTACATAATACCACTGTTTCATATTTTTATTTATTTTAGCATGTCATTTATTCCTGTGATGTAAAGCTGTATTTTCAGCATCATTCCTCCAGTCTTCAGTGTCACATGATCCTTCAGAAATCAGTCTAATAAGATGATTTACTGCTCAAGAAACATTGAATATTATTATTATCAATGTTGAAAACATCTGAGCTGCTTAATATGTTTGCGGTAAATGTGTTTGGACAATTATAAATGTCTTTACTGACACTGTTGATATATTTATTGCATCCTTGCTTTAAAGCTGCAGTAGATAACTTTTGTAAAAAATATATTATTTACATATTTGTTAAACCTGTCATTATGTCCAGACAGTAGAATATGAGACAGATAATCTGTGAAAAAAATCAAGCTCCTCTGGCTCCTCCCAGTGGTCCTATTGCCATTTGCAGTTAAAGACGACTCCCGGTAAGAAATCAACCAATCAGAGCTGCGGTCCGTAACTTTATTTGTGTTCAAAATGTAGAAAAATGTATATAATAAGCGAGTACACCATGAATCCATTTTCCAAACCGTGTTTTTAGCTTGTCCTGAATCACTAGGGTGCACCCATAATAATTGTTTATATTCGGACTATTTTAGATTGCTTCGGGGATACCGCGGCGGAGTAACCCAGTACCTTTGTGATTCTTCATAGACATAAACAGAGAGAAGTAGTTCCGGCTACGATGTTCTTCAGCAAGACGCAAGCAGTTCTGTTTATTAACCGCTAGAGCGTCAAAAGTTCCCTACCACAGCTTTAATTAAAGTATTCATTTCATATTTCCTATTTCAAAGAAAAAACATATTACTGACCCCAAACTTGCATAACAAAATCAGTATTCAATTATATATAATATACAAATTTGCATATATTTTATATTCATTATATATTCAATTTTATATATATATATATATATATGCTTAACAAAAAAATTAGTTATCATCTGTATTTTATTCTATTGTTTTTATTTTTATTGTATGGTTTTCTTCTGAATTGTTTCCATTATCTGTAATTCTGTGAATGCGCTGAAAGGGATAGTTGTGCTGGTTGGAACAGAGTTGACTGGACTTCACTGGCTGTTGATGTCTGTGTTACTCCCTTCACTTGAGAACGGCTGTGTCCTGATTATGATATGTGTGTATGAGTGTAAGTGTCTCCTCACCTCTCCAGCAGATCCAGTCTCAGCTGGTGTCCATGTGGAAGAGTCAGCAGCTCCAGCCCCGAGCTCACTCCCATCATCCTCTGCATCTCCTTGGTAACGCCCAGTATCCTAGCAACCTGCAGATGGCCACACAGATACAAGAGCATTATATTCAGCCCCGCCCCTTTATTTCCATCCCAACATAGTCACAGTCAGAACAGAAGACAGTTAATTACCCTTGAACTCATCACATGATGGAGAGAGTTTATTAACCCTGAAGGTGTAAATGTTAATGGAAGACAACACTGATGAAAGTCTGATATCAGTCAGCTTCACATGTGCCTTACGTGATGTCGTATCTGTCCGTCTGCCGTGGGCTTTACTGGGCAGTTTTACTGTTTGTGTACTTCTTTGGGAGTGTTTGGGAATGTAATTGTGTATGGGATCTGGTAATGTTGTCCCGGGTCATCTAAGAATAATTGATTCAATAATAAACAATAATTTGCAATATCAGTCAGGTATCGAAAAGCATATTATTTACTCGCCCTGAAGTTGTCCCAAACCTTTATTGCTTGTGTTGAACACAAAAAAAGATATTGTGAAGTATATTGGTAACAAAACAGTTGATGGTAGCCATTGACTTACACACTTACTAAGTGAATGGCTACTGTCAACATTTTTTAAAATATCTTCTGAGTGAGTAAATGAGTTTTCATTTTTGGGTGAACTATCCATTTTAAGGGGGCTAGACATTATATAGCAGAGATATATGGGCTTTAAGTTGAGTCTGGCCCAAAACAAAGACCACGTGACCGGACTTCAAGAAACTGATATGTACAGTTTTCACCGACTTATTTGATTTTGTAATAAATATAAAATATAATTTTCTATAATTAACAATAAGGCAGTATTTATTATTATTAGAATTATTATACATTTTCATTTATTACAAATATGCATTCACCTAAAACCTATCCAACTAAAAGTATCTATATTAAAAACTGAACCTGGGCTATATGGTTAAAGATCTGTTTGTTTTTGACCCAAAGCAACTGAAAAATGTATCTAGAAAATGTATTAAAAAATTAAGAAACCGTTAATTAATAAAAAATTATAAATAATATTTTTACTCAATTATACAAATTTTCATTTACTTAAAAAATACATTAACATTAAATAAAAATAAAAACGTGTCTCACGTCAAATCATCTGTACAGTAGGTGTATTGTATAAAATTTAAATATAAATTTAGGAACTCTAAAAATTCCTGTAATGACCCAAACTTGCATCATTATGAAGCAACATTTTGGTCAATTCACTCTTACGTAACCCTGGAAAAGGTTAGATAATTATGATAAGGGTTTAAATGTGTATTTTGAGCTCTTTTTAAAATGATTATTATAATTTTCTTTTTCAATATTTCTGAACAGGATTTTTGCCTGATGTGTCACTTGTTCCCATTATTATGATTGGTTTCAGATGGAGTTGAACTGCAGTTTGTGGATGGATTGTTTTATTATGAACACTTAACAATAACCTTTGCTTTGTATAGAATTCCTAATAAGCAGTGAAGCAACACAGAAAAATGTCAATAGCTAAAACATTTGTTATATAGTGTAGTATATATATTATATAGTATTTTTTTTACCATGCAGTCTGCCTTGGTGATGTGCTTGGCGGCTGTTTTGGGATCCACCTCCGCCAGCAGCTCCTTCACCCTCTTCAACACACTCATCTCCAGAGGTTTATTCTCGGCTGGCAGAAGAGTGGACTGGTATTTTCCAGGTTTGAAGGAGGAGCTGGTCTCCACCAGGGGGAGCGTGAAGCCCTCCATCCCATCTGGAGCTCCAGAGCCCGGGCTTTGGCCATCCTCCACCCTCAGCCTCTCGACGTAGCTCTTGCAGGGAGGAATGGGGGCTTGACCGGGTCTCAGCTCACAGTAGCTGCCGTCCTGCTCTGAACTTTCTGACGGGTAACTGTGGGCAGGCATGGAGTGGGAGCTGGGGGGCAAGTCTGAGCAGGTAAGGTTGTTATTGGAGGAGGATGGTGAAAGATGTGGATCACTGGAGCGCCGCATCACCGGAGAAGGCGGGATCGCGGTGAGGACACGCCCACCTGAGCCATGTCTGTAGCGGGAGACTGGAGAAACAAACAAAATAACAGACTTTTACATGCCTCTCTGAAACGCTTGGTTTTGATTGGTCAGTAGCAACATTCAGAGTTCCAATTATTCCCAGATAATGAGTGTCGTCAATAAAAATGACCGCTCAACAAGGTATTGGATTGGAGGCTTGCTCTTCTTTCATGTCTATCGTAGGGGATGTGTTTTTTTAAAAAAAGGAAGTTCTTTCAAACTGAGCTCAGTGATTTTAGAATTCTGTGCCATGCGTGAGACGCTGCAAAAGTGGGATGCAAAGACATTTTTGCAGTCCACTGTCCATGTTTTTCTATGTAAACGTGCTAAATGGACATGTTTGACCATTTTTCTTTTGCAGCGGCACGGCATAGCTACTATAAAAGCAACTTGTCCATAGACCTTGGATTTTTCCATTTTGTCTCGCATTTGCGGTTAAAAACACAATGTCTGTGAAATGCAAGGTTAAGAGACATGTTTTTCAAAAGTTAAACATTTCAATAGTTCTGTCTGAATGGCCCTCAATAGTAGGCCTATGGTTATATTGTTGTAGTGTTGATCTCATTGTGCAGAAGGATTATTTTTGCTCACTAGATGGGGCTCTTCACACAGAATGCGTTTTTCTATTACTGCTACTTGTCCATGTAATCGTGCTAGATCGATGTGTTTGACCATTGTTTTTGCGTCTTGCATCTTGCATCCTGCCAAGGACACAACGTTCTTAAACCATGGCATTTGTTTCCCATTTCACTGCTTGCAACTCTTGTTTTTGTTTTTGTTTTTTCAAAGCAAAAATTTGTTCTGTGTGAATGGATCACTATAATATAATAAATAGGTAAGATTTTAAAATTTCTTCTCAAATCAATATTTCATGTCCCTGCTATTATGTTAGTGCTGATCATCTGTGTAATATGTGTAATAAGTACCTTAAATGTTTGAACTTGTCTGGTCATCTTGGCTTAAAGCTTGCCAAGAACGTATTTCTTCACAGAAGTTAATAACATATTTCAAATCAAATCAGTAATTCACTTCATGTTGAGGTCCTGATCACCCTGTCTAGGATTATTTCGCGGTAACAACCACCCGGATGTACATTATCCTTTACTATTAGGGTGGGCTAACAGAATCAGTGGGTTTAAATATTCAGATAGATGCATGAGAATGTGTGTGTGGACTCACTGGAGCTGTAGGCAGGGGACAGCGGGCAGCGGTACTCTTGGATCTGATCCATGCTCATGGCGCAGTTCCTCATCGCATCCTTATGATGCACTGTAGAGGGGCTGGAGAAGACAAACATGCTATTAAATCCTTCATTATATATATCAAAACACATTTTACATGTCAAAACAATCAAGCATGGTGCACAACTTATAAGCCACAGCTACAAGATTTCTGAAAAACACATTCAGTGCTGCTAGAGATGACATGCACAGAAGCAGGTGAAGGGTTTCCATGTGGCCAAATCTGTGTGGAAAACAGGAGTGAGTGGGAGGGGGTCTGTGCCAGCTGTGAACACACACACACACACACACACACACACACACACCAGCTGCTGCCCTCCGCTGGTTTCACCTCCGGCTCGACTGTCTGAGGCTCATCTGGCTCTGTAGACTGGGCCGCACTGCTAATACAAGACATCCTACATGAGCACATCACCCCTGCATCTCTGACCTGTTAATATGCCCGATCTCAGACCTGAGATACCTGAACATTTTTAAGATTAAGATATATGTTTACAAAAAAAAAAAAAAAAAATTGAGACTCTAAACAAATTTAATGCCTGGTGATCATTAAAAACTAAAATGAATATGGTCACAGAACATGTTATTTTGAGACCTCTGGTTGGCAATTAAAAAACAAAAATGACTACTGATACAAAATAAATAAATAAATCATAACAAAACAAAATGTTATTTTGAGACTGATCCAGTTTAGCTCCTGGTGGTCACTAAAAAACATGAATATGGTCACAAAACAAAACAAGGCACTATGATTTAGCTGCTTTATTATTTGAGAAGAAGATGCTGATGATGCTGATGATGAAGGTCTACCTGTGAGGAATGATCTTCTCTGTCGTCAGTCCATCCGTCATAGTAACGCTTCTTCTCTTGATGTGCGCCCCCCTCGGGGTCGAAGGTGAATGTGCAGATCCTGGTCTCCCACCGGCCAAAGCAAACGTGGCCTCCAGGTACCTCAGAGGCAGCGTGCGGTTGACCGGACACAGCAGCTGAGCTCCGGTGCGTGGGCACACGGGTCGTCCCGTGCTAGCGTGGTGCCTGACCAGCGTGGGGACAGAGTCGAAGCTCTCATGCTCCAGCATGTACTGGATTTTGGTTTGCCCGCTTTTGACCAGGACTTTACTGATCCGAGAGTGGATGACTTCCTGCTGCCAGCGACACGTGAGGACATAGTCGCCCGCGGTCGACAGGGAGTCCCGTACGAGGAAGTCGCCGCTACGCAGAACCAACGTTTCTGAGGCCTGTGTTCACACAAATAAAAGAAAAGGCATTATTAAAGGAAACGTTGCGAGCTGGACTCAAACCCACATTTCCCACATAAGCACCACAGCTCAACATGCTACTTTTTAGACACTTTCCCCCCAGAACATTCCAGTGGAAATGTGTTTTTTTTTAAATAAACACATTTTTAAATGAAAATAAATAAATTAAAATTATCTTTCTGTGGTAATCAAAACTTTTTTTTTAGATCACTGTTAGCAACTGAATCTATAGAATAACTTGCATACTTTACACAAGTTTTGATGAAATGCCACAGATATGATACTTTATGTACTACATGCCTCTGTTCCAGCAGATGGCACAACAGTACATTTGGTGAGGTCAGGAGTGCAGCATGGGGGCGTATCGCCATGGCGACTAGCTATAGTTTTTAATAGAGGTGGCTGGAGTTTCTCTTTACTCCAGCTTGAGCAGGAATACATTATGCTAATGCCCAGATGGCTGCTCTCATAGTAGAGACAGCGTGGGCTGTAGTTTGACGGCTCTATGGTGCAAAAAAGGGCACAAACAGACTCTCTCACAAACACATGCTGACAGAAAAACCCAAACATGCCCAAAGCAACAAATATACAGTACACATCAAAACATTATGTATAGAATGCACATGGAAAAATACTGTAAAACTGCTAACGAAGGTTTTAATTCAAGAACTTCTCCAGTTACATGCACACTTGTTTGGACATCGTAGTGTGGACTTCCCTTTGACATCCATTGTTCTCAGTGTTGAGATGTGCAATCTTTTTGAAGTTAAAATACTTTCATCCATTACCACTTAATATGCAGAGACAACTGGAAGTCATTTGTAGGCGGAGTGTTTCCTGAGGAGTGAAACACTGGCACTTTCAAAACATTTCTCTATTTGTTTGAGAGAACAGTTTGAGATTTTGGGAAGTTATAGCCATAGATGGCAGAAAATTACTGAAAAACTAAATTCGAATTTGCAAATAAATATTATAAAAATTCAAATTATTTTCGAATTTAAAATGCATCATTTCAGTTAGGGTGAAGAAAAGCTTTTGGCTTCTCTTCTGAGGCAACAAGAGGGCGCATTGGGCATAATATTACTAATGCACGTTTATTCAAAGCATAAGAAAATATGACTGTGAAAAAAGTGCATAAAGTAATGTTTACAAACTAATTATAATTAAGTATCTTGAAGAACAACAGCGTCATTTGTGCATGCATAGTTTAATACAGAGAGGTGAAAGCCAATCACACAAAAAATCCCCTTAAGCTATACATTTGGAACTGTGAGAGATGAGACATAAACTCAAAAAAAAAAGAAAAATTCTGACTTTTTTCCCCACAGAATTGTGAGATATAAACTTACAACTTTAAAGAATTGCGGGATATAAACTTGCAGTTGTGAGAAATAAAATGGGAACCGCAATTCTGACTTTTTTCTTGAGATATAACCTCTCAATTTTAACATTTTGAAGTACAATTTAGATGAAAAAAAAAGACTCAATTTTCTTACTGTTGCAAGTTTATATCTCACAATTCTGAATTTATAACATGTAATTGCGACTTTATATCATGCAATTCTGAGAAAAAAGCTCGGAATTATGAGAAAAGTTGCAAATACCTTTTTTTTTCTTTTTCTTTTTTTCTTCAACGGCAGAAACAAGCTTCTATATTTTTTGTACACTGTTTTATTATTGTGGTATAATCAGTTTGGCACAAATCCAACTCCAAATCCAAAATTAACTTCCGAAATTACATGTCGTTTTACATGACATTTTCTTTTCGTCTAAGTACTAGAATAGGCTGCAAAGTGGACCAGACCCTATTCCGTTTAGTCAAAATTCTGGCTGTGTGAGACTGTACCACAAACACACCTCTCGTGGAATGTGGCCATGGTACCAGCCGTGGCTCCTCATGTCACTGCTACTGAGTTTGAGCTCCTCCTCCAGCTCCTTCCTGAGTTTCTCCGGGGGTGACTCCAGGAGGTACTTCTCCTTGGAGAACTGCAAAAAAACACATAAAAACCAACAGATAAGTCACACCGCTTTACTTCATGAACACACAAATATATGATACAGTAAACTATTGATCACCCTGAGAAAAAAAAACAAAACATTCTTGAACAACAATGGCCAGGTTTATTGCCTCACTCATCAAACTGACGTATCAATCCATACGAGATATGAAAAAGTAATTTGAGTCACACAGAGCTTCACTGCACATATTCTTCTGTATAATTTATGTAACATCTAACCATGTTGCTTAAATCAAAGCATACAAATACACAATGCAGGAAGAGGCTTGCTCGTCTCACTCAAAGAACAGCGTTGTTTAGACAAAGGCACTCTGTGTCCAGTAGAAATAATGCATAATCTATGAGTGTGACAGCTCAAGGCGAAGGTCTCGACCCTCTGTGACACAGGAAAACTAATCCAAACACCGGCGGCATTGTAATGAAGTCAATAAAAAGACAACGGACAAAGCTTAGGGCACTAACAGGGCTCAAAGTCGGTGAAAATGGGAGATGTGGGATCAATTTTACAATCCTGGGTCACTCTAATGGTCTCTTCCTCTCTCTGTCTGTGGTAAACGGATTAGACATCTGCTTTTGCTTTCACTCTTTGACTGATTTTTACACATGGGAACAGGAAAAGATGCTAGATTTCCACTGTCATTTAACTGGTTGTGTGTGTGTGTGTGCGTGTGTGTGTAAAGTGTAGAAAGATAGTGAGGCAAGGTCAAGTGTAGGGAGTTATTGCTTTTGTCTCGGCCTCCAGGGGCTGAATCCACCACCTGGGCTTCACCAGACCTCTCCGTAATTTCATATAGACGTCTGTAATTGTCTTTTGCTGCTTGAAGATGGCCACAAGGTACAATATTCTGGTGTCATATATTCTGGATTTGGGACCATAGAGAAAACCCAGTGTGTGAGCGATAACAGTGCTAGGCTGATATGAGTACTTCATATTGACTTATGAGAGGTGCCTCTCACAAGAGACAGATGACCCTTTTCCAGTTTTTGGAAATTCTCTCTTCCAACTTTATTAGTGTTTATTCAAGGAGTGAGTTTCACCTATACTGTGCTTCCGAGAGAACAGATGAGAAAAAATTAAGTGAGCTGAGAAAAGCAGCAAGGCAAGACAAAATATAAAAAGAAGAGGTGAATCAGGATGAGAAGAGGAGATGAGAAGAGACATGATGAGAAATGACAGGACAAATAATTTGAAGTGAGACAAAATACGGCAAGAAATGTGGAAAAAATCTAGATGAATTGAGACAAGAAAAGCTAAGATGAGACAAGACGACGTGAAGTGAGATGAGACGAGAGCGAGACAAAACAAGATGCAAAGACATGAATTGAGACAAAAAAGCTAAGATGAGACAAGACGACGTGAAGTGAGATGAGACGAGAGCGAGACAAAACGAGATGCAAAGATGTGAATTGAGACAAAAAAGCTAAGATGAGACAAGACAACGTGAAGTGAGATGAGACGAGAGCAAGACTGAGACAAGAAAAGCTAAGATGAGATGATGTGAAGTGAGATGAGACGAGAGCGAGAGTGAGACAAGAAAAGCTAAGATGAGACGACGTAAAGTGAGATGAGACGAGAGCGAGACAAAACGACATGCAAAGATGTGAATTGAGACAAAAAAGCTAAGATGAGACAAGACGACGTGAAGTGAGATGAGACGAGAGCGAGACTGAGACAAGAAAAGCTAAGATGAACGACGTGAAGTGAGATGAGACGAGAATGAGACAAAACGAGATGCAAAGATGTGAATTGAGACAAAAAAGCTAAGATGAGACAAGACCACGTGAAGTGAGATGAGACGAGAGCGAGACTGAGACAAGAAAAGCTAAGATGAGACAACGTGAAGTGAGATGAGACGAGAATGAGACAAAACGAGATGCAAAGATGTGAACTGAGACAAGAAAAGCTAAGATGAGACAAGACGACGTGAAGTGAGATGAGACGAGAATGAGACAAAATGAGATGCAAAGATGTGAACTGAGACAAGAAAAGGAGAGAAGAGACAAGATGAGAAGAGACGTGACAAGAAAAGACAGGAGATAAAGAAGTGAGGTGAGAAAAGTGGAAAGAAAAAAGACAAAGTGAGATGAGATGAGACAAAAGCAAGAGCACCAGAAGATCTGATAAAGGAAACAAGAGTTCAGAATAAGCCTTGGCAAGCATGCATTGGCATGCATTGTTTCTGCAGAGTTTCACTCATTAAAGTGCCTGAAGAGAGATTGAATGGGATCAAGCTGCGTTCTGCTTTCGATCACTGATGTCTGAAGACTCCAGAGAGACACCTGGGCTGTTTCAAGTCCCCTTGCCCCACTTAGAGCTGCTCCTGGAGGGCTAAAATGTCTTTCTCACTGCCCTCTTTCTTCCACAGAGAAACCACTTCTGGCAGTCTAATGAGGCGCATGCTGGGGGAAATGACCTGACCTGACCACATGCACAAACACACACACACACAAATGCACAGTGCAACCGCTACAGATGCACAAGGACAGAACGGATTTCAAGGTACAGAGGAGATAAAAGGAGAGATGGAAAGGGGGTGATAGGACCTATGCTGCACATACACCCCCAGCACTGAAGCTCTGGTTGTCATGGAAACTTCCTATTGTGTGAGTCGGCCTGGTGCCTTCATATGTCTCATGCACCACACACACACACACACACACACACACACCTCAAGCATTTTACAAAGCAAGAGGCCAATGCATTGTGAAAAACAATTATACTTCCTGGAACATGACAGGGCACAGGCAGCAAAGAGACAGCACTGACACTAAACTTTTTGGGATATAAAATCTACATCTCTCAGTGAGTTTAGTCTAGTCTAATTGTTATGCAGTGGGAGACCTGAATGTCAATCCAATCAGATATGCTTTCCCACGTTTTCCAGAGGACAAATAAACCAGAAAGCATCAGAAAGCACAGACATAACCTTCAACAAAAGTCACCAAAAAGTAGAATTCAGTCCCCAACCAGTTCCCTCTGGACCCCAAATCATTTCTCACAGATTAATATTGTCATAAATATATTTTGTGTTCTCAAGTTTAAGAGAAAGGGATTTCTGTTGGAAATAAAGTAGATACAGAAGCATTTACCCATTATAAATGACTACTTGAGGTAACAATTGCACATATCCACATTTCACCATGTTTACTAGACTAAGCAGCAGTTTGGAGACCACTTTGTCTATTTAGGATTTATTATTTTACATTTATACAAAGTACTATTGCTGCCAACTTGGATATGAACAATAATGCACACTGCTCATTTAATTTAATAGGCATTTAAGCCATATTTGCCAAGAAGGTTATGTAGAGACTGTCCCTCCCAAAACTTTAATTGAATATCTCTGAGCAAACTGTACTTGTGTCCTTCATAACTGTGCTTTTGTCAAATTAAAAATGGCATCTACTATGGAAGGTCTTGAGAAACAAAATACTTGTATTAAATAATTCCATTTGTACTACTATGAATACTCATGCTTGGAAATTTTAGACAAGGTTGACATGATAGCATCATGAGTTTTCAAACATTGTCTGCTAGTTTTTTTTTTTTTTTTTTTGCATCGTGTGGGACACATTTTCCTGAAAATCCCTACATAAATTCATGCACAAACACCAACCCATTCAGAGGTGTTTATCTTCAAACCCCCATGGCATGTCATGAATAACATCCAGCAAGATGCATCACCCAATTACACTCAATACCCCCATTCTCTTCTTCAGCGAATCACGGCGCTCCATTTAACCAAGACACCCACCCATCTAATCCACCAGATCTGAGTGAGTGCAGCTGCTCCTCTGGGTGAAAGGAAAGACATAGACACAAAAAACCATTAGGCTGACACCAACCACAGATATGGCAGATAAAGCTTCACAGGTCAGCGCCTGTCAGTGAGTCTGCTCTCTGGGGTAGAGCTAATCCAGTCGGCCCTTCTGAGCACTGACCCAATGCAGTGAGAGATCACAAGACAGTTTGTTGTGATCTGAATGACTTGCAACTCTGGTAGAATATGATCCTTAATTGTTTAGTGTATGATGGCCAGTTTTCCCTCTGTGACTGTTTACAAAGTAGGTATGATATCTAGCGTTTTACAGTCTATTCAGAGTAGAGTAGTGTATTCCAGCTTTAACATGCCCACAAAGATTCCCCTTAAAGGTTTATGCTTAATGCACAGTTTGCAGCAAATAATTGTGCATCATTTTGGTTCTATGCAATTCATGGTCGTATACATTTTTATTGTTTTATTTATAAGACATTTTGTGTTGGGTGAGTATTTGATGTTCAATATCAACTCCAGTACAACGACTAGTGTAGAGTAAGCCTCTGAGGGTATATCTGGGTAACCGCAAAATGTTAATAAGACATTTTGAATTACACACTTTTTTAACTTTGAAGTGTTAATGTTTGAGGTTTAAGCTCTGTCCTTCTACATAGACACTGACAAATACACCCAGTCTTGTGACCTTTCCCTCCGGTTGACCCAGGGATCCCGATTTTAAGATGTTGTCCATCTGCTGCCCATGCGGTGTTGCTGTACCTTTATCCCACCTTAAGCCATCTTAATGCCCCTATCATGCCCTTATCTCCCAGAAAACCATCTTTGCATTATCCCTTCATCTATCCCTGCTGTCTTACACCACCCAAATCTTCCCTAAATCCCTATATCTGTCATCACTGGCCTACATCCCAACATATTAGATCTTTAAACGAGTTCTGTTTCTTGGATTGTCTCTGTTTCAAACACACACCCAAACACACTCTCTGCGGCTGAACACACACATATGTGGGTCAGATGAGGTACTACAGCTCATATGACTCTATTAACAACAATACTAAGATGATGATGTGCACACCTAAGACATGTAAATTGATAACCTTGTTTATATGAACACACAGATCCACATAATTGAAATACTTTTGATCTCAGATCAGCTCAGAACGGTAAGATGACCTTAATTACAATACAAGAGGCTAAAAGTTCACATGACATTGATTTCTTGAAGGAACAGGTCATTCAAGGATGAAATATTTTTCTTTTACATGACGCTATATTCAACTGAAAACAGGATTCTTTTGTTTAGAAGTGCATTGGCCGTTGGTTTACATGACAACAGTGTTTTGGGGACCTGAAAATGCAACTTTCTAAACAGATTTCAAAGTTTTGAAAACTGTACCATAATCATCTCCGTGTAAACTACAAAACTTTGCGCATGCGTATTACATGTTCAATCTATATGTGCACAGCCATTAAAGTGACATCTCCAACTACTGGTCTGGCATGAATACTACAGTATTTTTTTTGTCATTTTTGTGAAAACCTTTTCTGTTTTTAGTGCATTGTTGTGGTATAAACGTATATCTTTACTCAATCATTCACTCACAACACAGAACACAAAAGAAGACATTAAGAGCATTTTCAATCGGCTTTTGTCCACAAATTGAAAATTGTCAGTCGTTTATGGAAAAATTATTTTTCCAAGTCTTCTGAAGCCAAAGTTTTATTGAAAACTTCCCATCTGCCACAGCTCTCAAATTCATACCAAATTCGACTTGCAGTTGCAGATTGAATGCCAGTAGTAATAAACAAGCAGTAGGCCCATGGACTGCCTTTTAGGTAACTTAATGGTTCTTTTTGTCCTTTTTAGAGCATGACAGTACAAATCATCATCATCATCTATTTTCCCTGCATGGTCGCTCTTGGTCACTGTATAAAACCTTTGAATATAAAGGGTGCATGCAAGTACCTTAAATGTGCTCATTTTTGTATCTAAATTGTACATAGCCTATATTATTGGCTTTTGAGGTTCCAGCCCAGTGACAGGTTTTGTGCCTTTTTAGGATAGTATACTGACAAGAACAATCTGCATGTTCAGGAAGACAATTGGGACTATATATTTTGAACGGCAATAGGATGAGCAGATGATGGCAGAATTGTCTGTAACTATTCATTATGTCAAACCTGTAGGTTCAATCAAACTAAACTTCCACTAAATTGAATGGAAGAATACAGTACATAACCTTGTATCCAAAGACTCTCAGTAAAGCTTAAAGAAAAGTTACTGTAAATAAACATAGCATGAAGTTAAGACGGTTCTTATCTCCATATTTCGAGTGTCTGACTCACTGTCCCCGAGCGTCGTGAGGAACTATAGCACAGGGTTAGTGCTCAGACTCAATTATTAATTCAGTATGTATGGAATAATGCACAGATTGTGAATTAATTCATAAGCTCAGTGTGATATCAGACCCCATAAAATGTATTTTATATATAAATTTTTTCTGATATAGGATAGTTTTGTTGTGTGTTTAGCCATAATTATTTCTCGTATACAAATCTATGCATTAGGGTTTTTCAAATTGCGTTCAAGCCTGGGTTACAATCTTTTTAAACCTCGGGCTGAGAGACCACAGCACGTTTGAACTGGAATAAACCAGATACCGTATTATTTGCTTAAAACGGCCAGACTAATACGATGACATTATCACAGATGAACAAGCAATTATTAAAACAATGTTGTGTCAGTTTGTCATGAGCTCCTGAATATGCAAATAAGAATGTTAACTCGAGGTTTACAAATGTTCAAAGTGACATATTAACCGCTTGTATAGTTTCAGCAGATTTCCAGCTTGGCATCAGGCCTAGATTTCTCTATTCGTTCGTTCGTGTCGTTCTGTCTTTTCACTGCACTTGTTTCTCCCTCTTGTGCTTTGCAGACAAATTTAGGAGCAATGACTCTTGATTGTGAAGTCTCTATTCTTGAAGCCAACTGCACAGCTTCCATCGGCTTCACCAAAGCGTCTGCAAACAACGTCAACATGAAAGAAAAAATGACTGTGGCAGTACCACTGATTGTATTTACATGGGACTCCAAGGTACCTTTTCTAAGCCATTACTGTGGAACATGAATCTGAAAATGTTATTGCTCGAAAGTTTCGAAAACTTTGGAGACTTAATTGGGTCTTCAGTTATGTTTCATTGAATTATCAACTTTGTTTTTCCTAATATTCCATAAGATAAAAAACACAAGTGAGAAAACTGTTGACATATAGAAAGAATATATACAAATAAAAATAAAAAAGCCCAGCCCAGGTGAAAGAAGTAAAGCAAAAGTAACTAAATGTCTTATTTTCCATAACTGAGTAATGCAATTAGTTACTTTTTTTTTTTTTGTAATGAAATATTGTAATTTATAACTTTTAAAAGTAACTTTCCCCAGCACTGGTTGTACCATGGGACGTTTTGTTACTACTCTATAGGGATGCACATACACCCGCAGTCCACTTTAAAGAAAACTAGCAGCAGAAGTTTGAAGAGCACAGCATGACCTCAGCTCACAGCAGAGCAGGAATTAGGTCATCTCAAAGCCGCCCTGCATTTCCTGTTATTGGCAACCCTCTTCACCCATTAAAAAAGAAGCAGCGCTTTTTAGCATTTTGACACAGCCAGTCCCACGTCAAAACACAGACACACACACTGGCTTCTGTCAAACCTGATCAGTCAGCTGCATGCCACGGTGGGCATTTTGCTTTGGCACTAGAGGATCGTGTGTGTGTGAATGGGCCATTTTTTCATGTGCCAAGACTGTGACCTCAACACTAGGAGAGCAAACACCTGGATGTGCTGTTGTCATGGAAATGCTGCTTGATCCCCTCTGATGGGACGTCTCAAGGGCAGTGAGATGTGTCTTGGGGGGAAAGAGGGGGAAATTCAGGGTGGGTGCATATGGACGACACCCCATCAGCCAGCTGTTCTGTCTGCAACATTAGGCCGGTGATCTGCTGTTGTGGCGTGTGGGGAATTCTGGGTGTGCTGACATACATTCCAGTTCAAGCATTTCTCTAAAGACTGAGTGCTTCCTGCGATCCATCAGGCCTCAGGCTCTGAATGATTTCCTATGCATAGGTAATGATCGTTCCAGATGAGATTCATAATTAAGCATCAATTATGAATTAGCTTCCACACTTATAGTTCAGCTGAAGAAATCTGGGAGTTTTTATTGGATAACGGCATGTGACTCCACATGAGCCTCCTCATATATTTGGCTTTTATTTTTTTATTCTTACACTTTAGCAGTCAATATAATAATAATAATAATAATAATAATAATAATAATAATAATAATAAAACCTTCACTTTAGTTCCCAAATAGCCTTTAGAAAAAATCATAAAAAATTAAACAGTATTTAAATATTTTTATTTATTTAATTTTTATCGAAAAGGTAAAGAGAAATGCAATAAATAAATAAATTTATTACATGTAAATAATAAAAAGTTTTATTATAAAATAATAATAATAATAATAATAATTACTATTATTATTGTTGTAAAAAAATGGAAATACGAAAATTGCTAATTGTAATAATATCAAAAGCATATACATTAAATGTGTGTTCCATTGCATTTACTTATGTTTATTTTGTGGGCTCTGAAATACATCTTGTAAAACCAGTTGTTTCTCTCACGGATCCCCTAGAACCCTAGAATCTAGTTAAAAAACAACAAACTCCAAATAATAGAATGATGTAAAAAGCAAAATAATGATGAAACCACTAAAGAGAAGGATAAACTGCCTGAAATCACAAATCTCCACTGGTATATTTCGCCCTAGTTAAAAATTCTCATGCATAAGACTGCGTGTATTTATTTAAATGTTTTTTTGAGTGTGTGTGTGTGCTACTATTGTGTGCCTCTGCCGGTTCTTAATGCAGCTCTGTGACACATGGGCCTGTTATGTTGACAGGCGCAGGAGAAACATCCTGATTACCCTCTTCCCTCCAGGCTCACGTACGAGAGAGAGAGACAGAGGACTGGCAGCAAGAGAAAACTGGCCATATGGGGTCTACGGGTGGTTTGGTCCCTATGTGTTTGGGGAGCAGCTCAAAGCAAGTGTGTTTCAGATGGGTTTGGGCATATGGTGTCATAGAGGGGGGCAAGTACCACAGGAAAACACACATGACTTATCTTTCATCGTGGGTTTGGAAGGAACATATCTCTGCAGATAAATGCCTCGACATTCACGGCATCCGTATTAGCCAGATAGCACATCAGCTACAAAAAGCTGAAATCATAGAAACAGCGGGAGCCTCATTCAAGATTTTAACTCCCACAAAGTAAAAACACAATGTTTGGAAAATACATAATGATTGTGGTGGTTAACTTCAACACTTGAACAGTTACAAAAATGAACCAAGGTTTTATTATAGTAACAGTGCAGTAACCACAGTCTTTTAGCATATTGACTTCCATTTGTAAAGCCACAGTTTTACTACAAATGCCATGGTTAAACTATGGTTAGTGTAGCAAAACCACACTGGTTATCATTGTTCAACTATAGTAATTATGTTTTGTTTGTTTTTTTTTGGGGGGGGGGTTATTTGTAGTAAAAACATGATTAATTTTCATAAGGGAATGCTTTAACAAACATAACAAATGTAATGTTTTTACCCAATATACGTGTACTCTGTATTATGATTATTCTAACATCACATTGCTAGCTTAGCAACATTTGCTAACCCAAACTTTACTGAAATCAGTTGTCAAGCCACTTTTGAGCAAAATCTGTTCATCTTTGCTGCATTCCTGTCAAAAAAAATGCCTTAAATCTAAAAATTAATGACTTCCAGTGGTAAATATCAATAAGAAACTCTTTTTCTAAACACTAATGGTAATGGACTCATTAGACCCGCTCCAAACACAGTGCAGGCAGTGACGCAATATTATAGCAACACTGACAGCCACCTTACCTGACCGCACGATTGTTAATATTCATGAACTGTCACAATGAGCCATTGCCATCCAGAGACACCCCTGCTTCCTGTTTCTCTGAGAGAGCAACCAATTAAGAGCCGATTTACAGGCTGTGAGGGGTCACAGGGTCAAGGCACTGATGGATTGGGGGATCTTAGGACACGCCAATATAACCCCATCAAAAACTGTTATGAATCCAACATCTCTGTCTGTAAAAGGTAGCAGCTTTTGTGCGTGTGTGAGCAGATCCGTGTATTAGTCTAGTGTAAAAGAGTAAGGCCAAGGGCTGTTTATGTTCAAATAAACCGCACATCCAACAACGCCGCACTGGGCACTGCCCCAAATGAGAAAACTGCAGCAGGGGGAATTGGCAAAGGAATATAAAGACACATCCGATTGATTAATCAATAAATGTCAGTCATAGATTAATTATCCAGCCTGGAAGACGTACCAACTGAAAGTATGAGGAAACCAAGTTCAATAAAAGACTTCAAACATCAGTTATATAATAAAAGTAAAAAGTCTTTGAACATGGACCTACTCATCTGACTGTCAACAGATTTAAAATGAATCCAACCTGCTAAACTCAACCAGTTCATCCGTTTCTGGACTCCTGGACATGAATGGATCGCTGTGTTGCCTTAAAGTGAAAGGTCAATACAAGTGAATTTATGAGTGTAACCTTACAGGCATCTTCCATTGCATCCTCGATCCATCTCTCAGACCTTCAGAGAGAAAGATAGAGGGGGGAAAAGATGACAGGAAGTGGAGGAGAAAAGCTCTTTAGGAAGCACATGTCACGCAGTGTTTGTGCTTTGAGAAAATGTTAACGGATCATTGTCTGATGGAGCCACAATGCTATTGATGTGTGTGTGTGTGTAACTATGGTTATGTTCACACAGCAATCAAATATTTGTGCTTTCTTATTCTGTGTGCAGGTTCTGAGGTTGCTCAAAAAGTATCCAAATGAGTTACTGAGTTAAATGTCAAGTACTGCAGAAAGGTATTAAAATCTGAAAAGTTATCCTATGCTGCTTTAATACTTAAATTTGCAAATTAAATGCATTCACTGCACTCTCCCAGCTAGTAAGGTGTCAAGACCTATATATGTTCAAAAATGACAAAAATCTTGACAAAGAATTGTTACAACGATGAAGGCAGCTTGCTGAAACATCTGTTGATGATTTTTATCTCCTGGTTTAACAATTAATATAATCAATACATATTACATATTATCAAAAGATGTTGATCCAGGAACATGTCTTACTTGGCAAAATCAGGGTGACCTAGGAATACACACACACACACACACACACACACAGTGGCAAGAAGATCTGCCTCGTAATGCCGGCTGGCAGGTCACAGAGAGATATCACTGTCAGGCACACATGCACACACAAACACACACCTGCCCTTCTGTCATCCACCCCTGATAGCAGCCAGAATGCCTTTGAGGTCATTTCAACATCACATCTGGTGTTTGCACTGAATGAAAAGGATATCGCGGCTTGCTTCCTTGCATTTCTGCACCTTTCTCTCTATCTCACCTCAGTAAGACACGTTCTCTGTATATTTCATTACATTGTTGAGCCTGCAGCAGTCAGCCCTTGAGCGGTGCTACCATTGGCTGGAGATGATGTCATCTCTTCCGGAGAGCTCCGCAGCGGTGCATGCCATTGGCTGGCAGCGCAGACGGCGGCGGGGTGCTGAGATCTCACTTTCATTCATGTACAGCTGGGGAGGGGCACGCATTGGCGGGCGGCCCGTGACCTCTCAGATAGGGTCGCACTGTAGCGGTACACAGTTAAACTCTCCTGGCACAATGATACTTCAGATATCCACTCGAATTAAGTGCTAATGGGAGTTTATAATATGATGGACAAAAGTGTAGAGAGCAGGGCTTTGTTCATACACACACGCAAATGTCTGCGCCAGCAGGTTTAACAGTATTCACACATTCATTACACACACATTTACACACAGCCACATGATGACTGGAGCAGCCTATTCAGTGTGTCTCTGGTGGGGGTTGGCATACGGGGTGGGGTTGTCCTGGAGCGTGAGGCTGTCACCATGGCGACACTGCAGATGATGCACTTCTGGAGTGAGGGGAGCGGAGATGAAGAGTGCTGGGGAACTCCCATACACACAGATAAACACACACCAGACTGCTTGTGTGCGTGTTTGTTGCCGCTTAGCTAATCTCCCACTGGACGTACACTATTCCTTCTGAGCATGTGCTGAACCATATCACACACACTAGGTATTAGCCAGCAATATCCCACTGCGATGTCAATGTCCATTTCTCTCTTCTCTCGCTCTCAGTCTCCACCCTGAACATGATGTCATTGTTTTTCTGTAGCTGCTGCAAAGGCGTATGAACAAGCCTCCTAAGACTTTCAAGGAGAAATCCACTCTTCTGGATGCTCATCATTTCCCAGTTCTCTTTTTGCTACACCTTCTTTTCTAATAGCCATCCTTGATCAATGCGCCAATGACTACGAGTAGAGTCCCCTGCCTTGCACACAACTAGCAAAACTGGGTTAAGTCAATTTAACATACAATGCAAAACTGGAGATTATATGCTCTAGATGAGTCTATAACAAATCCAATTCAGACAACACAGCAGTCTAAAGAAGCTTAAAAGATTGCTATGCCATTTTGCCACAATTTCAATTTTGTTATCATCACACTTTGCCAAGGTATGGCTGAAATGCAATTGAATTCATTTACTGCAATTAACGGTCTAATCTTTCCTTCTCATCATTTTGTCATTTAGGGTCATTTGGTTTCTGTGTGATGGGTGGTATCTCTTTAATCTCAGACAATAAAAATGCATTTTTGAGCTTGTTCTAATGTATTGTGAAAGTGAAAAAAGAAAAAAGAAAAGAAAGAAAGTGAAGTGACATTCAGCCAAGTATGGTGACCCATACTCAGAATTTGTGCTCTGCATTTAACCCATCCGAAATGCACACACACAGAGCAGTGAACACACACACACTGTGAGCACACACCCGGAGCAGTGGGCAGCCATTTATGCTGCGGCGCCCGGGGAGCAGTTGGGGGTTCGATGCCTTGCTCAAGGGCACCTAAGTCGTGGTATTGAAGGTGGAGAGAGAGCTGTTCATGCACTACCCCCACCCACAATTCCGTCCGGCCCGAGACTAGAACTCACAACCCTTCGATTGGGAGTCCAAACCTCTAACCATTAGGCCACGACTTCCCCTTATCAAGCATTATCAAGCATTGCATAATTCTCTGCTGTCGATGGTAATTCACTATAGTGGCTTTTCTAAAGTGACGGGTGCTATGGTAATGCAGAATGATGCATAAAGAAAACACATGGTAACAGCTTGAACAAAGCTCAAACAAGAGAAAGCATAAGCCTGGTCTCATGCATGTCTGACCCAAATTTCTATAATTTTGAAACACGGCAACAACGACATGAATGGATATAACATCACCTCATAAAAAACTATAAAGACTAAGGAATATTGGACTACAAAGACACAATGCCAAGTCATGTAATGGTCATATTTTCAACACTAGATAAGGCCATGTAGAGAACACTGTTTAGGAATAACCAGGATTAAAAAGACTGTTCAAAAGGACAAGCTGTGTCTTGAACCCCCTTCACCGATCATCCTACATGCGTGACTGATTCTACCTATCAAGATTAATGTCTGCAGCCCCACTGATGGCCTTGAAGTGGCCCCCTCTCTTGTGACCAAAACACAAAAGTAATGACAAGGCCCCCTCCTTGTTTAAAAGAGAAGCTAGAGCATGGGTCTTCAGCCCTGCTCCTGGAGAGCTACCATCCTGCAGATTTCATCATCAACCCCAATCAAATACACCTGAACCAGCTAATCAATTGATAATTACAGACAGTTGTGTTGGAGCAGGGTTGGAACTGACTTCTGCATGACTGTAGCTCTCTAGAAGCAGGGTTGGACATCACTTACATGCAACCTTTTTTGTCAGTGAGCTAGAAAAAGGGCCTGCTGCTGCCCATTGACCCCTGAGGTCAAGCTGTGATAAAGGTCAAGTGGACATATAAAACAGACCTGACTCTAGCCTACACCACTTCCCAGCCCCTTTTGCTTTGGTCCACACCCACCTGCTCAACACGTCCTCTGAAGGACTGAAACTTTAGGACATCTCTGCCGTGATATCGGCTTATCTTTCACTTCAGAGGAAATTAATTCCTGCTGGTGTTGACAATCCTCTGTCACTGAAGCATCGGATAGTGGACGCCTAAGACAGAAACACTTACTGTTCAGAGCTAACAACCAATCGCACTGACCTATTGGGTTTACAACGTGATTGTATTGGATATTGAAGCAGTGGAGAGGATGAGTTGAGGGAGGGATGAAAGACAGACCTGGTGAAATCAGCTCTCTATGATCTCACCGTTCTCGTAAATGGACAGAAGCATAAAAGACTTCTGACGGCCAGCCGTGAAAAAAAAGCCCTCTGATCTATGTTCAGATAATTGAAAAACAGCTTATTAATTCCACTTCCATTCCACTAACGCTTACATATGAAATACATCTAAAATAGCACACAACCAGCCCATAGTTTCTTAGATGTAGTGCACTGGCAGGGTGAAGGCAAATCAAATACTCAGCCACATTATTGTTTAATCATACTCCAAAATAAAATAGAACATTGTTTTTGCTTAAGCAATCTATTATCAAATTTCACCTCAAATAATTAGTTTCCTCACTCTAGCCCTGTAGTACCCCAATACTGCAAATTTTGTATCCCTAATAAAACACACCAAAATCAACCTGAAATCGGCTAAGAAAGTCACACAAAATCTGTTGTTGTTAGAGATGCTCCAAGAAAAAAGTTGGGAGCCATTGCTTTAAACATATATACCACTAATCTATGACATTTCAGGATGACCAAAAAGCTAGTTTACAAAGCTAGTCCTAATAAATGAGGTTCATGAGTTTTGTGATGAACTTGTTGGGCAAAGGTGTCTGAACCTGATTCTGGAGGGCCATGTTCCTTCAGAGTTTAACACCAACCCCAATTAAACACACATGAACCAGATAATTAAGGTTTTTGAAGGAGTCTTTGGGATTAATAGAATCAGAATGAGCTTTATTGCCAGGTATGTTTACACATACAAGGAATTTGTTTTCGTGACAGAAGCTCCGCAGTACAACAGAATGACAGAGACAGAACATAAAACACATAATAATAGAACCTTCCAGGCAGGTGTGTTAGAGCAGGGATGTAGGAAGTTGGTCTGCCCATGGTGTTTGTTGGGGCAGTACGTGAATGACGGTATGGAATTTTCTAAATCAAACAGACAGCTTTAGAATTTTTTTAATGTTTTTTAAGCATTCGTTGGAGCAGTGTGATACACACATACATCCAACTTTTGCACAGATGGTCTATGTCTAATTTAGCATTTTTGACAACTTCAGCATCTTCATTTGCGTGATAACCAAAGCAGAACAAACATCATTAGTCTGAGAAGTATACACAATATGAATGGATACTAATCCAGTCTATAAAGGACTTCTAGTTCAGCCACATTCATCATCATCAAGGGATGAGAAAAAAAAAATCGGTACAGAAGCAGTTTGGGGGGAGGTATACAAAAAAATCATGGCACTCCAAATCTGCATGGTGTTCATTAGGAAAGAAAACAGCCCAGTGTAATTAGGTTATCCTCACATTCAATAACAGACAGATTTACTCTTGAACTTTTCTGTTTAACAGCTGCTAAGCCGCAGCCCTGGGGAAGAGACAGAGGCACCAGAGAAGATTTGGAGAGGGTAGAAAGGAAAACACATGAAAAAGAGAAGTACAAAAGAGGGGAGCGGGAGTCATACCCCTAAATATTTGAATATTAATTTAAAAAACATTTTTTTTTTTTTTTAATAATGACTGGAAGGGAAAGAGGTTATGGGGGAAATCTATGCAACTGAATCACACACCAGCATAGAACAACAACCCACCAAACCAGACAATAACACCAGTCTTAATGTGTCTGCAATCTGTGTAAATTGTAATGGGGTATTAGTTGCAGACCCTCAGTGTGAATGTGGTTCAATAATCCCCTCTGGTTAAAACTAGCATGACCACATATGCAAGTGGGGTCATAGACGAAAGGACCATCAAGCTGCCAGCCAGCAGAGAATGGGGGGATTAAGATGAAACAATTAAATGCAACTGCAAGAGGCAGATGGAGGATTTGGGGTTGATGTTGTCCCTGATAAACATGCAGTAGCCTAGCCCAATTAAAATCAAGATGGCAACCATCTTTACTGCTAATGAGACAGAAGAATCAGCTCAAAAAGCAATACAACATCAGAAAATGCAGGGAAACATCTGAGATCAATGGGAGAATGGATCCAAACTAGATTTTAGGACTAGCTACCTATGCCACTATCTTTTAAATTCCATAAAGCAAAAGTCTGTTTAAATCAAAGGTACACACAAGGTTCAAGGCACAAAGAAATTCACCAGTCTGTTTTTCTGCATGTGAATATTAAGTCAGAATGACTATTATGAATCTGCAGCTGGGACCCAGTCATCTACTCCTGGTGCGGCTCTGAGCTCAGGTGGCCAATGGGACGAACACATGCATCATTACAGGCAGTCTATGGACCTCTATGGCCCCTACATGGATTTGAGTAGTTTCATTTTGTTCTTTGCAAATGCCATTTTGTCATAAGTATGAGGTGTGCTTATACGGTTTATACGGCCTATAAGTCTCTCTCTAAGATTATGCTGTATATATATATAGTAGCCAAATGCACAATGCTGAGAACTGTAAACATACTGTAATTTCCCCTCAGACATGCACAAAATTGATTGTTTCTCCAATTAAACAAACATTGGTTTACTGCATATAGATTAAATATTGGTATAGAGTACCCTAAATGTATCTGTTGGGTACTGTTTATTACTTATGGTAAATGTATTGTAAAAAAACATTTTTTATAGGGATACTTTATTTTTACCATCTACACCTGCAACTCTGCATTATAGAGAGAAACAGGGTCACTCTGGCAAATAGGGGACAACAAAACACTAGAATTTCATTACATTGAACACCCCTGTTTTCCTTTTAAAATACCAGAAAAGAAAACAAACAGAGAGGAAGGTAAAAGTATATTAGATGAGTATTGTGCTTTTTTCTATAGTTCTTAGTGCACCACTCAAACTCAGAGCCGAAATCAAACTGTTCTTATCCAGTCCAAGTTGGCTAAAATAGAGGACAATTAGACAACACCCATTCCCCTTTTCCAGCATCCCCACTCAAATCATGTGTTGTTCTGAGATCATGTATCAGACCTCACCAGAGTAACGCAGGGTTTTTTGTATTCTGAGCCTTGCATGAAACAAAATATCTTCAGTTTCAGATATAAAAAGAATGACCTCCAGAACTACTTTGATGCATTCTCCTGTTTCCTAAGCCCATTACAATCCACTACATAACCGCAGGGTGACAACAGAGCCCTGCCTGCTCATCCAACTGTGCATCATCAGCACTAGTGTTACAGCTGAGCCAAAGTGAACTGAGCCCTGTCGGCACACATACCCACATAAATGCACACGCACACTTGTGCAGTGATATCATAGCAGAGGCTGGTGGAATGACACAGTTGTTGGGGTTGCACAATTGCACTGGGTCAAACACATAGCCCTGAGGGGCACCCTTCACCCTGCAAGCAGATGCCCTGGACGGAACCACAGCAATATATATGCTTACATACAACACACACACTGAGAATGTGACATGCATCTTCCTCCACTTCTCACACACGAACTCCTGAAGGCACATTTAGAGATGATGTAATGCAGATCCACACCTTTTCTCACGCACCAAACAGTGTATACATGCACATACTCTGCAGCTGCACGCTAACACACAATCATTCAGGGGCTGGCCACCCTCTCACCTGCACCTGCATGAAGGAGCCCCTGTAGAAGCAGCAGGCAGCGGCTGACAGGGCACTCCACAGGCTGCATCTCTCCGTCATGGCTCCTTTCCTCCTGTCTTCAGCTCTTCCACCCCTGGAGTCCACTAGAAGCCCCGGGTCATGCCCCTATCCCCTTGTGTTCACCCGTGCACAAGCCACTGCTGCAACTGATCAGTTCTATCACTGTTCCACCGGAGCCAGTGACATCCCAGATATGCACCAGCTTCCTCTCTCTCTCTTTATGTCTCGTTCTCTCTCTCTCCCTCTCTGACTTTCAATATCTCTCTCCTGCTCAGTTCCACTGCCTCTTACTCTCACTCTAGCGCTTGCTATGCTTCACAGCGCTGGCAGGGATTACCTCATCGCTCTTGGATGAAAGCAATGGGTGGGGGGAGGGATCGGAGGGGGAGAGGGAGGGATGTAGAAAGAGAGAGATGCTTGCAGGCACCAAAACTCCACCCACCCCCTCCTCCAGGGCTCCAAACAATGCTGGGGGGAGAGAGACAGAGAGCGAGAGGTATGTGGCGCATGCATTCAGCACCCACTCAAAAGAATCTTTCTCTTTTATTTGGGTTTGAAAGACCGCAAAAGAAAAGTGTGTGTGGGGGGGGGGGGGGGCAGTCAGGGAAAAAGTCTATAGACACCCACACCACATGCACATACACACTCCCACACCCATCAAGTCGCACATGCAGGGAAATTAGTTAAATCAAGGAACAGATGACTATTGGTGTATGAGAATTTTTTAACAAAGTGGATGTTGGGCAAGCAGGAGCTATTTAGTGTGAGTTGTGCTTGGAAATAAAATGATGTTTTCTAGGAATGTGGTAAAAACCCGCTAATGAGCCTCAGTCCTCGAGTATTCCCTATCGGATACTACCCACACACGCACACATACTTACTCCAGATAAAATGAGGCCGACTCTGGCACAGCAGTCTAGGGTGGGGCGTTTGCTCCCTGGGGACTATAGTGACATCAAAATAGACGCCTCACTATGGCAACCAATACAAAGCTTTGACAGCAGCATCCTTAAATGGAACAGTCCACCCCCCAAAAAGAAAATTCTCTCATTTACTAAAAATTTAAATTTGACTAAAATTTAAGTTGTTATTCATAGAAAATTGTGCCATCCACCATGGATCTCAAATTTAGCTCTCATTTGTGCTTCTCCATATTCAAACTTGATGCATCAAGACATGGCATGGCAGGCTGCCTCATAACTAAAAACTTGATGCATCAATAGCTAAAGAGGAGGAGGAAGAATATCAGTGAATAATGACTTAAATGTCAGTCTGTTCATCACAGGAAATTGTATGGCTTCAGAAGATGTGAAACACTCTACGCAAGTCGAATGGACTACAATTTTGTTGTTTCTCTGGGCAGTCTGAGCATTCTTTAAAACTTCTCCTTTTGTGTTCCATGGAAAAAAGGTAAATCAGAAAAGTTTGGATGTAAGGGTGATTAAATGTTTATTTTTGGGTGAGATATCCCTTTAAATCAGGGTTGTTCATCCTGCTCATTACTGCATCACCTAGGGAAGCCACACAATGAAAAAACAAAAGATATAATTAGACGAGACCCATTCTGCAAAGAGATCTGACTGATGCTATTGTGCATTTGCAGATAATCCGGTAAGAACATGTTCATTTCATGTTGAACGCTCATCAGCCTGAGACAATGGGAGGATGATGGGAGGATGAATGTCAAGTTGATGCTATTAAAGAGTAGAAGATAGCATGTGGAGTAGTCTAGTGTGTGGGTTAATGTCATGTGTTATGGTGTGTGTGTTTGCCTCATGAGATCATTGAATGAGAAAAGGATTTAATGGTATTACCACACATACGATGAGGAGTCTCAGAAAGCACACACATGGTGACAAACAAATGGTGACCACAGACAGAGATGAAATTACTGCTCAAATGGACTTTTTGTTGGTTGGTTTTGCCATGGCTTTTGTGGTACTATCAAAGCATTGCTGTATTTATTTGAGTGTCTGACCAGACCAACCCAGCAATAATGGCTCAACCAATGGTGTGGGGAGGGAATATCTGTTTGCTCCACCAATGGCAGATGGAGGGATGTGTTTGAAAACTTCCAGTTCTATCCTATTGAAACCATGACTTTGCCATTGCTGGTGCTAGTGTTTAAGTTGCAGGAACACATCACTTCTGAAACTCTGAAGGAGAAACAAATCTGAAAAGCAGTTTTAGCTAAATTGAATCTCATGGCTAAGAGATAAACCACTGGGACATTAAAGAGATCTTGATTTCCTACTTCTTTCCTGCTTCTCTGTTCTAGTTCTCTACTTTCTGTGTTTTCAGTCTCATGCTGTTGTGTGTATCTATGCTGGTTGTGTCTTTTCCTTCACAACTCCTCCTCAATCTTTCATTCAGTCTCTCTCTCAGTTAAATATTAATTACACAGTGAGTGTCCTGCAGGCAGGGTGCAGCGGTTTAATGGAGAGGAGCTCGACTCTGTGAGGGAACTGACAATGAGGAGGTGGATGGGGTTCATCTCTACATGTGCCTACAGGCCCCAAAACACCCTTACCTCCCCCTTCCAATTAACATTAATGTGCTTAGCCCCATTCGAATTCTGGGTATTTTGGCATGTGGTATGGCTTTTGCCCAAGTCGTGCTGCTTTCGCTAATAAAGCAGTTCGGTCATTTGGTTTGATTTGGTTTGATTGCAGTAATAGAAGACCATGAGAAACATGTTAGCAAGTGAGGCCTGAAAAACAGTAAGGAGGGGGAAAAGAGGGGTATCACAACCCCTATCTTTCACCAGATGGGTCTACATCAATTCATGGCCTGCATTTCTTCACTAGCTGTTCTCTGTCCCTGATCTCTGTCTTTTTATGCATCACTATTACTATTACAACTTCTAAAACCCCTAAATATGAGAGCATAAATCATGTGGCATGTGGAGGAAAACTGAGCTATTACACTTACATTTTTGTTTGCCTGGTGCGCAAAAAAGAAACCATGCGAAACCACCCATAGAATTACACTGAATGAAATATTGCTCCTACTGGTAATACTTTTAGATATACTATATAAAAACACTGTGGTACAAAATAAGTACTGTAGGACTGCCAGGGCAGATCAGCTTTGGTATATTTCACTAAAATTTTCAGTTATACAATTACTGAAAGAAAACTGCTAAGTGGTGTTAGCGGCTAGCAGAAAGGTTAACAGTTCAATCCTAAGGTGCCGGGAAAGGTGTGAGATCTAGGACCAGCCGAGATAATGACATGACAACCCAGCAGAAAATAAACATCAGTTTCAACAGCTGAATGGAAGAAGGCAATTACGAACACCTCGAGAGATCACACGTGCCTGGGCCTCTGGGAACATTCTGCTCTACAGTGAAGACCTATCGTTCATCTCTGTTTCCAGTTGGAAGAGCAGTTTTTTTGCCATTACAGTGAACATTCAGAGCAGAGATTCATTTTTAACTCAGACACCATTAAAGTTTCATATTGTGGCGGAGAAGAGAGGGAAAGATGGCATCCAAGAAGTGGAGGGAAAGGAGGCTGTGTATCCCGTCGAACTACTGCAATAATCTACAGCACCTAGTCAAATGCGAACATGGACAGGGTGTTTGACATGCATCAAAAACTTTAATACCTATGAATAAAACTTCAAAATATAGTACAATAAACAACTATGGTACTGTTTTGGCACTTTATATCAAATGTAAAATCTATGTGGGAATCAAAACCTGGTTCTACACAGTGACTCATGAAAAAGAACAAAGGGAATTTCATTTTCATAGGGGGCGCACTTTTTTATGGTCTGACAAACAGACATTCACAAAAACCATATCAAACCATATTCTATTTTAAAGTTCTATTTTAAAACAGATCAACAATGAATGAGACATTATATTCCTAAAACAATTTAGACAAATGAACTACACAAAAACCCATTATGCCTAAACATTTCACAAGTGAGTCAAAAAAGGCTCAATTCCAACAACACAATAATAATAAAATCAATACATGCCATATGTAGCCTATTAAGTGAAATCCGTTTACGACTTTTTCTTGCAACTGCAATTTTACATTTCACAGTACTGAATTTTTTCTTAGAATTGTGTGATATATTCTTGCAAAATGTGAGTTATAAGGTCAAAATTGCAAGATATAAACTCGGAATTGCAAGAAATAAAGGCAGAACTGCGAGTTATAAAGACAGAATTGGAGGATATAAATTCACAATTGCAAGATAAAAAGGTAAGAACTGTGAGATTAGGCTTTTTTCTCAGAATTGAGTTTGTCTTTATAACTCACAATTGCAAGTTTATATCACGCAGTTCTGACTTTTTTCTTGCAATCGCGAGTTTATCTCGTAATTCAAACTTTTTTAAGATATCAATTCAAATGCTGAGGGGAAAAAAGACTTGCTAATAAAGAAGAAAAAATAATTGCAAGATAATACTTTTTTGTTTAAATCTTTCAGTTCTGAGAAGAAAAAAAAATAGAATTGCAAGATAAAAAGTCGCAATTATCCTTTAAAAATTTTAATCATTATTTATTCATTATTCATTTTTATTCATAGAAATCTGATGGTTTTTGAGTGAAATTTCTTGAGAACTTTATTTTTCAATTGTCAGAATCAGAATCAGAAAGAGCTTTATTGGCAGGTGTGTTTACTGAAAGCACTTAATTTTTGTAATCCGATTACTTACTCTAGATTACATGTAATCAGTTACTTACTACCCAGCATGACATAAAGTAATATGTTGAATAATATGCAACAACTTGCAGAGGTCAACATCTTACAAATGTTTCTTTCTTAAAGTAATAAAATAACTATTAAATGGCTCCATTAAGAGGAATCAATAATGGTTTAATTCCTCACTATTCCCATCCATAAGAAGAGAGAAAAAAAGCCAATGGATTAGTGTGCCAGAGTAAGAAGGTGCAGGTGTCATTGACAAAGAGGAGGTTTCTCTATCTCTGGACACATATGTTATGCAGTGTGTGTAAATGAGAATGCTGTTTTGAAGGCATAAGGGTCATGTGGGTCTGGCCACACCTAACCTTTCCTTTCAGAGCTTCAGGAATTAAAGAGCAGTTTACAGCGCCACCTAGAGGCAGCAGAGTCCCCTACACTGCAATTAAAGGCAGAATCCAATATCTTAATGACTGCAAATAAGGGCAGGGATAGGAAGAACATTAATTTGCACTAAATCAGCACATAGCAAAAGAACTCATTAGATTCATTTCTTATTACATCTCAAAATGGTGCTTTTAGTTAATGAATACAGGAATTGTGCCTAATTAAGCATGAAATAGCCATATTCAGCAAGTTGTCAGGGATTGAGCCTGAAGTATAGCCTAAATCAAAGAACAGACAGATTGAAGTAATACACAAATGTATCAACACAATTCCTTCCAGGTGGAGAGATGTAGATTGTTTAAATGACTTCTTGTTATAAGAGAAAGAAAAAGGCCTTACTTGTACATATTCTCCCTGGTTGTCTGTGGTGTCCAGCTGTCTGTGAAAAGAAGAACATTGTTTAATAGCACATAATATTCATATTTTGTATTATGCAATATATAATAAACAGAAAGTCATTCAATCATTCATAATTGCCAAACAAACCCTAATAATCATACCAAAGCAAGGCTGAGTGTAAATGAACCCACTTCATGCACAGCTACTTACAATGCAACCTAAATGAATAAATTGACATGCAAATGAAGTTGTCACGGTTCTGATTGGTTGTGTTTTGGTTTCTCTGTTTTTGCCAGTGTTGCCTCGTTTGTTCCTATGGTTTTTCATTTGTTAGTTAGTTCTACAAACCTGTTCTGTTTCTCACTGAATCCATTCTCTCCTGTATTTAAGTCCTCTGTTTCCCTAAGTTCATGGTCTGCTATTATTTGGATTTATGTTGCTAAACATTTGTGACTGTTTGTTTATGGACTTGTGGCTATTCTTCTGGATTTATGGTTATAAACTCTTTCTTTATCATGTGCTTGATTATCTCAGCCAACACCTAAGGAGTTGTAAATAATACAGTTTAGTTTCCATATTCAAAAACATTATACTACAGAATGCAGTCGTTGACCAATCAGAATCAAGTACTCCAGAGAAATGCATAATAATACATATTTAAGCATATACAAATTTGAAAGCCACTTTAACGTTAAACAGAATCAGTGAAATATGAAGTCAAATGGATTGCATCTTATTAGTTTTTTTTTTTTTTTACGCAACAGGATGCCTTATAAAACTCAGAGAGGAACTTGACCTTTTTTAACAACCAAAGGAAGTGAGAAGTGTGTTCACGTTCCTCCTACTGCACGCCACATCAATGAGGAGAAGCAATGAACAGAACAATGAGGATCACATGATGTTCAACCAAAAAAACAGGAAGTGCAGAGACAAGGATTTGAGCACAGTAATATGAATATCATTATGATTTCAAGACTTTATACTTTATACTTGGGGTGCAATTAAAGCAGGACTATTCCTTTTTAATTAAAAGGAAATATATTACTTTTAAAAGCCATTAAACAGCCAATAATACACATTACGAGTATATACATATACAGTATATATATATATATATATATATATATAAACATACATCAGATGTATGATTGATTTATTTTGTTTTTAATTTAGACTGTACTTCATAGACAACAGTAACTTTTTTGCAAATAGTTATCAGTTATGTTCAAAAGCTTTAATAACTGATTTTTAAAGTGAAAGAGTTTCAACTGAAGAAGATTTCAAATCTTAATGTATTGCACAGCACCAAAAAGTACTTTGTCAAAATCCATGCACTCTCAGAATAAAAGTACAAAAGGTGTCACTGGAGCAGTACCTCTTCAAAAGATACAATTTTGTAATTTATTTACCCCGAAAGGGTGCATATTGGTGCCTTAAAGGTATATTAGAATCTCAAAGGTACATATTAGAACTATCTGAAAGGGTAAAGCACCAGTGACAGCTTTTATAAGCATGGAAAGAGTTTATAACAAGATTATTTGATAAATGAGCAACAATAAATTCACTGTCAGATCAAGCCAAGCATGGGAAAAAGGTTTTGGAAAAGAAGAAGTGTGTCAAAGACACTGAGAAGGTAGTGTGTGAATGCCCTCAGCACTTCACTCTGAGTCATTCAAGGTGAAACAGAGTGTGTTAAACACAAGTTTCTTTTCTGAAACACTGGTGTGAGAGCAGAATAGATATACAAACAGGAAATGAAGCAAAGGTCCTTCACATATGCTCAACAAAACTGCTGTTATTTCCTGCAGTGTTACTGGAGTGTGTAGAATGATTTTGAAAACATGCGAATGAACATACCAAGCCAGAATATCTCCCAAAATATGAATAAGACCCCAAGACGCTTATATGTTCCCTGAAAAGGAATCCCTCAAAGAAAAAAAAAAAAAAAACTATCCATAACATTTTAAAACGATTTTAAAATCGTTAAAATCACTTAAAAAGATTTTTCAGTGGGCCTTCAGGTGCACCAAGTCAGGTCTTGAATTGTACAATGACATCTTGTGGTGTGGAAGCAGAATCACGCAGCAGCGATAGAAGAAACAGAAGAAAAGACCACAGGCCACAATCAATTTATTATTTATTATTATCATCAAATTTTTTATGTTATCCATTGTTATTAATAAAATATATTCTAACTTCATTATTAATAATACATCAATATTATTGTATTTATATTAATTTAATGATGATTACTTACAAATAATTTATTATGCAACTGAAAGTGACAAAAAAACATATTTAATTCAGCTCGTCATGTGATATAAAAGTTGCAATATATTTAATTAATTTAATAATAACATATTAATATTATTCAATTTAAAATGTTATCAATTCATTATATTATCAATATATTTTATATTAATATTTTTATTAGTAGTAGTAGTATCATTTTAATATTATTGGATTTATAATAATTAATAATATAATAATTTTATCCTTTTTATAATATGTTTTTATTCAAATGAATGTTCATTTGGAGTATAAGTAGGAAAATTCATGTGATGGTGATTCTGCCCTTAACAACTCAAAGTATGCATTGGTCAGCAATCTAGATGTTCACTACTGTATACTCCCACAGAAGAGTGTATGGTGTAACTTGATTTTGGTCTTTAGAAAAATGGTAAATACACAGTAAGGTGAAGCTGAAGCAGTGTCCTCTTCTTGACAATGCATACAAAAGCAGGAAGACTTTTAACACTCTTTCCTGAAGACATGTTTCAGCTGTGCAGACTGACCCCACATCATTGTCCTTCTTCAGCTGTATTTACAAATGACAGGGAAGATATCATCCTTGCAAACAACAAACCAGGTGTTGCTTATAATGAGCTCTGACTGAATACAGTCTTATTATGAGACAATGGTTATGTAGAATATGCAGTTTCCCTGTCCTAAAACACTGTCCAAGACAAGATACCATAATAATATTTATTTTTTTGGCATGCTATATCTCAAAGTAAAGTATCATAATTTGATACCATAACTAAACCGAACTAATATATTGAATTCATAGTATACAGTGTAGATATAAAGACCATTGCACTTTTTTTTTTAAGTTCACTATTTACTGAATATTGCTATTATAATTCAAGCTAAAAAATAAGAAGCAATTTAGCCACCACTGTCAACAAAGTAAAGTAAAATCAAATAAATTGATATATATTGATATATGTAAATTTTTACAATAAAAATAACATTTTAGAGGAAACTATGCGACACAAACAAAATACCAACAAAGATAAACTCACCTTAGATCCCTGGCATCTATAAAATCAAACAATACTTCCAAATGAATAGACAACAATAAAAAATGTTTTCCTAAAAAAGGCCCAATAAGGTGTTTCCTAAAATTGTTCATTCAGTTTTCCAGTCTAAGTCTTACGGTCCACCGAGTCCCTTTGGGAAGCTGAGAGGAACGAACAGCAACTTCTCTTTGAATGCCTGTTCACCCAGTTGCTCTCTGCCGCCCACTAATGTGCAGAGGTGGGTAGAGTACCCAAAAACTTTACTCAAGTAAAAGTAAAAGTAATTCTAGAAATATTTACTCAAGTAAAAGTAAAAGTACTAGTCTTGAATAGTTACTTGAGTAAGAGTAAAAGAGTATCGGATAAAAAATCTACTCAAGTAGTTAGTTACTAGTTACTTTGGGTCATATATACGGAGCCTTTTTTTATATAGATATATAGACAAAAAATGTATGTAATGTATGTGTGTGTGTATAAATGTATATATTTCATCAGCCTTTAATCCAATTTATGTAATTTATTATAAAACCCTGTCTGTTTATTTAAGTAACAAATATAGGTGTCATGCCATAACATATTTTTAATACAACTGACTTTATTTTAAATGTGAATTTAACATTGAAAGTTAATGTGATATAAATATTGCTACTAATCTTTCATTGTTCAGAAAGAGAGCAAATAACATTTACATTATTAAACATAATTTTCACTGACAGTCTAGATTTCATTCACTCTCAGAAACTACCATTAAAATCACTGAAACTGTTAACACTGTGAAATCAATATCTTAATTATAGATTCGTACACACATCTGCACTTTGTTGTTTCTGACGAGAGAATTTGGCAGAAAGAGGTATTCAGTCAGTAAGCGAGTGAAGGAAGCACCGGCATTTCAGCGATGACTCATCGGAACGCCTCTGATTGGCCATTGCATTCAAAAGCTCAACAGAACCGTGTGTGATTGGTTATAATGCGCAGCGCTGTAAAAACGCGTCTGTCTCTGGCTCAGCGCCAGCAAGCGATCACAGATCTGAATTTAGCAGCTGATGATATGACTTGCTGAACGTACTCGCACTGGTGTGATTGTATTACAATTAATAAAATCTTAATCGGCTATTCTTTGTCTTTTGGAAGCTGCATTCAACCTGTTATAAGCCACACACGTACAACAAACTAATATCACAGTGGTATCGTGTACTGTAATTGAATGTAGCCCAAGTTATTACCTGTTAAACAGTAGACAGCACACGCGTTCATCTAATAAGGATCTCCATCGCAAGCAAATAATAGCCTTTGCAGATTAGCTTTCAATTCAGTGCAGTTCCATAGCCCCGTTTTCAACGCTGCTAATATTCTTAAACGTTACAACTCTGAGTGAACCGCTTCAGAACTCAGCGCGTGCAGCATGGAACTGAACGACTCAATCAAACTGATTCATGAACCAATTCACTCGCTTGCCAATTGGTTTGATCAAGCCTTTGAACAGAGTTGACTCAAAAGAATGAACCATTCGCGAATGGGCATCGCTCATTGCCCAAAGAAAAGTAGACGGCGCGTTTGGAATAAACTGAAGCATTTATTGCATTAAGATAAAGTAACGAGAGGGGCGTCGCCCACAGTAACGAAGTAAAAGTACAGATTTTTCCCAAAAAATGTACTCAAGTAAGAGTATAAAGTACCCATCTTTAAATATACTCCGAAAAGTATTAGTTACCCCGAAAAATTACTCAAGTAAATGTAACGAAGTAAATGTAACTCGTTACTACCCACCTCTGCTAATGTGACTATTCTGAATTGATGAGGGTCACTGCTGAAACGCTGTTTGACCTCACTGAACAAACATTCACAGATGTGTGACCTCCTTACCAGCCATTTGCATGCCATCAAGCCAGAAATATGGCTGAACTGAGCAGTGGAGCAAGCCTCATGTAAAAAGAGAATATCCAACACCATCATTACCTAAAAACTTTCACATATCCAATCCCAAACATACGTCAATAAACTCCTTTTTTTGTTATTACCGTACAGGAGTCTAGTGCCCCTGAGATAAACTGTATAATAATGCATGTGTAAATGCACAGAGCAGGTCTCAATCTCATGAGAACTTCTCAAGCATGACTTCAGTCCTGGTGTAGTACATGTACAGGGATCATCTTTAATTGTATCATAAAGCCACACTGTCACGGTATGTGGTCAGACACGAGGATTGGTCTCATCTGACGTTAAAGTGCAGCTATCTGATTTATCAGCAGTTTCTGTAGTGCACTAATGTCTCAATTTGCTTCATTATTAATATACAGATATACAGTACAGTCCAACAGCACTGGGGCTTTTCATTGTTTGTTTCACTTCACTTGGGATATTTTTCAGTTACTGTGGGTTGCATCCGTATGCCAGTAGGTGGCGATAAGTGATAGTCTTCATGAGCATGTCGAGTCATTCATTCAGTTGATTTGTTCGTAAACTCTAAATGATTCAGGAACAAACACTAGTCTACAGGTATGTTGCTCGCTGGTCCATTCAGCTTTGGATTTGTTTGGAACGAATGGTGTTGCAAAAATACAGAAACTAACTGCAGTATTTTGTTTAAACTGTTAGTTGTTCAATATTCACTTCCTGTATATTGAACTTTTGTGTAAAAATCACATTCGCATATCATGCTGTTTGTCGGAACAATAGCATTCATGTTACATTGCTGTCCTCTGAAACATTTAGTCACAAATCCATTTCTTAAAAACACTTTCCCTACTGAAAATAGAAACCATGACAGAAATTCTAATGGTTTCCACTACAAATACCATTATACAAACTATTATACAACTATTAACCATTAAAACCATTAAAAACCATT
This sequence comes from Carassius auratus, assembly GCF_003368295.1. Taxonomy (NCBI): domain Eukaryota; kingdom Metazoa; phylum Chordata; class Actinopteri; order Cypriniformes; family Cyprinidae; genus Carassius; species Carassius auratus. The sequence goes on from NC_039277.1 coordinate 4,238,626, forward strand.
AAAAACTGTTTTCCTGTAGTGTATTTCGAGACATATTCCATTAGGATTTAGTGGTTTTAACAAGCCACCAATAAAAGGTGACAAATTACCGTATTTTTCGGACTATAAGTCGCACCTGGGTATAAGTCGCATCAGTCCAAAAATACGTCATGATGAGGAAAAAAACATAAATATATAGAACCAAGAGAAAACATTACCGTCTCCAGCCGCGAGAGGGCGCTATATGTTTTCAGTCTAGACTACAGGAGCATTGAGCAGCATAGAGCGCCCTCTGGCGGCTGGAGACGGTAATGTTTTCTCTTGGTTCATGTCAAATGAATTTTGATAAATAAGTCGCACCTGACTATAAGTCGCAGGACCAGCCAAACTATAAAAAAAAGTGTGACTTATAGTCCGGAAAATACGGTACCAGCAGATACAGTACCTTTACCGTTTCCATTAAAACCAATACAATTCCCATTATAACCTGTAAAACCATTACAGATTCTGTGACTATTGTTATTTTTTTTTTCAGCATGACACACATTCAATATACATAATAATATACAATTAAAATGAATTGTGAAAGGTATTTCATCTTTAATGTTAATGGTACTGTATTTATTAAATGTATCTACTGTACTCAATGGGTAAAAACAAACGATGAAGATCAGATTCAAGAATCAAGGAACGTAGAGTAGCTGATTCTTACCTGTTCGGCTCTTTTTCTTCCTGACTGTCTTGTTTGCAGTCTGATCCTCTTTTGGCATCTTCCAATGCTGCTTGCTTTTGCTCCATCTGACTGCCGTGTTTCGGAGGTAACTGAATCAGGTTATCGTCCATCTGCAGCTCCTCAGCATCCAGCTTCATGGAGGTGTCTCCTTCTTTATGTCTCTTCTTGGGCAGCACTGGCTGGATGTCTGGCACACTTAGATCTGGTGAAGTTTCCGGACATGCATTTGCCGGATCAACATGTAGCTTGGAGTCATCTACTGGCTTCTCTTCATCTTCCCGCTTTGTTGAGTGTCCATCCACAGTCGGTGGAGGTGGAAGTTCACGGTTCTGAATGGGATTATCTCTGGTTCCTGCAGCTGGCTTGTCCTCTGCGATGGGACTCTCCAGGGCCTCCAGACCCTTCCCGGAGAGGACGCTGAGAAGTGGGGAATCAACTACATGGTCCTGTGCAGGTCTCATGCTTTGACTCCGATTGAGGCTGCACTTGTCCTTGGACCTGCTCTTCTTCAAGCTTTTGTCCTTCTTCGGGTTTCGTGGCATGGTGCCCATGTGCGTGTACATCTCACTGGAGCTGGCATAGCTCGGGCTCCGTGGATGCATGCCCATATCGTCGGTGGACACCTCTCTGACATCGTCCTTCTGGTTTTCTGATTTTCGCCGGAGGCTGGTGAGACTACCAAACCACTTGAAGTCTGAGAAACGAGAAAACAGGTTAAACTCTGCACGGTTTTCAGTCTTAACCTCTCATTGGTAAAACAATAAATAATATTAGCTTAGGGTGCACATAGGGCTTGCTGTACACTTTAGGGTCCCAATCATACCAAGACTTCCTTCAATGTGAGAAAGAAACATGTAGCCTGTCCTCTTCTGTGGGAAGAATGCATTGGTCTCTTTAGCCCCTAAAACAACCATTTGAACATTTCAGCTTCTCATAAATTTCATTCAAGTTCCCCAAAAAGGCTGGTCGTCCACATAAGACAACTGCAGAAGAAGACAGGATAATGCAGAGACTCTCAGTGGGAATCGGTTCAACACTGCAGGTGGAATTGCTTTCCAGTTCAGCAACGAACACGGTAAGGATCTGTCTCGGCACATTTAAGAGAAGTCCGATTAAAAATGCACTCTGCAGTGACAAAGCCTCTCATCAGCAGAAAAATTCAAAAGACTTGACTTAACCTTGAAGAGCGTGTTGTGTGGAGACAGGAGAACTGGTCCAAAGTTCACTAGCGATGAGAGCAACTATAATTTATTTGGGTCAAACTGAGGAAAAACTGAAGCCCAAGTGGTTAGACATGTTAAAGGAACAGTGTTATACTTACAGCTTATATTCCTTCAAATTTTGAGTGATTAAGATGAACAATATTTCAGAATTTTTGGGGGGATGCGATTAATCGATTTGACAGCTCTAGTTTTCATTGTGACAACTAACCTCATTAAGTAAGGCAAAGAGTACAATAAATATGTGATGAATAATCTATATTTTGATTGGGAATAGATTGGCATATGTGGGTAATTTAAATATTTTTTAATTAATTGTTATGTTTTATACTTTAAAGACCCTTTGTTGTTCTGGAATGATAGACATAATAACTTACCAGTGAATATATATTACTGATTTGAGATCTTTTTCTTTTGTGGTTTTCACTTTTCCTGCCGATGTGTGTTTTTAATGACTGTGCTTTTACAAGTATTTTCTCATTGTATCACACAATATTAAAATACATCTCTCAGATGCAGTTTATCCATATATCCCATATACTCCGACCTTATAATACTCCAACGGATCTAATATAAATGACTTTTATTTGAATCATGAGTTTGTTTTCGATGTTCATTTCGGCTAATATTGATCTAGTCTAAAGTACATTCATTCGCTTTGTGCAGTTGAATCCCCAAATGTCATTACAGTATTCCCATATCCCATCACTGTCCTCAGAATGATCCCGGCTTTGGTTTTACCTCAAGGCATGTGAAACAAAACGACAAAAAGCCTCTTAAAAACGCATCAGTGTCTATGCACCACTGCCTTCAAATACACCAACCTTCATAAAAGAGGAACATTAGCCTTTAAGGCCATTATAAAAATCAATAATTTCAACAAACTGCTCCTTTTTAACTCAGTGATAGCTTCGACAAGGACACTGGGGCATTATTTAATGCATTTTGATCTTTATTAGTCTTGCTTAACCGACCAGAGACTTTAACCACAATAAGAAACCTCACGGCAGTACGAAGGAGCCGCTCAGTCAAATATACTCACTTAGTTTGCGTTTAATCATGGTTTCTCTCTCCTGTGTCCGACAGGATGCAGACGGTCTTTTCCGGGACGGGGAGCCACAAGTCTTCACTTCTTGCTCTTGTAGGTGTGTTTGTCTGTGTCTGTGTGTGTGTGTGTGTGTAGTGTGCACTTCCGCTGCACAAGGCTGATGCTGTGTAAGTAGCAGCAGCAGCAAAAGGACTTCCTGTGGTTGCTGGGCGGATACATGTGATCTGTACTTACCAGTAATGCCATATTTACTCAATAGCACTGGATGTTGACATTCGGGAGAGCTTCGTGGGTCACTCTGTCAAAGGTGACATTGTATCTCAGTTTCTGCATTCAGTCTCAATCTAAGACTGAATGAAATGACGTCTAACAAAATGTGCATCACCTTATACTATGATATTTAATACTTTATATCTTTCAACTTTTATTCACATTACCTTATTATAAAAACAGTTTTTTTGTAGCTTGTATATGCCACTTCTGAAATTTAGTACAAAGGTACAACAAAGTAAATTTCACATTCGAAAAATATTTTTAATCTTAGCATATAAATATTTTTTGCTTCATCACAGCATGACTTTATTTATTCATTTTATTTATTATTTGTTTTCTGGCCTTGAGTTGAGTTGAATGCACACCAAATGATGAGCAAAATTAGGCAAAAATAAACAGTTTGTAATTAAGTAATGAAACAATACATAATATAAGGGACATTTCTTCCTTTGTCATAACTTTATTTATTTATTTAATTAATATATTTATTGACCTTGAGTTTATTGTGCACCAAATTATGAGCAAAATTATGCAAATCTAAGCAGTAATTAAGTTATGAAGCCATTCATAATGTCAGTGACATTGCATCTTCATTGTGTCTTATTTATTAATCTGAGTTGAGATTAATGTGTCAAAATTATGAGCATAATTAGGCAAAAATAAACTGTAATTAGGATATGGAACAATATATACATTTCTTCTTCATTGCATTATAACTTGATTTATATATTTATTTAAATGCCATATTTCAATGATTTTTTATTTTTATTTTTAAAATACATAAATGTATGATGTCTATGGAGTGAGCTGTGGCTAAAAACCTACAGTGTTCGGAGGACTGATCTTCATCTTCACATGTACAATAGCAGACCAGATACATTTGCAGAAGAAGCAACAGTATTGGTTATAAATGTGTTGCATCCCACTTCCTTTCTTGCGATCTGCTTCGAGCTTACTTCCTGCATGAATGTGAGCAGTGCACGAGGGTCTGTTTGTGATACCGAGAGCGAAAGTGAGAAGTGTAAAAGGGTGTTGCTAGTTTCTATTGTGTCTGCATTTTATACTGTAACATATAAAAGCTAAGTTGCCCTGAAATCTCAGTTTTAAAGATATAGTCACACAGATCACATTACTATTGATGATACCTTTCATATCTATTTTCTCATACCACAAGTGTCTTGAATTTGGTTTGAACTATAAGGACATAATCTACTAAATGTTGCATCTGATATGAGACACTGATGCTGTGCTTGATTTCAACATGTGCAGTTTTTTTGTCCAAATGCATGGTGTTAATTGTTAAATGTTAGACGTACACATCAAATATCTCAATCTTCAAATTTGCATACTATACTTCACAACATGCAAGATTATAGTGTCTCAATTTATTGTTTTGTAAAATGGTATATCAGAGGTGCCTGGACATGAGCATTGTTAACTAAAACTATTAAAAACATGTTTGTTAATTGATCAAATATTGTGGAAAAACTTACTCTAAATTAAAATTTTAAAATGTCGCATTGTCATCCAACTAAAATAGGTTTAAGTACTAATTTGTAACTGAAAAAAAAAAAACTATTTACAAATATTTTTGTTTAAAATGACAAAAGCACAAAATACTAAACATTTAATTAAAGTAAAATAAATATAATATATATATAAAAACGATAAAAGTACTAAAAAACTGCTGGAGGTATACTCTTTATATACTGTTATGTACTGTTTAAGTTGTATTTTTTTTGTTTTAATGATTTATAATTGTAAGATAATTTAGCTACATGCTAAAACCCAATTTTTTTTATTTTAGCATAGTTTAGACTTAGTTTCTAGTATTCAAACTGGGGCACAGCTGTGACTGACACTATGCAGTAATGCAGTGACCTATCTGACCACTAGAGGACAGCAGCGGTCCAAGTACACTCACCTACCACACTCACGTGCTCCACAGATGCTAATTAGCAATATATTAGCAGCCTATTAGCCTTGAGTTGGTTTAATGTGCACCAAATTAGGAGCAAAATTAGGCACAAATCAATTGGCTAGAATGAAGTCATTGAACATTACTGCACGTCTTGTAAATGACAAGCCTGTAAATAACTTCATGACTGGAGGCTTTCGAGAAATAAATGACAGTTTGTCAAGTGGAGCACGGCTAAAGTTGCAGAGACAGAGCTATATGAGATCTGTATTGGTTTTAAATCGAATTTCATTAGTAGATATTTTACAACATAACATATTCCTAGACTATGCTCCTATAATGATTTTGTAATGGGCAGCTGGTAATATCTGACATCTCTTCGGATTTTTTGGTCAAATATGTGTACAAAAACATAAATACAGGCTAAGTGTAAATAAGGAATGTTGGGGGTTGAGCAACTGAGGGTTTTTATAATAACAAAAAATCTTTTGATTCCATAAAGAACCTTTAACTCCCATAAAAACGTCCCGAAGCAGAATAATTTAAGCTTTGATTTAAAGCAGAATCTCCTACATCAGACGTACTCTCAAGCGGAATATCTAAACTTAGTTCCACTTATGCAGAAAAAGGGATAAAAGGGAAAATTACGGAAACTAGAGGGCTAGAGTGACACGAAGAGTGCTGTTCACATCAACATCTTTGACATAACCCAGCATATATTTCTGTGTTAAATGTGCAGGTCTGATTCACAGGAGATGACAGATGGTAATGGAAAGCACTTCAGAGATGATGCTGCACATGGATATTTAAAGCTACACATGTACCCCAAAAATGTTCTCTTAATGTCTGCGAAAATAAATCAATAAAAAATAAATAAGTGTATTAAAACATAAAACCAGGAGTTTCAGAAAAAACATTTTAATAACTTAATTGGGACATTAGCAGATTTGCTTCCTGAGTCTGATCTCACAGCCAGATTCATATTATTTAAAGGGACTAAAAAGCACTTTTCGGGAACTTATAAATGACATCAGCTCTTTAAGGGCTGAGGTTAAGCATCATATTCTTAAATCGAACACTCAGTAGTGTGCACTTTTGCTGTGTTTACAGATAGTCCTGCTCGTCTCTCTCCCTCGCTATTCCTATCAACAGATAAAACAGAAGCTATGAAGATAAGGAGGAAAAACAAGTATGATGAATCTAATTTGAAAAATTGTGCGTTCTCTGATAAAGGGATTTGAAGAACCATTCGCTCCCTGAGGCTCAGCTCAAGACTGAACTCACACATTGTGTTTTTATGACTCAGTCGAGGAGGCAAGAGTCCAGTGCTGTTTCTTTTGTGTGACTGACTGTCACTTTACAGATGCTTTTCATCGGCTATTGAATCCAAAAGGTTAAAGCTTTCGATGTTTCTGTTAGAAATGCATAGACAAGATGTTAATTAAGCAATATCACACAAGAAAAAGTGTGAACTGAATATCATCAAGTATGTAATCACATATTGTTTATTTTGTTTTTTTAGTGTTTATCTGCTTAGTTTAAGGGAATAGTTCAACCAAAAAATTTCCTGAAAATGTGCTCACCATTAGGCTATTCAAGATGTAGATGAGTTTATTTCTTCATTGGAAAAGATTTGGAGAAATGTAGCATTACATCACTTTCTCGCCATTGGATATTCTGCAGTGAATGGGTGCTGTCAGAATGTCAGAACATCACAAAAATCCACAAATAATCCATTCAATCAGACTATCAGTTAACATCTTGTGAAACGCAAAACTGTGTGTTTGTAAGAAACAAATCCACCATTAAAACATTTTTAAGTTCAAACCGTTGCTTCTGGCTAAAATATCCTTAATCCATAACATTGCTTTCTCCAGTGAAAAAGTAATCTTAACTGAATCAGGAGAGAAATATGCACAGCTCAATCACCATTTACAAGCAAAAAAACTGTTCTAAACAAATATGTTTGTGGATTGTGATGTGAGAGGACAACAGGGGAATGGACTTTTCACTGGAGGAAGCGTTATTATGAATTATGGACTCATATTTTAGCCAGAAGAAAAGGTTATAAATTAAAAACGTCTTGATGGATTTGTTTCTTATACAAACATGCAGCTTTTTGCATCACAAGACAATAACTGATGGACTGGAGTGATGTTTTTATCAGCTGTTTGGACTCTCATTCTGACGGCACCCATTCACTGCAGACCATGCGTTGGTGAGCAAGTGATGTAATCTCTAAATTTGTTCGATTAGATTAACTCCGTCGGGTGAGTCTTGGATTAATGCAGGGTGCCAGTCAGATCATTTAACAATGAGAGGGTTTTAAATTACAGTTTTTGTAGTTGTTGTTTTTATTTTTGTACAAGCGTTCCTTTTAATACTTCTCAAACATCAGTAATGTCTCCTTTATTCCTTATTCATGGATAGTGAGGTGTCTGCTCATGGATTATTTCTTGTTCTTACATCATTTGGACCTAGACTAACCCTACATTCAGGATATTAATATGTCATGCACAACTAGCGCTGGATAAAGAGGCTGGGGCGAGGTGAAAGTGATCGCTGCTCACATTTAAGTTAGAGATGAGATGATTTATTTTAAATTATTATGTGTCCTCGACATCTCTTAAACTTCACCAAAATGAAAGTTTAATATAAACACACAATTGTAAGAATGAATTATGCCTGTATATTAATAATGTTAATGGTATGCACATTTTTTTTATCTTTACATTTGAAAGGGTTCTTGCTGAACTTTCAGGAAATTATGTTTTATCACAAGATCACAAGAAAATAATAGATTTATAGGCCTCAAGTTTATGAGCTAATGTCAAAATGTATGAAATGAATGATTGATTATAGGCCAGCATCTTTTAAAGGAGAACTTCGGGTAGATGTTTTGTGCTTGCAGATGGCAAAAAGATGTCAAAAATGCAAGCGAAAAAATAAATACAAAAATACAAAGTGTAACGAAGGAGAGTTACATTTGTTACCTCAACTAAATATGTTGTCTTGACTTCAGGGCAGTTGTCCAAAAAAACATCCCAGTCGGACCAAAATCACTTCTAAGGAGATTTAGGCCAAAATACCTTTCAAAATAATGAATGTTTCTGACCGGTACAGAAATAAACAGGATAAATTCATTTCAAGACATCATCTACTTTAGACACTGTAGTGCATTCTCATTGTCTTAATTAATTTCTGCAAATTTCACATTTCTCATTTGAAAATCTTGATTCCTTAATTATATTCTTGACAAATGCAAAATGTATTCACAATAGCCATTGCATTAAAACAAAATGCAGTGAATTATGCATATTAACAAGCAACTAATTTTCAAAATCCTACTGTATAGTATGTAGATGTTGTTACTCTGTACTTATTTGTGTGATTTTGCTCTAACAAAGACAACTTAAAGGAATAGTAAAAAAAGGAAAATGCTATAAACTGACCAAGATTTATCCAAGACGTAGATAAAGAAAAGAACATGCTGTTATGAATTATGAACCAAAGTTTGGCGGGAAGCAACGGTTAAAGTATAAGTTAAAATGCCTTATGATGGATTTTTTTCTTGCAAACATGCAGCTTTTCAAATGACATTATCAGCTGTTTGGACTCTTATTCTGATGGCACCCATTCACTGCAGAGGATCCACTGGTGAGTTTTTTTTTTTTGTTTTTTTTTGTGAACTATTCTGTTAAGAGTTGTAATTGTAATTTACATTCAAATCCAAAATTAGTATGGTATATGGTAAAAAAATGTAAAAAATGAAATAAAATCAGTTTGTTCCGACTAACAGTACATACATTTAAATTATAGTAAGTTACACTTTTATTTATTTATTTATTTTTTGGTTGTAGTTAGCTTCAACCCTTTAAAAATATCTGAATTTTCTGCACTTTCAGTATTATACACTATGTAATTGTTTTGGGTTTTTTAACTGAGTCATAGATCAGATGTAAATTGCGGGAACAAAACAACAACTTATGTTGGTGTGACTCATGCTTGCTTTTTGTGCTTGGCAACATGAATAATTTTTATTCTATCAAACTTTATTCTGATGTAAAAAGCTGAAACACAAAAGGTTCCTGTGTTTTTTATCCCACAAGATCTACACCCAGAATGCACACTTTCACACATAAACACACTGTACGAAATATCTGAGTTTCCAAATACACATAATTATATCACACTTCATGCTAATTATTGTGACATTAGAAATTACCTTTATGCCTCACAAAGGTCTCTTCCCCCATGTCTTTGCTTCCCACCTACACGCTCATCCAGAGAGCGAGACTCATTCCTGTGTGTGTGTGCATGCAGCACATAAGGTCGGATGATTCATTTGAGAGACATTTAAACTAATGTTAGAGCCATGGGTCTCTCCGCACAAACACACACACACACTGACTACTAATTCAGGAAACACAGATCTTAGATTAGTTTAGTCGCTGGTTAATTCCCATTTCTCATCAGCCCCCTGATCAAAACGCTAACCTTTTAGCTAAAGGCTTCAGTCGTAAACCACTAGGCGATGAACACTCTAGTGAGGGGCACTCGATGAAAATGAGCTCTGATTGCAGAGCAGAGACAATTACATGATATCTAGGACAAGCTTTATTGACTGTCAGATTACTCACTCTACCTACAACAGCTCTGCAGAAAACGTGTGTGTGTGTGTGAGCGCATAGCATTTACAACAGAATACCTTTACTATCTGTGCAGTATACAGTGTGTATAAGGTGTGTTTTAATTTGTATTAAGTTTAAGTAACTTAACTGTCACTTTTTTATTTTATTTTTTAAAACAATATGCCTACAGTACCTAGTATTTTAATAATAATTAATAATATGTCGGACTTCAGCAGATGTTTGCTGAATTCGGAAACTACATGTAGCATACTATTACTCCTGCCATAGAATGAAATGATAAAATTATTAGAGCATTATGCTAATATGCATTTCTGAATTCAGCAATTCTCAAGTCTCTTCAAAATCCCGCCCTCTACAGACACATCAGCACATCCAAACCATCAAAAATGACTGACAACGCCTCAAAGTCTTTTGATTGGCTAGCAGTGGCTCCTCAGTCAGATTCATCTTTGCTGTCTACAGAGCTTAGTCACAGACCGCCTAAAACGGTCTATTTTATTGATATCTGATTAATAATACAGAGTTTTCATGCATAACATTCCATAAAAAATGCACATACACTGTAATGTGACAATGAAATACTGTGTAGTTTCTGGAACAATTATAATTTCATAAAGAAATAGCCTATTTGTTTTAATGTGCAACATACTAGTAACATACTTTCACATAATGTTTTTAGTATACATACTGTATATTATGTGCATACTGTACCTTTCTGCAATATCACAGTGCTTACCACATGATGGAGCTCTTTCTGTTTGCTATACCATTGCCACTGCATCAACTTTGATTAATATTGCTTTTTGCACATTAACACAGCTGTCCAATTACAAAAACTAATAATTTTGGCCAACATGACAACTATTGCTCATACTTGATGGGTTATTCAGTTCATATCTCAAATCATATGAGGTGTGCTGTTACTTTTATAGACGATTTTTACCTGCTTGATGAAAAAAAAAAAAAAGCCTTTGGCTGATATTAGAGAAAGATCCTGAGTCTACCATGTTTGGTAAAAATAAAAAACACAACATGTGATTATTTTTTTTGCCTTGTAAAAGATGCTCTCTGTGTTGACAGAGTCGTGTCTTTGTCCCTGGAGTGTCATGAGCAGGAACACATGGAAGAGCAAATGATTTCTCAGGAGAGGACACAGTAACTCAAGGGTCAAAAGCCACACGAGTAAGAAAGATTGGGTTTGGTGCCAGATGTAAGACAAACTGACATTTACGATGCTTGCAAGGCTGCACTGTATTGATATTTCTCAAACATCCTCATTGGGGATTTAACTATTTAGGTTTTACATTTCTGCAACTGATATAGCTTAAGCTGCTGACTGACTCTTGTACTATGCATCTATTTAGAAATGTTAATGCTAAATTGTATATGATATTGATTGAATGATATACAGTTCACCCAAAAATGCAAATTCTGAAAAAAAAAAACGACTTAGTTTTTTATTTTTCCCATACCAGCAATTATTTAATCACCACATTCATTAAAGTATCTTCTTTTATGTTCAATAGAAAAATGGTGACAAAATGTAAATTTTTGTGTGAGCTATTCCCTAAAATGTCTGACTAACAATGATGTTATTGTAATATTTGCATACTGGTGACTATAACAATAACTAGCATCCACACCAATGCACAATATAGTTCTGTTTTATAAGCACGCACTGCAGTTTTGTCAGTCACTTTAAATTCTCAAGAGCTGTCAGTGTTTTTATTGCTTATCAGGTGGGAATTCATAAAAAAAAAAAATATGATTCCAATGATATTGTCCTCTGTGCCTTTTATATAATAAACAGAATAAAATGTAGTTTATGCTTAAAAAAGAAAATCATTTGCCTATGAAGTAAAAATAATAATAATGATTCAAAATATATTATGTGTAAACAAGAGAACATGTTACATTATATTTATGTTTTTGCCATATTCATAGATTAAGCTGGAACGTGACATAATACTAAGAAAAAAAAAACTTCTCAGTGTATTTTCTGCACGAAATGCCATTTTCATTATTTTACATTGTACATATCTATCAACGCAGCCATTTACAGGTCTATGCCATGAATATTTCACTATTTAAATTAGCCAATCAACTGTCTGTATTGATTGAAATTAATCAGCTGATTCTTTAAATAAAGAAGTGCTGCAGCAGATCCTTCTCCCATTATCGCTCTATTTTGTCCTCATCTGCATGCAGGCACTGGTGTGTAACTGCCTCTCCGCTGTGTCCTGTAATTTACGATGCCTGCTGACATTTCAGAGCTCATGTTCCTTTTTGTGGTGCCAGTTGTTGTGATTGTGCATGATGAGGCTGTGGAAAGCAGCTGCAGCTGTGTTATTTCTCTTTCGCTCTGCTGCCTCTGCCTTCCCTAGGTGATGCTACCTGTCAGCCAAGCAACGGGGACGAAGGATTTATGCAGTGTGAATTTGGTATGTGTGTGTGTGGAGGCGGTGAGATGGGGCCAGGGTGTGTTGTTAATCATTTGCCCATTAGGATCCACTGGGGGATTTGTAGATCAAGCCCCTAAAAAGAGAAAGGTAGTATATTTACTGGGGCTCGTTGTGCAGCTCCGCCTCTGGGACTAGGGGGTCTCACAGTGGAGGTGCATCAGGGAGCACATGCTGATTTTAGCTGCAGATGTATGGCTGGATCTCTGAGAGCTAAAAAGTCCTGCTGTGGAGGGTGTAATGTTTCTAGGCTAGGTAAGAGTTGTTAAACATTTGTCGAATGAGATCCACTTTGGGGTTTCAAGATTGAGCTTTTTGAAAGGGGTAGGAACTCTTAGCCTCTGTGATCAGGGGGTCTCATAATGGTGGAACTCATGCTGATCTCAGCATTGATGGCAAGACCTCTGAGGAATGGAAAGTCCTATTGTGGAGGAGGCAACATTAGTTTTTAGGCTAGGAGAGTGTTGTTAAACATTAGCCAAATGGGGGATGTGTCGAGTGGGGTGGGGCCGAGAGCCGTGGAAACGGAGCGAGGCTGTTTGAGTGATTGGTTAAATGAGCGACACCTGCTCCACTCACCGGTCTCGAGTCACACGGAGGAGATCAGAAGGATACAAAAGAGGAACGACGACAGAGAAGAGAGGACCAGGCCTGGGTTTTATTTTGTGTTTGGTTTTTGTTGTGCGCGACAGTCGTCCATGAGGGGCTGTCATGCTGTTTTGTGTTTATTTTTTTAATTAAACTTTTCTTTTAATGTTCGCCTGTTCCCGCCTCCTTCTTCCCGTGATTATGAAGTTTGTACTCTGTTATAGAGGATTTGTAGGTTAAACTTCTCCCAAGGGGACAAAGTATATTTACAGTGTGCTCCACCTCTGGCACCAGGGAGCCTCATGGTGGAGCAACATCAGGGAGCTTATGTTGATCTCACCTTTTTGTAACGTGTCCTTTATTTTGGATGGATGGCGAGACCTCTGAAAGCTGACCTGAGGCAATGTTTCTAGGAGAGGTTTGATTTTTTACATTTGCCCAATAAGGGGGATTTGTACGTTGATTTTTTTTAAAAGGGAAGAAGTATATTTACAGGGAGCTCTGCCTCTGAGACCAGAGGGTCCCTACAGCAGAGCTGCATAAGGAAGTTTATGCTGATCTCAGCTTTTTGTTAAGTGATCTTAGTTTGGATTGATGGCAGGACCTCTGAGAGTGGGGAAGTCCTGCTGTGGAGGAGGTAATGTTTGTTTCTAGACTAGGAGATTGTTGTTAAACATTTGCCCAATTGGGGATTTGTAGGTCGAGCCTTTTGAAAGGGGGTGGAAGTATATTTACAGGGAGCTCCACCTCTGGAACCAGAGGGTCTCAAAGTGGAACTGCATCAGGAAGCACATGTTGATCTCAGCTTTTTGTTAAGTTTTCTTAGTTTTGGATAGATGGCAGGACCTTTGAGAGCTGGTGTGGAGAGAGATGGCCATATAACAGTGAAACAGATGGTCTGAGTTTTATAAAGCACCACGCAGCAGGGTGGTGCTAAAGTTTTTGAGGACTCTGCCTGCAGGAGTTTTGGCTTCACATTTTACCTTTGAGTGTCAGATGGAGGCTTTATTCTTGGCGAGCGTCGACATACGACTTCAAGGAAAATCTCCATCTCCAAATGCCTCCAGTGCCAGAAGACTGTAGACACAGATGCAGTGTGCCACATTCCAAATGGATTCCTCTTTCTATCTCCTCTTGTCTTAAACACTTTCATCTCGTCCAAGTTTAATCCCTGCTAAAAAGGCCAGCATGGCCGGTCAACAGCATATGTTGTTTTGGAATGCCGGTGTTCCCACCAGGTTACTTTAGCCCTGATTCTAATTGCACAGCATTGCCTCTGGCAAGAACTGTCATTAGAAAGAAAAAAAAACTTTTGGCTTAGTTGCACTATAGGAGCCAATTTTATTAGAATTTATATAGCAGTTAGTGTGAAGTCTGTTAAACTGAAGTATATATATTAAATCCATCATTAAACTTATAAAATGAATTACTGATATAGGTAACTAAAATAATTAGCCTACAAATTTAAATAAATGTTAGAATTCTCAAAATTAAAAGCTGAATGTTCTTCAGGGATCCTACTCTTTTCAACCAATTAATATGACTTTTCCAGTCATTCATAATTTACTGGACAAGGATTTTTATAATGATTTTTACTGACGATTTCTAGCCAATATAATATCAGACAGCTTGGCATAACTACTTTATTCTTTACAAAATTGTCCACTGCCATTTTAATATGTAATTAATTCACATAAATGTTTCTATAAATCAATAGAAAAATATTTCTATTTGTAGTTGTTTTAGCTTATTTCAGTACTTGTTTTGTCTTATTTCAGGTCATCTTGAGGCGCCTTTGTAAACTTGCTGAGGTCTCCTTGTGATCCACTTACAGTCTGTACAGGTAAAGTTGTTAAAGCATGTATGAGCCATGATGCTCCCCCAGCAAGACCAGCACTAACCAGCAGAATGCTGCACAGAAAATCAAGCTGGTTTTTAAGTAGCATAATCTTTCTCAGCATTCTCTGTGTGTCACTATTCTCAAGATCTCTCACCATTTCCTGCTCTCTGTCTTCTTTTATACCCATCAAACATTCATCTGTCTCTTTCTTTTCTCACACCTCAGGATAAAGATGAAGTGCATCCCCTTCACAGCGAATTGTGAAATGTGTTGACTGGACAAATAAGGTCAGTTGTTTTGGCGCCCATCCTCCCAAACACATAATCACCTCTCCAGACTCAGTGCAGTGGAGTTGGGGTGTAATGTATATCATATATCACGATCACATGAGCCCTGCATACTGTCACAATGCACCCTGCTGGGCCTCTTATTGGCTGATAGGTTGTAGAGGTGACACCCTGCCCTTCCCCTCCCAAGCCCTTGCCCCCACCTCCACGGGGGAAGTGATGCGTCACCATCTGACCTTGAGTGCCTTTGGCTGCAACCGATTGGCTTGTGCTGGTGCGGATGAGCAAAGTCATCAAACATTAATGTGCAAATCTAATAAATGCGCTGAGGTTCAGAGGGCCGGCGTGAAGCTTGATCGCAAAACTGCCCCCTCTCTCTCTCTAAATCAATCTGTCAATCAATGTGTCTGCATTATTCAACCATCTCTCCACCACTTGGGAAAATTACATCATGGTGGCAAATTGTCTCCTATAAAAGACCAGAGAGATATCATGTGAAGAATTGATCAATAAGGCCACGTATGCTTTTCGATTCTGCATTATGTGTCAACATGGCTACAAAATATTTGTGTTTTTTTATGGCTTATCGATGCTTTATGAAGAAAATGTTTGTTTAAGGCCTGTTCAAATTGACATTTCACAACATCCAATGTAAACTGAAGGCATACTGATCGTTTTCAAACTATCGTTGACTTGAATTTTGCTTTCTTGCATTTATTTTGCTGATGATCAGTATGGTTTGCTATCAGGTTAAAGTGAATATAGGAAGGTATCTCTACTGGAAAGTCCAGCTTGAATTTTCATGATGGATTATAGTGGTTAGCGCTGGTATAGCTGTAAAGTCCTGCTGTGAAGGGTACAGCGTTATTTAATAGACAAGGAGAGAGAAAGGAAGTATACAGTATTTACTGGGGCTGATCATGCAGCTCCGCCTCTGGGACCAGGAAGTCTCATGGCGGAGCTGCATGAAAGAGCACATGCTGATCTCAGCTCTATGTTAAGTGATCTTAGCTGTGGATGGATGGAAGGAACAATGAGAGACTTTTTGAGAGACTTATTGTTAAGGGATGCACTCCAGGAAAGGGAAAGGAAGTATAGTAGTGGCTAAAAGTGAAAAACTCTAAAGTTAAAAAAATAAAAAATAAAAACTCTGCAGAAGACCGGCCCTCCATGACCGAGCTTGGAGACCCCTGGTTTAGAGTTTCCCTGTTTCCAATAGAACATGCTCCTCATGTTTTGATGGTTTAATTAAAGTTGTAGAGTCATTAAAAGCCAATATTGTGCAAATATCCCCTCCTTATATCAATTGTGACCCTGGCCTAGAGCACAAAAGCAGTCTTAATTCGCTGGGGTATATTTGTAGCAATAGCCCAAAATACATTGTCTGAGTCAAAACCATTGATTTTTCTTTTATGTCAAAAATCATTAGGATATTAAGAAAAGATCATGCTCCATGATGATATTTTGTAAATTTCCTACCGTAAATATATTAAAACTTAATTTTTGACTAGTAATATGCATTGTTAAGAATTCATGATGACAATTTCAAAGGGGATTTTCTCAATATTTAGATTTATTTTCACCTTCAGATTCCAGATTTTCAAATAGTTGTATCTCGGCCAAATATTGTCCGATCCTAATAAACCATACAGCAATGTAAAGCTTATTAATTTCGAAAAATATACACTTAAGACTTAAGGTTTTGTGGTCCAGGGTCACAATTAGTATATTCTCAAAGAACTGGTCATGCAGCTCTTTATTTTTTGTTATTTTATTCATTTTTCATTGTGTTTATTTTTCTTATAGAGACAATTAATGGACATTAGCTGACAAAATGTAAACAAGCTGGATTATAGCAACATTGCAAATTCACATCTGCAGTCCCTAGGCAGGCACACACAAAGAAATCACCTTCTTATACAATGACTCTATAAACTTAAGAGTTGTGCCACCTGTGAATGAGCAGCTTTTATAACAATACTCACTAGATGATAAAATGAATGAAAATACAACCTGGCAACACAGACTGTCAGAAATGGCCTAACGTACCTAAAATTCCTTTTAAATTAAATTGTAACTACAATACAACTTTCTTGTCTAATTAGTTTCTAGGCATGTAGGTTGTGCTTCTTGAAAGGGGAAGGAAGTATGATTAGTATGATCTAGCTGGTGAACCATCCGGTCAGTACTGTTAAAGAGACAGTTCACTTTAGCTGACATACTGTCCTTGAATTTTAATTTGTTGCATGCATGTTCCTGCTTGCAGGAGAGCCTTGTATTTGCAGTTTGTTGATCAATACAGTTTGCTATGGGGTTAAAGTGGACACAGGAAGGTGCAGTGCTGTTCTTCGGGGTTTGATAGCCTTCGATTTTGGGTTGAGTGATTCTCTCCCTCCCCCTGGCTGAGCGATGCAGACACTGGGGAGTGATGGATGACGCTGTTTGTGGTGCCGCCTGCTGATTCATAATTAAACATCATGCAGTCAGATGGTCGTATTTACTCTGTGTCTTGATTGCCTTGTGGTGAGAGGAGCTTTCTGGGGCCCTCATTAGAAGCCCTGTGTGTGTTTGTTTGTGCCTTTTTTGGCATTCATGCATTAGTTATGGTTAGGTTTATGTGCATGTAATGTGCAGTGTTGTGTGTCATTTAGAACTGATTTGAAATGGCCTTTTCAGTTTAATTAGTGAATAAAATAGATGATCTTTTTGAAATATGTGTGCAAAGTTCCTGTTTCCATGAGAAGTGTGTCAACGTAGTAAAGAAAGCTGCCTTCATTGATCCACTTTTTACTTTAAATTATTATTGTTTTATTTTACTTTTAGCAAGGATGCATTAAATTGAAGTGACAGTTAGGGTTTTAACTTTGTAGAAAATAAATTCAATTTTAAATAAATGCTGTTCTTATGAATTTTTGAATCTATTCATCAAAGAATCCTGAAAAAAGCTTTATTATTGCTTTTATTATTATTATTTTTTTTTTTTTTTACTGTAAGCACAGGGACTGGTTAAGCATGAGTGTCGTTTTTAAAAGATATTAAAATGAAAAATATAAAAATGTCTTATCAACCCTAACTTTTGGCATATGGGCATGCACGCAGAACCTGATTTTCCCAAGTGAGACATGTTCATGCTCAACATCTTTGTTGTCCCTGGAACAACATTGTGATTAACCAATCAGATTTGAAGAACCAGTTTATAGATTTTGTGAAGTTTACACTTAAAATCACTGTTTGGTGTTTGTACATCAGTGTCATTCATCTATCATTTCCTCTGATTTTAGGGATTACTCATGGTTAAGGTTAGGTTTAGGTGTAGGGATATGGTCAAGAATATATTTTTGGAGTAAAATAACTGCGGATGAAATACCTACAATTTTGTAGCATGTAATCTGTGGACTATTTGTTTTCTGTATACTTCCTGTAGATTTGGACATATATCTAGTCATAAACATATAAATCTTTATTTGTTAGTTTAAAAAGGCTGGTGTCATTTATAACAGCCTGATATTATGTACATAAGTAAATGTATGCAGGAGTGCAGCCATCGGTGGCCACAGGAAGTCTCCCGAGATCAGGAAAACAGCCAAGCAGACACACACAAACAGAATCACAACATCTCTGTGTGATGAATGACATGAAAAAAAGATATCCACAGACATTTTGATTCATAAATATATTTACTGCAATTCTTACTGGCAAATCGAATTAAATATGGACCATTTTAACCCAAATATAAGTGCTTTTTTGCAGTTAATCAGACAAGACAGTGTATCAGTGGTCCTTACCAGGGGCACGGACCCAACTAGGGGCCCTCAGCTTATTGGAAAGGACACAAGAAACCACAAGCCAGCATTTAAACTCTGGTCATCCAAAGCTCCTACAAATGTTGTTTTATTCACATTATTAGCTTAGCATCATGCTAGCCTGAAACTAATGGAATCAACTGTGCGTCTAGTTTCAAATGATTCACGTATAAGATTCCGTTTTGGTTGGGGTGTTCTCTTAGAATGCTGCTGTCTATGAAGGCAGTTTTGAAACAGTGCTATAGTGTCAGTGTAATGACCAAGTGAATGTATACAGGAATCTAGCCACATGAAGCCTGCTGAGATCAGGAAAACAGCCAAGCAGACACACATAAACAGCTTGCTGAATAACTAAAGGACAAATCAATGTGATTATCAGAGCACAACAATGCCCTTGTAAGAAAAAATAAAAAGTTTATTTGATGCAAACTCACAGTTAATTTGTGGCAAATTTATGACTAATGAAATGTATTGCTGCAAGTGTTTGGCAGAAGCTTGCAGTTCTTCAGCAGTAATGGCCACTCACTTCTGCCAAGCAGTCATGGCAACTGTTAGTTCAGCTTTTACTATGAATCGAAAAACATTTACACCACATTTAAGTGTAAAACATTATACAGAAAAGGGTTTAAATGCCTGTCATGTGGCTTTCATATTGTTTGAATGAATAATTCAGTGATCTCAATCATATGTAGTCTTCCCAAAGTGCATTACAACAGGCTCTGTATTATAAAAAATAATCCAAGATGGCCGACAAATTCAAGAGAGAGGTTGATCATAAATGTTTAATCTTGACTACAGTAGCTTGAATTGGCAAATATTTGTGTGTGTGCCACAGTATGTGTTTGTTTTGCTTGTTAGTGTTGAGTTGTTAGCTTAGCAACATGCTAACGTCAAACTGGTCTGCTCCTATATGCTTATCTAGATGTTTGTGTGGCAGAATAGCAAATCACTACCAGTTTCCCTGAATTTTACAATACTGTGTCAAGTCCCAAGTATACTTACGCGTATGCTAGTGTACAGTTCTATGCATAGCTTTTCAAAGTAAAGTCCACTTGAGGTGTATGGCAGTTGACACATGCACTCTAAAGCTTCGTCTTTGTCCGGCTTCTGCTCTATTTTTCTCCAGGAGTTATGACTGATAGAAATATATTTGTATTCTTTTAAACTAAAGTTGCGGCGATCTCATAACCCTCTCACACAAGCTTTCATCAATGCGACCATCTGCTGTCGTTGCAGTCGATGCTATTTTGTTGTTGTTACATCTCTTTAGTTTAGTGTTCTGCTGTAAACAGCTGCTTGGGCCAGGTGCTGACACCTTGTGGAACAACTGATTAGTGCAAAACCAAGTCAACACGCATGTGCGACCTGTGCATACAAAGTATTTGCAGAACTTATACGCTCATTCTATTCCAAATTGTTCAGGGCCGTCTCTGCTGCATTGCCTCACTGAAGATCTGCTCTGTCAGTAACATCCTCGTGTGTGTGTGTGAAGTGTATGAATTTAAAGCACATTTATTATGCATCAGTGATGATTTACTGGCTTTTCTCTCAGTTTTCTAATGTGTCCTTGCTCTTTTATTGAATTTCAATGCAGGTAAATAGGCTCTGTGCGGTGAAGCGTCTGTGGCGTGTCCGGTGTTATCTGTAAGGGCCGGCCGGACACATAAGCCTGTCATGTTAAGCAATTGTGTGTGTGCATATAACTGAAAATAGAAGACAGGAAGTGATACTTCAGTGAGAGATAGTATGTGTAAGTGTCTATGTGTGTTTTAGAATCAACCAGGCACTTGTAGTGATACATTGCTGATTGTTTATTAGAATGGAAGCAACATAGCTTTGATCACTAACATGCCTAAATACAGTCTGTACATTATACATATAATGTATAATGTTTCTATATTATTTTATATATATATATATATATATATATATATATATATATGTATGTATGTATGTATGTATAAAGAAACATTTCTGATTATTATCAATGTTGAAAACAGCTCTGCTGAGTCATATTTCTGTAGAAAGCTTCATATTTTTTTCAGGGTTCTTTAAGTTTGAGGAACAGAAAGTTTGAAGAACAGAATCCTTTGTATATAATAATTTAAAACAGAATCCTTTGTAAATGTCTTTACACTCACTTTAGATACATTTTATTTAAAAAATACATCAAAAATCTAACCTCATTTAATGTATTTCAATTAATTAATTTTTTATTAATTAATTTGAATTAAATTAATTAAAATATGTAACTGTGCATTCAAATTTTCTAATAAAATGTTTTTTAGTGCTTTATTTTATATTGTTGACAAATTCAAAATTGATACACTTATAGTTGTAATCTTATGATTTAAGATGATCTTTATGAATCAGAAATGTAATAACTGTGCATCCCATGGAGAGCTCAGGTTATCCACTGCTTGATACCACTGGATACAGAAACGTCTACGTGATGTTGTGACCGCATGGATTTAATCGCTGTCAGTGTGAACACACCACAAGTGCAGACAGCTTAGTTTATAAAGGCAACATTGGAGTTTGCCGCACGACATCGATCTCTCACAGAAAGTGTGATAGAGTTGAAAATGAAGGTGGGAAGAAGCTCCCTGTTGACATCTTCCAGAACAGTCCGCCTTGTGCCCTTTTTTACTCTCCATATCCCCTCATCTGTCCTCATCCTCACCCTCCCTCCCTCTCCGCCCCAGTTTTTCCCACTTCAATCTTTATCATCAATATATTTAGCTCTGAAGGCGGCTGTGTGCACCAGTGCCTCCCAACAGTCAGTCTGTTTTAGTGGTTTAATAATTCATTCATTCGATTAACTATGCACAAAGCACATTTAACAGCACATCTAGAGCAGTTTTAATGGAGCCCATGCTAAGTGTTAATATTCTGCAGCTGTTATCACCACCCCGAACAAAAACACACTTTCCTACAATCTATCTTACTGTGGGAATATTGTACTCACAACTTGAGGGTGAGTAAATGATGACTTTTATTTTGAACTGTACATTTTAATATACAGTGTAGTTATTTTTATTCACATTTTTTTCATTAAGTGCTTATTCCAAAGTCACCCGCAATGTCATGATAATAATATATTCAGTTTCTACCTGGAAAAAACACAACCATGAATTGTGCTCTGAAACTCGTGATTAAAAATTTATGAGCTCCAAAAAAAAAAAAAAAAAAAAAAAAATTAACAAGATTCAAGATTCAAGATTTATCACATGTAGCTATAAAACGGCAAGTGTCAGAAAAGTGGTTACAACGTCAGTCATGAAAAATGTAAAAGCTGCTTGTCTATGTTCTCTCTCTCTCTTGGCTTCATTTTCTTAACATGAGCAGCAGCCACTAATGACCTTGAGGAATCGGTCAAGGTCAAGCCCTGACGAGGCTTTAATAAAGAAATAACCAAGATAACAAACACATAATAGAAGGAGACAGAGCTTGGCAGAGAAGGTGGAAGAACAGTGGAACAGTAATCAAATCCTCCAGTTTAATGCATTTTACATGAGACTGTCAGAAATACAAGCACTAGGCTAGCAAGCTTTTACACCCTTTGCATGGTAAGCAGATGCACATAAAGGGTGGTTCTTTAAGTAGAAATCACATTCAATTTCAACACATTTTGACTTGTGTAGGAGCAACAATCAGTGTGATGTCATCTTCAACAAAAATTATGTTTAAAGGAATAATTTACCCCAAAATGTAAATTCTGTAATTGACACCCTCAGGTCATCCAAAATCTAGGTGACTTTTTATCTTCGTCAAAACAGTAAAGATTATTTTTAGATGAAACTGTGGTCCTAGGTAACAAAAAAATGCAATTCAAAGCCTATCTTTACTTTGAGAGTCAAACAATACCATACCAAAGAATACAAAATTAAAACCTGTGTTTCCTGATGATATTTTTGGCTCTTATGAAGTGAAACATTTGGTTTGTGCAAGAAACTGAACATCATTTACAACATTATTACTGTAATCCAGAGCTTTAGACAAACGGGGAAGATTCTTTATTTGTGAACTGGTTCTTCCGGACAGTTAGTTTTAATAAACTGGTGCAGATAACCGATACACTATGATGTAGCATTTACACAATTATGTGGTTAAAGCACTCAATAAATGATGTGAAACCAGTATGTTTTAGACATCTGGAAATAAAATGTGGTTGAAGTAATAACATATCTGTATGTTTGTGTGTGTGCGGCAGTATAGTGCCAAATATTCATTTTTTTTGTGAACTATCCCAATTTCTAACGGAAATGATACTACCCATAATCCTGAAGAGAGATCCACCAATCAGAGAAGTCGCTGAAATCACATTTGAGTTTGTGGCTTTTAATCAATGTTTGTTAACTTTGAGGCTAACATACTGATATACTCAGTATGCTTTTATCAGGTATGTGCATTTATATTAGAGTCTGTCTCTCCTCTGACAAAACAAACCAAAAATATAATATCATCCATCTTTACAATATATTGTTTTAATATCTTAAAATCATTAGTTTCATTATTATTTTTATTTTGTCATTCATATATGATTCGTGGGACGAGTAGGGGAGCGCGGGGCACAAAGTAAAAAGTAAAAAGTAAAAAGGGGTAAAAAGTAACACAGACATTTTAGATAGTTGCAAAGGGTTAACTATGACGTTCTTCCGGGCTTTTCACCACACTGTCGGCAGACGTCTTCCCGCCAACTTTCGAGAAAGTTCGTCACATATTGGATGAGAACTGAGGTGAAACTCTTTCGTCAGCATGTAAGAATTGTTTTTTATAATAGTTGTTTTTTCGATTTTTAAATTATGTATGAAAGTAGGTTAGTCCAACCTTATATTGTTGTGATTACCGTCTTCTTGGCTAAAAGATGTTACCATTTTGAAAGATCTGAAAAACGCATAGTGACTGCTAAACAGTCCTGAGGTAAACAGCGGGGTTAGTTGTAACACGGTGTTACAACTAAGCCGCACATAATAATCGGCAATGTCGGATTGTATCAAGTACATTTAGCAAATAAATAAATAAATAAATATATATATATAGCTTATAAATTATGTTTGTGTACACACTCAAACACATATCATTTATATTTATAAGCTATATAACGTTATACATACATTTTTTAGTACTGATACAAAATAATCAGTTATTCAATTTATTCAAAATATCAGTTATACAGAAACGGTGTGAAAAGATCTTTACCTTGAAAAAGCTTATGCAAATGTTTAAATGTCTTGTGAAATGAAATGGTTTATGCACATTTTAAAATGTCTTAAGATAAAAAAGAAAGTTACATGATTTTTAAAATGTTAGCCTATCGGTTCATGAAACTAAGGCCTATATACAGGTCTGTTTTAAAAGTAAAATAAAAAGAAATTGACATGATTTGTTGTCTAATCTCCCTTAAATCACACAGTTGAAGAGGTTGAAATGTCTTCATAAATGTTAAGAGTGACATGTTTTTAATTTTTATTTATTTATTTATTTATTTATTAATGTATTTATCTGCTATGCCTACTGTAATAATAAAAATAAATTATTATAATTATTGAACCAGTTTATTGTGTGAAATCTGACTCTTCCAGCAACTGTTACAACTAACCCTCTGTCTGTTACAACTAACCCCGCCCACGGGGTAAATTGTAACATTTGACTCTATGCGCTTTGGGCGATACAGCACAGGAATGGTAGGTCCGACGAACATACAAACAGTGCTCATTTGTAATAGAGGCTTGCATGTTGTTGGTTAAAAAATATGGTTTGTCTAACCCCATTACTTTGTTAATTATTTGGCCAAATCCAAAAAGTGTTACGTTGTGCCCCGCGCTCCCCTAATTCATTTTCTCATAAAGGAAGTTAAATGCATCTTTGTTCAAGATTTTGAAATATTTAAAATCAACGTTTGTTGTTTATTACAGCTTGTTTGGTTTGGTTCACAGCTTTGAACTATTAGCTTTATAACTATCATTAAGGAATGTTTTATAGAATATGTATAGGGACCATAAATGGGAACCAAGGCAGGAGACAAAGTGGGTGGATCAAATCTCTGTTTTCTTCATTGCTCTCTCTGGAATTTATCTATTTATTTATTTTGTCTTGCCTCTTTGCAGATTTTTTCACCTTGTGTTTTATGAACTCCAGCTCAATCTTACCGAGACCTTGGCCGAATCAGTCCAATCGATGCTCACTGTGTGAGAGTAACATTGGCAGAGAGCAATAAAGCTTCCGACTTGAAGAAAAAAAAAAAATTGAAAGAAACTCCCACCAGAAGTGAGAATGAGGATTGCGAAAGGTGCGAGATTCTGCTGGGCGCTGATATTAAAATAAACCTAATCAATTTAAAGCAAAATATCATCTGCTCTTCCATTGGCTTACACTCTAATGTGTGAATAATGTGTTGTGTGGGGCTATAATTAGCCGTCTCCCCTCTCTCTTCCCATTCAGGGAGAAACAGTGCGATGAGGAGGGCACAGACTGATGAACTAAAGCACACGGCAGCCTCTTGATCTCCACTTCAGCTCCGTAGAGGACTACTTCAGCCAAAAATACAGTTCTATCATTATATCGTCTATGGAGCCCGAAAGGTGAGATTTAGCAGAACAAAGAAGTGAATGAAGACTTGGAAAATGACCAAAAGGCACCATAAAAATGGGCTTCATGACATGAACTTTTCACCTCCCAAACTCATTCATGTCCACATATATTCAGATATATGGCATGTCAAGGGAACTTTGGTTCTCTTAACGGGGAATAGTGTGGCAAATCTAAATATGCGCATATTTAATTTAAATGAGAGGATATTAGGGCTATGGCAGAAGGGAGATTTTTCAGTAAATAACAACATAATTTATGGTTTGTTCCACAGAGGAAATGGTATCATTTTATGGATGCTTGAACCATTACTATTATTGTTAACAAAAGATAAAACTATAAAGCATTTGTGTTAATTGAAATAAAGCTGAAATACACTACAAGTAATATGAACACAGTAAAGATATACAGCCACTCAGTGAGTTAGTTTCTTTATTCTGTCATTCTTTCACTGTTTAATGTTTTCAACAGCGGCGTCTGTGCTTTGTCTCATGCTCCCTTCCACTCTATTACTGTGTTATTAATACAGTAATAAAATAATTGTATTCATTATTATTATTGGAAATATATTTATGTAATAATTTATAGAAATGTATAAGCAATAAATTATATTATTTTATTTTTTGGCCATTTTTATCTATTTTATTTATCTGAAAATATAGAATTTAATTCACTGTAGACAACGTATTAGCAACAGTATGCATAATATTCATAACAGCATTATAGCACTGCCTTAATTTGAATTAATAGAAATGATAGCAGGCTTGTAATGGGGCTCATAATATTGCTATCACAAACAATATACCATAATTTAATAATTACAGATGTGCATATGCCAATTTATTCTCTCCATGCAAACAGCTTGTGTATAATGATTTATGTTTGGTTGCTTCAGACTGTCAAAACACAATAAAGATTTTATTTTTATGTGTCCCTTAAATCAGGCGACGTCTAAAACAGGTATATATTGTCCTGCTGCTTGTATGTTAGCATGTTTAGACTATGCTATTTTTCTTGTCTTTCAGCTTGTAGAGTAACTTTATATTTTCTATTAATTATTACATTTAGTTTAGCTAATTTGAAGTGAAGCTAACTGCATTTAGTAGCTTGCCTTATTAGTTAACTATTTACTTGTCTATTGAGTGAATGTCAGCCATTAAAAACCACAAAGTGAACAATGCATGGTTGTAACCAGTGCTATGTAAATTACTGCAATAATGGTGCCAAAAGTTTCAACTCTACATTTCTCAATAGGCTATAGATCATTCATGCAGCTGTTCGATAGCAAATTGATTTAATCAATGAGCAGCATATAAATTTGAAATAAAAGGAGTTTAGATTTTTTTTTGCCATTTAGTTAAATGTAAAGCTACAATTTCCTTTCTTTCATATGAGGGGCCGTACAGGCCATAATTCATGCTGGCACTCTCACACATTTACATTCTCCTTCCACATACACATATATATTGAATGCATGTATGTCTGAAGAATATATTTCTATGTAAGAGAAGAAAGAGTGTAAGTGTGTGAGAGAGACTAGAAATGCATTTATGTGAAAGGAGAATGTAAGTGTGTGAGAGTGCCAGAATGAATTATGGCTTGTACGGCCCCTTATACTTTCCAGCCTTTAGTGTATATATATATATGTGTATGTGTGTGTGTGTGTGTATATATATAAATAGATATAAATATTTATACACTGTATATATTATATATATAGTACAGCTAGTTAATAGCATTTAGCTAAGCGTCATTTTTCTAATTAAGTTTTTGTAATGTAGCTAGCTGCAATTTTAATAGCTTTCCCAATATTTTAGTGAGGCTAACTAGTTAACTGTTTACCAGTCTACATAGTTAGCATCATCCATGTGTAGGACAGCAGTGTTAAAACATTGAAGCTACATTTTTCTTTAGCAAGGTTTTCGCATAGCATCATGTAAGAAGCTTCTCAGTAGCAATTAAGTAGCAGCATAGCATTGTGAAATAAAATGATTTTTTCTTGACAATGTTTCACTGCTGATAAAACCAGCTAACTATCCTAAGATAGTTGGCGGGTCTTAGCTGGTTTCCCAGCTGGCTGTGCTGGTTTTAGCTGATTGGTCAGCCTCAGCAGCTAAGACCAGCCTGACCAGCTAAATTAGTAGTCAAAACCCCTTAAAACCAGTCTGCAAACCAGCTGCTGGAAGACCAGCTAAAACCAAACCAGCTTAGGTTAGTTTTAGCTGTTTTTTGTTGTTGTTGTTGTTTTTTTCTTTCAGCATGGATTTAAGATTATAGAACTATACCTGTTTTCTCAAAATGATAGCATTAGCTTAGCTAATTTTTCTAACTGACTCATTTGTATTGTAGCTACATATTTAGTTGCTTTCCTAATGTTTTAGTTTAGCTAGTTAACTATTTACATGTCTACTTAGGAAACATGGCATTCACTATGTAGGGAACAGTGAATGAGTAAATGAGTGAGTGATTATAGATACGATAATCAAATACTTGCATGTAGTGATGTGTGTCACACGCTCTACTGTTCCACTTGTCTGCTCAGCAACACATATTTAAGGGCTACTAAAGTCTTCACCAGAGTGTACTTTATTGGAGGACCAAAAGCGCTGTGTGAGGTTTGTTTCACAGCTCTCTATAAGCGCTGCAGTGCAACTACACAGTGACATTTCTACAAATTGACCTGTCTTTATCTGAAATTCAAATACCAGACTATTTTAATACACTTCTAGTAAGAAGAGTAACATCATTTCTAGGTTTTGATCTGTTGTCAGAGCCTGCAGTGGAAAACTGAACTCCCTGTCAGAGTAACCCAGTGCACATGGATGTCATTCACTGCGACACATACATCTTCTCTCTTCAACACTGTCTTCATCTCAGTGCCGCATTTTGTGTCTGTTTGTCTTTGATGGAGGACTGTAGTGTGTTTCTGGAGGTGTTCTGAGAGGTCCTGAGGGTGAAAAGGGACAGTTGAGTAAGGACGCCTACCAGCAACCTACAGCACAGTGATTTAATCGTTGTCTGTGTGAAAGCACCTTGAGGGTCCTCATGTGACTGTGGAGAGCTACAGCTATGAACCATTTCATTTGCATGGATGGTTTAATTGGTTTAATTCTGAAAAATTATTCTTAACCACCCACTATTTGATTAATTAGCCATTTATTTTTAAGTACTTATTATAGCAACAATCCCTCTGGAGAACCTGAGATGAACAATCTGGTTCAGACGTCATGAATGATGCCAACAGAGGAGTAATTATAGGAGAAATAAATGCAGATTAATACATATACTGACAACACTTCACTCCCAAGATTCAGTGGGCTGCATCAGAAATGGTAAAGTTTGTTCCAAATAACCATTAGTTTTGACCCTCACTGCATTCACCGATGCCACTGTGAAGGACGAAGCATGGAGTACGGTACTGACACAGTCAGAAACAGTCACACACTGTAGACGTCTTGCTGAAGGACACTCTGATCATTCATCCCTTGCAGGTTTTGAACATATTAGTTTCTGGTTACCAGCTGAAAAGATCCACTTCTTAAAGAGGATAATTCCACAAATAACTGCAATTGCAGGTTTCAAACAGAGATGGTGAAAAAGAGACAAAACTTACAGACTGCAGCTAGTCTCACCTTGAGGAAATGTTATTGTTTTAAATGTTTTCTAAATTGTGAAATTTTTACACATTCTCCCCCCAAGAACAGAAAAACGGAAGATTTCTTCAACAATTTTTTTAAATCTTCAAACTATCTTCTTTTGTGTTCCACAGAAGTAAGAGAATCAGACAAGTTTGGAAAAACATGGGGAAATTAGATTTTTGGACCTACTGTATATGAACGAAACTCTCAGTTTGCTCTCAATTGCATGTCATCACTGACTGCAGAAATAATTGAACTATTAAATATGTGTAATTTGTGTTTTTCTTTCCTATGGTGATTTTATGTTGTTTGTGTGTTTATATATGCTGAAGTCCTGTGATTGCAGGTGTACGGATTATTAGCATGACAGCCGAGTGTCCTGCGCTTGTGTTGTCAACATTAAGCATATGATCTTTGCAAATAATAGTATGCACTCTGTTCTTGAGTTCCTTCAGCTTAAAGAGATTAATGGGTGTGTAATGTAATGAACAGAATCTAAAAATAAAGCAAGCACTTTAAAATAACTTGTTGAATAAATAAATTACATTTATTCTGCCATATACTGTAATATTATCATTTGAAACCCAAAGCACCTATAATAAGCACTGGATGCTATATATATATATATTGAGGCATCAGGTAAAAAAAAAAAAAAAAAAAACTTCACCATACTTCCCCAGTTCACCATATACTTCAATTTTCTGAAATGTCATGTGTAACTATGCAAGGCATTATATAATTAGATATCTATTAAATCTCTAATAAAATAGTCAGGGAAATTATATGTGTGTGTGTGTGTGTGTGTGTGTGTGTGTGTGTGTGTGTGTGTGTGTGTGTGTGTGAAAAAGTGTTGCTTGGTGGTTAAGTTCAGCAGTTGCTTGTGTATCCTCATTGGTTAGAAAGGTATTAATATTGTTAATACCTAGTTTTTAGCTAAATATGAATATTCAGTGCAAAAACACTTTGTTTTCATCTGAAAGAACAGCTGTTAACATGTTTATTTTAACCTGCAATGCATACGTTTAAAGAGGTGATGTAATTATATTTACAATGCATTTACATTTCTGCATTTTGCAGATGCTTTTATCCAAAGCAACTTGCTCAGCATTGACTCAAACCCATGACCTTGACGTTGCTGGGCTGGCACCATGCTCTACTGTTTGAGCTAACAGAATACATAAGGGCATGATATTTGTCTGCCGTTTTTATGCATTGTTCTGAAGCATGTGAAAACTGGTCTGAAATGTTCATGGTGTGAACAGGCTCTGTGTTCTGGCTGCTGTGCTTGCATCCACAAATGCTACGTTTGAGTAAAAGTTACAGAAATGCTTGAATTAGCAAACAGCACATACAACAGAAAGCTAACGTGGATACTGTCCACGAGTGTCAGAAAACACACTCAAATCACCTTTTCACCCTTTGTGCTCTAAACAAGTGCTGCTGACAGACTGGACATGTTATGGCTAAACAGCACTTAAAGGGTGTGACAGAAGTGTGTGAGAGGCGTTTAGAAGAGGTGTCATTGAGACTGTTCTCTGTCATTATTTAGCCATGAATATGGCAGTAAAGAAGGTGTAATTTATTTCTGGCTTTGACCTTCTTAGGATCCACAGCAGGTCTCTCCCTCGCTGTCTCGTCTGGATTCCTGCCATTCCTGTGTATCATTTATGTTTATGCCAGAACATTCTTTGGCTTTCTGTGTGACAATATTCTGGCTGCTTTGCTCTCTCTTGAGGGTATATGTAAAACTTGCCTTGTTGATTTGGTCTAATAAAAGAATTTCCTCATTATCACTTTCTGTAAAAGCATGTGTTCATACTGATGGCTTCCTGTGTGTGAGTGTGCTACTCATAAAAAAGCACATCCTGCTATTTTGAGAGTAGTGCAGAGCTACCCTTTAACAGCTGAAAGGCTAATAGCAGCTCCTGAACTACTTTTAGCCATTTAGTTGTTAAATACATCAGTGCTTTGCTGTGTTTGTTTGTACGTTTTTGCAGAGACTTTGCAGAGATATACTGTATTTTCTTACTGAATATACTTTGAAAGGTCACGATATAATAATATTTTCATACTAACTGATGTTTATGTTATAAAGTTTTATGTTTTTCAGCTGTTTCGACAGATAAGTTTACATTTGGAAAGTATTTAAAAGAGCTTTCTTTTTATATTTTCTATTCCACCAAATTTTAATTTTATTATAATAATATAGTTGTTGTGTCATATGTTCATTGCATAGCATTGTAGTTTGTTGGGTCCCAGTATTCTTTTGACATTTTCTCTGTGTCTGAATATAAATATTTCGAAAAGCAGTATGTGAAACAGTACGAGTAGTATGTTTGGATTTGTAGCGTTCATAAAACAGTAGGAGAAAATTAGGAAGGGACAAAAAGAAGTCACATGACAATGGCAGCATAATGAATGTAGTGTATCTGGATTTTATTCATACTATGCACATTCACATGTAAAACATATTTTAATGATCTCAAAGTTTGTTACTCATTCTCATTATTGCACGGTGCATTGCTAACTGAAATATTCTAATTTGTTGTGTTGTTGAACAATGGAAAATGTCTCTTTTACTGGGTGACAATGTTTTGGTTTGTTTCAAACAACAGAATATTTTGGGGGCAGTGAACATTTTGTTAAAATGATCAAAAATGCTGGCGGTGGCTGGCAACTTTTAAAAACACTGGTGGGGAAAGAGTTAAATTAAAACTTTAGAATTAAAATGTAACTGAAAATGTAAAAATAGAAGCTAATTCAATATTATTAAATACTATAATAGATTATAATGCTGAAATATGTGAATATAGTGTGAAATATATATATATATATATATATATATATATATATATATATATACACACACACACTGTATATATTGACTCATTGCTCAATATATATTACTTTTACGTCATGTCATGTTGTTATTTTTTGTATGGCTTGCTAATAGAATCTGCATTGTTATCTTCCAATCTTCTAGCATTGTTAATGGTGAGCATTTGTGTGTTTCATGTTGTGTTGCCATTTTTAATGCTGCATAACCGTTAACTTATGGAAACATTCTAGATTGTGATAAAGATGTGGTAAGTCACATGCTTTATAAGCGTTAGAAGTGCAAGGTAACATCACAAAAATGCATCTTAAGGCAGCTAATATGGTCAGTTTTAGTTTCATGCTGACTTTCATTTTATAGTTTTCACTTGTGGCTTTGAAAGGGCAACCACAGCACACTATAAAGCTCTCCTCTGTGTACTGCAGTGTGTGTGTGTGTGTGTGTGTGTGTGTGTGTACTGTAAGCTGGTCTCAACACAGAGTCTGTCAGTCTGTTCTCTGCTGTCTCTCATTAGGGGCCAGTACTCTGACCTCAGCGGCCCGTCTCTTGTGTATATGTGTGGGCTCTTCTTCAGCGGCCAGCACAGATGCAGTGCTCAGCTCTTCAGATGTTATCTTTCCTCTCTCATCTCACCCTCCCGCTCTTATTCTTAACTTCAGCCGGTCATATCAGCAGCTCTGCTCTGAAGTGTGTGAGGAAGGAACACCAGCACCTCACAATATTGCAGAGACTGACAGAGCGCTGGTCTCGCTGACATTCACTCCACCTCTCTGTGTATTTTTTAAGAAAGACAATGATGGAAAAGAGTGGGAAAATAAAATTAGTGTTGCTATTCATTGGTAAGAGTGTTGTGAGAGGTTGCCAGGGTGTTGCTATGCAGTTACCAACATGTTCACATAGTTTTTTGCATGCTTTTCTACAGCATGTTGCCATTAATGCTATAGAGCATTGATACGTGGTTGCTAACATATCCAGGCTGTTTTTAGTGTGTAGTTTTTAGTTGCTAAAATGCTTAGCGTGGTTTTGCCGTGTTGCTATGTAGAGTTGTGAGTGGTTGCCTTGATGCCGTTGCTAAAGTGTTTTATT
Organism: Carassius auratus; assembly: GCF_003368295.1. Classification (NCBI taxonomy): domain Eukaryota; kingdom Metazoa; phylum Chordata; class Actinopteri; order Cypriniformes; family Cyprinidae; genus Carassius; species Carassius auratus. The sequence continues at coordinate 4,271,577 of NC_039277.1, forward strand.
AATCTGCTCAGCATTGCATATTGAGAGTGTTTTTAGTGTGTGGCAGTGTTGTTGCTAACATGCTTAAAGTGATTTTTGCAGTATTGCTAGGTTAAGTATGTTGTGGGTGGTTGCCAGGGTGTTGCTATGCAGTTGTTAAAGTGTTTTTAGCAAGATATTAAAGCATTGTTTAACAGTGTTTTAGCATAGATATAATGCATCTGTTTCTATGTGCCGCTGTATTGGAAGTCAAAGAACCATTTGAACACTCTAGATCTGCAATAGACATCAGAAGTAACACAATACAACAAGACAAAGGCATTAGCTAGCACAACATTCAAAAGTTACCATACTTTAAAAGCATGTATCTATGGGTTTTAGTGTGTTCTTATGCAGTGGCACCTGACTCCCGAGATGTGGATGACTGTAAGGACATTGCTAAAGTGTTTTTTTTTTTTAACCACACGTATCTACATTTGTTAGAACATTGCTAGGTTGGAACCTAGGTGGTTGTAGTATATCAGTGCATTGATATGTAGATGCTAACATGCTCAGAGTGTTTTTTGGTGTATTGCTATAAGGTGGCATAGTTGTTATGTGTGCTAGCTGAGGTTTCGCTAGGCTGTTCTGAATGGCTGCTAGGTGGTTTATGGCGTTATTTTTTTGTCAAAAGTTATGAGCGTGTAAGACATGCTCACAAGCACATTTTGTTATTTCACACGCGCAAAAATGAACCTTCAGCTGGCATGATAAAAGTACTCGTGCACAAATTCAACAACCGAGAGGTGTACATGTAGCTGCGAGCGAGCGCCTGGCATACTCGCATAGGTTAACTCTGCTTGTGCAGTGGAATCCTGCTCGCGCAGCGGGCTTCTGCTCGCGGAGTGCTGTTTTGCTTGCGCGGTGGATTTCTGCTTGCTCAGCTGATTTCTGCTCGCTCGAGTCTACATGACTTTTGACAATTTGGGGGCGGAAGCCAAGGAGGGCACTGGCCCTCTTATGATTGGTCTCTTTCACACAGGGACATCCTTGTACCTTGATTGACAGCTCTCATTACAGGAAGCACAGAGTTGGGTTTGGGTTAAGTTACCACCGAATAATTTTTATCCCAAAATGCTGGGCTGAGTCTGTTGGGTAATTTTGTTGGGTTTTTTTATTTCTTTTTAAACACTTGGGTAGTTTAAAATTTACCAGGTGTTGGGTTAAACCTGCTGGGTTGCGTCGCTGGGTTGTTTCAGGCCAGCGCTGGGTTATTTAACGCGCCTTGAAAATGTTTAAATCGCTCCCTACGTGTCATTTTGGAAGAACAATGGGGCAAAGCCAGGGCTTTCAATGGTTTTAAGGTAAGTTTATTTAATGTTTTCTTTAATAAATATTTTAAATTGGCAGAATTATTACTTTTTTGCGACAGCAATACTGTAAAATTTCTATAGGCCAACATGATTTACGTTAAATGATGAACTGTTTACCTCAAACGGGCAACCTACGTTACTTACACAATCATGTTAAGTATCTAAGACGACAGATTAATACAGTTTTATTACAGTGACGGATGGCTGAAATATGCGAATATCTGTGAAAATAGAGGAGAAATTAGTTTGTGACACTGAAAAGCGAATTTAACATTTAAGTGATTCAAATGAGTTCAAATAAGTGAATACGACTTTCTGTTTTAATGTAAACGCCTGCATTTGTCCATATCGACATGTAAATCATACAAATTATGTACAATATAGTCGGACCGCAGGTCTAAAAGAACCGACGATCCGGTTCAAATAAACCGGTTCAGTTATTCTCGAACAAAGTGATTCCCTCTTTTGATGTCTATGGTGATTCCCGGAAAAGAATCGACGTCTCAGGGCACTTCAAAGTGCGCGCACGCACAGCGAGTGACGTAGGCCGCGTTAGTGAGGTGATTTGATGCTTTTGTGGTTTATAAAGTCTTTTTACATACAAGTTATAATTCAAAATGTTGTTTTATCCTGTCAGAAAAGCACATGGATACATTTGTGAGAGAAAAACTCGTCGAGTGCAGTCTTATTGAGGCGTCTAACGGTAAGTTCATGTTTATTATACATTTTACATAATTGCTTGTCTGTTATAATCAACTAACGTTAACCCTCACATAACTTAAACGCACATATATTTTTGTTTCGTGCTTAAAGCTGCGGTAGGTAACTTTTGACGCTCTAGCGGTTAATAAACAGAACTGCTTGCGTCTGGTGGAAGAACATCGTAGCCGGAACTACTTCTCTCTGTTTATGTCTATGAAGAATCACAAAGGTACTGGGTTACTCCGCCGCTGTACCCCCGAAGCAATCTAAAATAGTCAGAATATAAACACTTATTATAGGTGCACCCTAGTGATTCAGGACAAGCCAATAACACGGTTTGGAAAATGGATTCATGGTGTACTCGCTTATTATATAAATTTTACATTTTTTTTTACATTTACATTTTGAACACAAATAAAGTTACAGACCGCAGCTCTGATTGGTTGTTTTTTACCGGGAGCGATGGATTTCTGCAAATGGCAATAGGACCACTGGGAGGAGCCAGAGGAGCTTGATTTTTTTCACAGATTATCTGTCTAATATTCTACTGTCAGGACATAATGACAGGTTTAACAAATATGTAAAAAATATTTTTTTACAAAAGTTCCCTACAGCACCTTTAAAGCTGCACTTTGTAACTTTATGTTCAGATTACATAATTTATGAGCATAAACATCATATACCCATTTTCCAGATCGTGTTTTTGACTTGTCTTTTGGGCTGTTTTAAAGCTGCGGAGTAACCCAGTACCTACGTGACTTGTCATAGAAATGTCTGTGTGTGCGCATTCAGTGTGATCTCCCTTATCTGTGCCAGTGACTGTGTGTGTTTGATATAGCCAGCCCAGCATATTAACATAAAACTGTGATTTATAATGACTGGAACATCCCATTGATTAGACCGTTTGAAAGCACACCTTTCAGTCAATCACTAGAGCATATTCTGCTTCTGTAGACCAACTCATAGGTGAATTTAACAAATAATCATGATGGACTCAATTTCATGATGAACTTCACACAGTTAATTGAACTGAATCACTGTTATTAACAGTTAACAAATTAAAACAATTTTTATTTTCTTTTAATTTATTTTATAGGTTGGAACAAACATGGAATTCTTTAACTGAGCAGAGTCCACAAAACCCCATCCAATTGTCGTGGCGATTTAAAAATTCCAGCAGATCTCTCAGGCATTGATCATAATTAATGGACAGGTAAGGATATTCTGGACAATTTTCAAAAGGAATTGCAAATTGTATATTTAATTGCATTTTCCCACATGTGGACGCATATATTGTGACATAGTCCAAACGCAATTGAAAAGCATTTGAATTTCAAATGCCTTACACAGAAAGCTGTCAATTTGTGTCAAGGGTAGGACTATACTATGGGGCATGTTTGTATTGGGAGATATTTTGTAGTTTTTACCCCAAATCTCTCACTGTTTGCACTCTGATGCACGTCAGCAAAACAACATTGCAGTTCTACTCTGATTGACATATTTGCATCTTACCCTATATTTTATTCATCAGTTGAAAAGCATTTTTCACAGTTGTCTTTGAGTGACGTCACCTCCCAATACAAACACTCTCCATAGTAGGGTCCCACCTCTGACAAAAATTGACAGCTTTCAATGTGAGTCATTGGAAATTCAGATGCTAAAGTAATTGCGATTCCATTTGAGTTTTGGCAGGTAACATGTGTGACACAGTGAAAAAACAGACATGGACCTCATGTACTTGTTCTTATGATGCATCTATGCTAACATTAGTCTGTTTCTCTCTTATTCAGAGGGTCACTGCAGTCACCCGGATCCAGTACATATCGAGACCAGATGGTGGATCAGCACCTAGAAAGGACCTCTACATCCCTGAAAGACAGCGGAGACCAGGACAACTAGAGCCCCAGATACAGATCCCCTGTAAAGACCTTGTCTCATAGGAGCACCAGGACAAGACCACAGGAAACAGATGATTCTTCTGCACAATCTGACTTTGCTGCAGCCTGGAATTGAACTACTGGTTTCGTCTGGTCAGAGGAGAACTGGCCCCCCAACTGAGCCTGGTTTCTCCCAAGGTTTTTTTCTCCATTCTGTCACCGATGGTGTTTTGATTCCTTGGTTTTCCTTAGTTGGGGACAATTAATATCAAGCGATATCATCGACTTGATCGCACAGAGGGACGATACATCACTGAATCAATGATGAACTGACTTTAACTGAAAACTGAGTGTTTAATGTTGTCCCTTTGCATTATTACACACTATTTTCCTATTTAATATTGTAAAGCTGCTATGATGCAGTATTTGTTTAATATGACAGGCTTATTACTCACAATACATGGAAAATACAGCTGCAAACGGACTTTGCTTTTCCATTTGAAATTTGGCAGTCCCTGTGCATTCATGAAAACTGAAAAGGTAATTTTTGTTCAGTGTTTTTGAAACAGTGTTTTTGTTCAAGATTTGCAATTGTGTTTGGATTATGTCACAATGTGTCACATGTGGAAAATGCAATTGAAAATATAATTTGCAATTCCTTTTGAAAATTGTCCTTCCATAGACAGGCTCTATAACAGAGTACACTGCTCTCAGGTGTAGATCTTTGCTTCAAAGCTTAAGTGTTTGACAATAGTTCACCCAAAAATGTAAAATTGGCATTAATTATTCACCCTGGTCTGAAAGCTCTCGAATTTCATAGAAAATATATTAACTTGTGTTCTGAAGATGAACGAAGGTCTTACGGGTTTGTAACAACATGATATAAATTTGTAATATACATTTTAGGACATCTTCAAATGATTTTACATTTAAATTAAAAAAATGTGAATTGTCAATGTCATTTCACTGTGTATTTAAATAGCTAAACATGTCAAAATGTAATAGTCAAACAGCTAGACACAGGTCATTCAGAAATAATTTTCTTATTTATTGCAACTGTATTTGTTTTTTTTTTTTGGTGGGGGGGGGGGGGGGGGGGGGGGGTTTGCTGAAAACAAAACAAAGGGAAAATTGCTTGTTCACTCTAAAAACGGCTGGGTTATTTTTTAACCCAAAATGCTGGGTTGCGTCTGTTGGGTCATTTTGTTGGGTTATTTTATTTCTTTTTAAACACTTTTGGGTAGTTTCAATTTACCAGGTGTTGGGTTAAACCTGCTGGGTTGCGTCGCTGGGTTGTTTCAGGCCAGCGCTGGGTTATTTCACGCTCCTTGAAGATGTTCAAATCGCTCCCCAACTGTCATTTCTATGGAAGAACAACGGGGCAAAGCCACGGCTTTCAACTGTTTTAAGGTAAGTTTATTTAATGTTTTCATTAATAATTATTTTAAATTAGCAGAATTATAACTTTTTTGCGGCAACAATACTGTTAAACGTCTAACGTTACCGGCCAACATTATTTACGTTAAATGAACTGTTTACCTCAAACGGCCAACGTTACGTGACTCGCATAATCGTGTTAAGGTATCTGAGACGACAGATTAATACAGTTTTATTACGTTTCAGACAGTGACGGATGGCTGAAATATGCGAAAACCTGTGAAAATAGAGGAAAAAGTCGTTTCTGACACTGAAAAGCGAATTTAACATTTAAGTGAGTCAAATGAGTTCAAAAAGTGAATACGACTTTCTGCTCTAATGTAAACGCCTGCAGTTGTCCATATCGACATGTAAATCATAGAAATTACGTACAATATATTCGGTCAAACCGGTTCAAATAAACCGGTTCAGTAATTCTCGAACAAAGTGATTCCCGGAAAATAATCGACGTCTCAGCCAGGGCATTTCAAAGTGCGTGCACGCACAGCGAGTGACGTAGGCCGCGTTAGTGAGGTGATTTGATGCTTTTGTGGTTTATAAAGTCTTTTTACATACAAATTATAATTCAAAATGTGTTTTTTCCTGTCAGAAAAGCACATGGATACATTTGTGAGAGAAAAACTCGTCGAGTGCAGTCTTATTGAGGCGTCTAACGGTAAGTTCGTGTTTATTATACATTTTACATAATTGATCGTCTGTTATAATCTAACGTTAACCCTCACGAAACTTAAACGCACATATATTTGTATTTCCTGCTATAGTTAAAGCTAACTTTGTGTTCAGAGTGTACCTAATTTAGCAGCGTAAACATCATATACCAATTTTCCAGATCGTGTTTTTGACTTGTCCTTATCACTTTAGTAACGTTACATCTATAAGTGTTTATATATGGACTGTTTTAAAACTGCTGAGTAACCCAGTAACTTACCTACGTGACTTGTCATAGAAATGTCTGTGTGCGCGCATGCAGTTTGATCTCCCTTATCTGTGCCAGTGACTGTGTGTGTTTGATATAACCAGCATATTAACATAAAACTGTGATTTAAAATGACCGGAACATCCCATTGATTAGACAGTTTGAAAGCACACCTTTCAGCCAATCACTAGATCATATTCTGCTTCTGTAGACCAACTCATAAGTGAATTTAACTCATAAACATGATGGACTCAATTTCATGATGAACTTCACACAGTTAATTGAACTGAATCACTGTTATTAAAACAATTTGTATTTTTTTTATTTTTTTTTTACTATATTTTAAAGGTTGGAACAAACATGGAATTCCTTAACCGAGCAGAGTCCACAAAACCCCATCCAATTGTCGTGGCGATTTAAAAATGCCAGCAGATCTCTCAGGCATTGATCATAATCAATGGACAGGTAAGGATATTCTGGACTATTTTCAAAAGGAATTGCAAATTGTATATTTAATTGCATTTTTCCACATGTGGACGCATACATTGTCACATAGTCCAAATGCAATTGAAAAGCATTTGAATTTCAGATGCCTTACACAGAAAGCTGTCAATTTGTGTCAAGGGTGGGACTATACTATGGGGCGTGTTTTTTATTGGGATATATTCTGTAGTTTTTACCCCAAATCTCTCACTGCTTGCACTCTGATGCACGTCAGCAAAACAACATTGCAGTTCTACTCTTATTTACCTATTTGCATCTTACCCTATATTTTATTCCTCAAGTGAAAAGCATTTGGTTAATGGTGAATATTGACCAATAGTACCATGTGGTTCTAACTGTTAGCAGGGGATAGTAGCTGCATTTGGGGTAAAAATGACAGAATGATTTATTGTGTGAGGTGCCAAGAATATAGGGAGATCCGGGTTGCACTGTCTGTTCTTTAACACGCATCTCTCGGAGCGGCAGATGCCTTTAGTAGTGCCTTAACCTTCATTGTTCAAAGTATTTGGCACAATTGTCATTGAGTGAAATCACCTCCCAATACAAACACTCTCCATAGTAGGGTCCCACCTCTGGCAAAAATTGACAGTTTTCCATGTGAGGCATTGGAATTTCAGATGCTAAAGTAATTGTGATTCCAATTGAGTTTTGGCAGGTAACATGTGCGACACAGTGAAAAAACAGACATGGTAATTAGTAACACCTCATGTACTTGTTCTTATGATGCATCTATGCTAACATTAGTCTGTTTCTCACTTATTCTGAGGTCACCGTAGCCACCCATATCCAGTACGTATCCAGACCAGATGGTGGATCAGCACCTAGAAAGGAACTCTACATCCCTGAAAGACAGCGGAGACCAGGACAACTAGAGCCCAGATACAGATCCCCTGTAAAGACCTTGTCTCAGAGGACCACCAGGAAAAGACCACAGGAAACAGATGATTCTTCTGCACAATCTGACTTTGCTGCAGCCTGGAATTGAACTACTGGTTTCGTCTGGTCAGAGGAGAACTGACCCCCAACTGAGCCTGGTTTCTCCCAAGGTTATCTTCTCCATTCTGCACCGATGGAGTTTTGGTTCCTTGGTTTTCCTTAGTTGGGGACAATTAATATCAAGCGATATCATCGACTTGATTGCACAGAGGGACGATACATCACTGAATCAATGATGAACTGACTTTAATTGAAAACTGAGTGTTTACTGTTGTCCCTTTGCATTATTACACACTATTTTCCTATTTAATACTGTAAAGCTGCTATGATGCAGTATTTGATCAATATGACAGGCTTATTACTCATAATAAATGGAAAATACAGCTGCAAACGGACTTTGCTTTTCCATTTGAAATTTGGCAGTCACTGTGCATTCATAAAAACTGAAAAGGTAGTTTTTGTTCAGTGTTTTTGTTCAAGATTTGCAATTGTGTTTGGATTTTGTCACATGTGGAAAACGCAATTGAAAATATAATTTGCAATTCCTTTTGAAAATTGTCCTTCCGTTGACAGGCTCTATAGCAGACTACACTGCTCTCAGGTGTAGATCTTTGCTTCAGAGCTTAAGTGTTTGACAATAGTTCACCCCAAAATGAAAATTGTCAATATTCACCCTGGTCTGAAAGCTCTCGAATATCATCGAAAATATCTTAACTTGTGTTCTGAAGATGAACGAAGGTCTTACGGGTTTGTAACGACAAGAAGTTGAGTAATAAATGACAGAATTTTCATTTTTGGGTGAACTATATGTTGAACTACCCTAAGCAGTGCACATCTACCTACATAGGAGTCTTTATATACTTGATATAAATTTTAGGACATCTTTAAATGATTTTACATTTAAATTTAAAGAATGTTAATTGTCAATGTCATTTCACTGTGTATTTAAATAGCTAAACATGTCAAAATGTAATAGTTAAACAGCTAGACACAGGTCATTCAGAAATAATTTTCTTATTTATTGCAACTGTAATTCTGTGATTTTTATTTTATTTATTTTGCATTTGCTGAAAACAAAAAAAAGGGAAAATTCCATGTTTGTCATTGGTACAAATTTTTGAATGTCACATGGCATTAAAATATTTTTAACAGTCTAAATAACCTGTATTCTTCATTATTTAATAATCCATGATTGCTTTGTTAAGCAAAAGTGAAATTATGAGAATAACCCAGCAAGAATAACCCAGAATCATAAAAATGCAAACCCACAAATGGTAAAAATGACTCTAAATTGGGTTTTCTAAATAACCCAGCATGCTGGGTTAAAATGTGTAAACCAGCATGCTGGGTTACTTTAACCCAGCACGTGTTCTGTCCAATATTTACCCAGTGCTGGGTTGCCAATTGGGTTATTTTTAACCCAGCCATTTTTAGAGTGTTGTTTGTCATTGGTACAAATTTGTGAATGTCAGATGCCATTAAAATTATTTTTTACCAGTCTAAATAACCTGTATTCTTCATTATTTATTAATCCATGATTGCTTTGTTAAGCAAAAGTGAAATTCTGAGAATAACACAGCAAGAATAACCCAGAACCAAATAAATGCAAACACACAAATGGTAAAAATGACTCTAACTTGGGTTTTCTCAATAACCCAGCATGCTAGTTTACTTTAACCCAGCATGTGTTCTGTCCAATATTTACCCAGCGCTGGGTTGCCAATTGGGTTATTTTTAACCCAGCCATTTTTAGTGTATTAGCGAACAATGAAGCCTACGTTTTGTTAAGTAAGTTAACATTAACGTTACATATTTTCTAACTGAATCATAACATAATTGTTTTCACATGTACTTTTAAATGTGTAAACAATTATGTTATGATTCAGTTAGCCTAACGTTAATTGTCTAAGATGCAGTTTTTAAAGATTAAAAGTTTTAAAATGAGTGTGGGGCGATCAGCACCACAAGTGTTGGCTAAGGCGTTAGCTACAGAACGAATAGGTTAGCTAGTTACGTTACTTGTTGCTCAAAAATATGTAACGTTAATGTTAACTTACTTAACAAAACGTAGGCTTCATCATTCGCAAATATATACATCGATGGTAATTGATTTAAGTTTAACCATGATCTGCGCAGCATTTTATACGTGCAGAGACATTTTATGACTCATTTAAAACTCATTCTAATTCATTCCCATTTCCCACTCTTCTTCGGTGGTAACTTAACCCAAACCCAACTCCGTGCTTCCTGTAATGAGAGCTGTCAATCAAGGTACAAGGATGTCCCTGTGTGAAAGTGACCAATCATAAGAGGGCCAGTGCCCTCCTTGGCTTCCGCCCCCAAATTGTCAAAAGTCATGTAGACTCGAGCGAGCAGAAATCAGCTGAGTGAGCAGAAATCCAGATTTTTTTTTTTTTTTTTTACCGCAGGTGCTGCTGTGCTTAGGGGGAGCTATATATATATATATATATATGCGTGCCGCATTTAATGCACGAGACAAAGCCAACACATATGTTGTCACTCCCCACGACTAGTTTAAAATGTTTCCATACCTCTGATTTTCCTCCAAACTTGCTCAAAGTTAATTCTCATGTTTTTTTCTTTTTTTTGCTTTGCTTCTTCAAGCTCCATGTTGCACTTAATCTACTGAATAGTAGGCTACAGCGCAGAGCACGGTGGCGGGAAATATCGGGTCGAGCCCGGGCTCGGGCAGAGAATCTAAGCTCTAGTGTGAAATAACATAATGTGCTCGTGAGCATGTCTTACACGCTCATAACTTTTGACTAAAAAATAACGCCATAGTGGTTGCTTGCACAAATGTCAAAAACACTCCCTTGAGTTCTGAGTTTTATTACTCTCACAGTAACACAAATTCATATGTTAAAGTACTTTTTTTGAACAATGAGAAAATTAAGATTTGTTTTCTGAAAACCAACTTATCTGACAACTTTGCTTCACAGGTAAATTCATCTTTTTTTAAGGAATGTTTCCTTTTCTTTGTTTCTTTTTTATAACTGAGAAATGAGACAAAATGCATTTGTGTGTGCGTGTGTGTGTGAGAGAGAGAAAGAGAGGGGGGGACACACACCTCAGTGACGGCTTCTGATAGAATCATCACCAGAAATTGTGAACTGAACCTCAGCCAGAGTGTCTGTCGATCGCTGTTACACCACCACATATACGCTGTTTCTCTTTTCATTCTCACTCCCCATCTCCTGTCCTCCCCTTCTGCCTCTCTCGTACCGTCTTGCATCTGTTGCAGCGCAGCACACCAGATGTGGCCCTTCTCAAACTCGATATCACATTTCCGTAGTTATCAGTTGCAACAGCCGAGCTAAGTGGGTTACTGGCCTTCCCCATTAGTCTGAGTGTTAATTGATTCCCCTATAATTCTTTCGCCAAACATCTCACTTAATTTACATGCTTCACTCATCCATAAGAGGGACATGGGAATGGGGAGATGAGTTTATTAAGCACGAGACATTACGTCAAGCTCAGATGTCCCGCTAGACTGAACTGTGGAGAGAAACTGTGGAGCTGAAGGATGCCAGAATAAATGAGCTAAGCAGCTGGAGTATCACTTGATTGATTGGTGCCATTATTTGAATACTTGAAGTGAACTGTGATTGATCCATTTGGAACTGTTAATAAACTGAACATAAAAATGTAAGCATGTCAGTTTATGTGCACTTGTGTTGTAAGCTACTAAAAACCTTCAAAGTGTATTTAAAAACTGTGCTTGCAGATAACTTACTGTAGTAATGTTAATTAATTAAGAGAATACACATACGTACGTACAGTACGTTTAAAATAAGCACCCATGGTAATAATGTTTGAATAATCTTTTGTCATTCTTTAAAGAAGTAGATTTATTATAATGTGTTGACCACTGGAAGCGAAAAGCTGTATGTTTGGAAGAAACAAATCCATGCATCGATAGGATGTTCTCAACTTTCAACCATTGTTTCCTGCTAAAATATGCGTCTACAATATTGCTTTCTAGAGGAAGCGTTATTATGGATCATGCACTTGTATTTTAGTTAAGTTTAAACCCCTTAAAAAATGGATTTGTTTCTTACAAACAAGCAGCTTTTGGCTTCACAAGACATTAACTGGTGGACTGGAGTGGTTGTGGATTATTGTGATGTTTTTATCAGCTGTTTGGACTTTCATTCTGACGGCACCCATTCACTGCTAATGGACTGACAGGGTCCATTAGTGAGCAAGTGATGTAATTCTATATTTCTCCAAATCTGCTCTAATGATGAAACAAATTACAAACACAAACTACTAGTAAGGGTTAACCCTTTAACCCTGTTCGGGACCCTAAAATCCATGCATTTCCATGCATTAATGTTCCACCATAACAAAATATAATGAAAAAGCCAGAAACTGAGTATAGTAGATATGGACACTTTCATCTGGTGTGATTATGGCAGAGACACAGACAGAGGGGTCAGACAGGAGTGAGACTGCCAGGCAGACAGCGGATGTCTCTATGTTTAGCTTCCAGACACGCGTCAGGTCCTGTGGATAATGAATGAGATAGGCACACGCCTGAGAGCGTGTATTAGCGGGATTAAAGTTGATTCCTGATGCTCATCTGGGAATTCAGTTGAGTCTGGGAACGTGGTGGGAGCATTGCTTGCAGGTTATGATGGAGAAACCTCAGATTTGCTAATATGGCACGACATGCTCACAGTCAGACTCCCTTTCTGTTCGCCGTGAGCATTTGACTGATGCGAGTTCATTTGTTTATTTCTTTCTGTGGCACAGACACTTGAAAGAGGCAGAGGATGAGAGATTGAGAGAGTAGCAGAGGGTAGAAGAGGAAGGGAAAGTGTGTGAACAAGGGGAAAAAAATAGAAGAGTCCCATTTGAATGAAAATCATATTCAAATCCGAGGGGAAGACTGAGCTGCAATAGCTAGCGGCCTTGAGGGTTTTGCATAATGACCGCCAGAGCTAACATTACAAAGCTGCTCTACTGGAGTAAACAAATGCTGAAAGAGACTTGATGTTGAGGTGCACGTGTTTTTGTGTGTGTGTGTGTGTGTGTTTACAGACACCCACTCACTCACCTGTCTTACCTGTGTGAATGTGAAACCTGACAAACAAGCTGTCTTCTCAGCTGAAGATAGCCTTTTATTTTGGATTTATGCCTCACTCATTTAATGCATGCCATTTTTCCATCGTTGTCAGTAGAGGATCAGCACATGCCCTTCTAAATGTGGTGCTAATTAGCACGTTTAAACAAGGCAAGCAAGTCGCACAAATAAAACTGGCCAATTAAAGGTTCAGCCACATTAAAAGTGGATTATCTCGTGGATGGAAATATCCATGCTCATTTTCATCAAAGTGTAAGAGATCTAAAGCCTGAGTTGTCATTAGGGAGCTCATGTGTGTGTGTGTGTGTGCCTATTTAACCATGTTTTGGGGACAAATTTGTATCCAAAAGTCAGCTAAACCTGACAAAATTTCCAAAAACCTCCCTTTGGGAATGTCCTGTTTTGTAAAACTGTTATACAAATAAAGTAAGCTTTTAATTGTAAAAATGCAGAAGTGCTGAGATATTGCTTTGGCATGAGATTACCAGAAATCTCAATAGAGCAGATGCTGATTGAAAGAACGAATGCAGTACAAACACTAATAACCCTGAACACAATTATATAATATTGTTTTCACATTTGTGATAAAAAAAATAAAATAAAAAACTGTCAGAAGCTTTGTCCTAGTATTGTTTTTGAAAAACTGGGAAAAAAGAAGGAAAAAATAAAACTTAGCATATTCATATGAACAGTTAATATTTGTTTTTCCATTGCCTTATATATTTTTTTACAATTTTCCATTTAAAAGCATTGCACTATAAAACTATTTTAATATTATAATGTATATAATGTATATACGTATACAGTACAAATATTCTGTTTTTAATAGACTTCAATCAAATTAGAATATTTTTTAATTATTTTAATATTTTTAAATTGAATTTATCATTTTATCTCACAGTAATAAAAAAATCTTATGAGAATCACCTATTGTATAAAGCATTGTTTCCTTACATCACGTGTAAATGACAAGTATTATGAAAACAATGTTTGGGATACCACGATCAAAACTCGTCAAAAAACATTCATCCTTGTTCTCTTTGAAATTACATTACAAGAAAAATGTAAATTACTTTTTTCATCGCGGTTACATTATTTGTGTTTTTTTTTATTATTAAACTGTATATCAGCATGTGAACTTGACTGACTACTTCACTTCCTCTTTAAAAATGGATAACAGTCTATTTTAAAAGGTACACAAATCGACTGAATTTACTTAATACAACATATTGTTTTTATGTATTTATTTATGTATTGTGAAAATAATTTTACATTGCAGATTTAAAAATGGATAACAATTTATAGCTATTAATAATATAATAAATAAATAAATAAAAACAATATGCTCAATTTTGTTTATGTAACATTGTTCCTTTTAGATTGATTGATTGATTGGTTGAGTGACCCTCTCTTGTTCTTGGCAAGCTTAATGAGATTCACCCAATTATAGTACCAGACTAATGTTAAAGGGGGGGGGGGGGGGGATTCCCATGCTAAACATGGACAAAGTTTCAAAAATTAAGTTGTACATTTGAAGGAGTATTTCTGTTCCAAAAATACTCCTTCCGGTTTGCCACAAGTTTCGGAAAGTTTTTTTCGAGTATGGGTCTGTGTGACGTTAGATGAAGCGGAATTTCCTTATATGGGTCCTAAGGGCACGTCTGCCGGAAGAGCGCGCTCCCGTATAGCAGCGCACTGAGAGCACAGATATTCACTGATCAGAGCGAGAGCGTCGCGAAATGTCACAAAAGAAGTGTGTTTTTGGTTGGCAGGGCAAGACAACCCTGCACAGATTACCAAAGAAAAAACAGCATTAAGGGACCAGTGGATGGAGTTTATTTTTACAGAGCATCAACGGAGTTGTGCAAGTGTTTTTGTTTGTTCCCTGCATTTCAAAGATGCTTGTTTTACAAACAAGGTCCAGTTTGTCGACGGATTTGCGTATCGTTTATTTCTTAAGGATGATGCAATCCCAACGAAAAAGGGTCACGATCGTGTGTTGGAACCGCAGGCGGTGAATAAAACTGCTTCAAATATCTCTGCCTCCTTGTTAGTGCGTCCCCTCCCATGCCGGAGACCTGGGTTCGAGCCCCGCTCGGAGCGAGTCGTTGCTGCTGCTGCTCTCGTTCAGTTTCAGCCTCGGGATCTGATTCTGGATCATAAATAAACGGCTGAATCTGACTGTTAGGGTCCGTGTACTTGTTGGCCAACGGATTTTCGTTTTAAAAGGAAAAAAACAAAAACGAAAAACGGCTCGTTTCCCAATTTCCATTAGTAAATAGGAAAACAAAAAAAGGAAAACAATGCATTTTTCTTTTTTTCTTTTGATATTAAAAGACGGAAAACGGAAAACAATCTCGTTATCCGATTGTATTTATAGATGGAAATCGGAAATCAAAATACGTATGTATGAACTAATCCTGCATTCTGCATTGGTACTTTTTCGTGAACCGGAAGTTACTCCCGCCCAGAGCTCCCGCCACGCCAAGAAGACCCGCCCTTCACCCAAGGTAATGTAAAACACGTAATTGATTTCCGAGCTACTGCGACAATGGAAACAACAAGTTATGTTCTCTTTTGAGAAGGCAAACGTGTCACACCACGACCTTCCCCTGGAACTCCACGATATATATATATATATATATATATATATATATATATATATATATATATACACACACACCAGTTAAATATGTTAAACAAATGTTTCTTATTTATCTCTCTCTCTGTCTAGAGTTGAAGCCTACAGCCATTCTGTCCATGCAGCAACTGATGGAAAAGGGGTTCACTTTGGTGCTTGTGATGTTGTCGCAAAAATGACATATAGATATATATAAACATTCTTGAATCATTCTTGTCTTGTCTTGCCTCTCAACAACTTTTAAACTCTCGGCTGTAATTTAGTGACTCCATACGCTGATTCCAACTTTAACTTACCTGATAATGAGCTGAATCACCTTAAGGAGGTTAATAAATATACTGTATAATTCAAGAGACTAAGAATTTTAAGGTTCTTCCTTTTTTACAATTGTTTTAAAATTGATATACATCAATTTCACAAAATTTATATTTCATTTATATTTTGTGTAAATTCATGTTTAAATTTAAAATTGTGACTCAAAGCTCACTTAGTAATTAACCTCTGCTGCATTTTGAATCAAAAATCACATTTAAAAACAAATACTACTGAGATTAATATATTGATGCTATATACAAAGTAACGTGACTGCAAACTAAACCAACAGGGTAATAGATCTGAAACTGCAGCCTCCGGTTGTGCAGGAACATACTGCGTTATGTCCTTGCGTGGAAAACTGTAAATTATAACAAACATTACTTATATAGTGTGTATTATTTCAGTACCTGAAATATCCTGCATATTTTGTCAACAGACATGTCATCTTCTCTTACTGTGACACGTTTGCCTTCTCAAATTGTCGCAGTAGCTCGGACATCAATTACGTGTTTTACATTACCTTGGGTGAAGGGCGGGTCTTCTTGGCGTGGCGGGAGCTCTGGGCGGGAGTAACTTCCGGTTCACGAAAAAGTACCAATGCAGAATGCAGGATTAGTTCATACATACGTATTTTGATTTCCGATTTCCATCTATAAATACAATCGGATAACGAGATTGTTTTCCGTTTTCCGTCTTTTAATATCAAAAGAAAAAAAGAAAAATGCATTGTTTTCCGTTTTTGTTTTCCTATTTACTAATGGAAATTGGGAAACGAGCCGTTTTTCGTTTTTGTTTTTTTCCTTTTAAAACGAAAATCCGTTGGCCAACAAGTACACGGACCTGTTAGCCATGGTTTGTTTTGGATGATGGTTTTGTCCTCAGGATAATGTCACAGCTTTCAGACCCTCTCAACGCAAAAGCCTACTGGTGCTCGTGATTCTTTAGCTCCGCCCACACATCACGCCTCCAGCCGGTCGTGTTTTTCCGGGAAAAATTGGTACAGACTATCTTTCTCTTATGAATATAATAAAACTAAAGACTTTTTGGAGTTATGAAGGATGCAGTACTACTCTATAGGTACTCAAGATTAACAGGATATTGAGTGAAAACGAGCATTTCACCCCCCCTTTAAGTTAAACCTTACCCATAAAAGAAAATGCTTTGTGTGTATTTAATTATGCCAAATCAAGACGTCACGTGCCTTTTTTTGACACCAAAGATTAATTGAATCTGAATCATATGTGCCTGGCCTATTTGAAAGCTACAGCCTGAGGGGAATGTTTTTTGTGAATAAATGCTTAAAAGTCAGTTTTTCCTCATACTAAGATTTCATATGACTTAATAAAACAATACAGTATTTTTTGTATTTATAATTTTTTAAAATGAAAAATTTGTGATTTTTTTTTTTTTCGTTTTGAGGGTTTTGTCTCCAGAAATGTTTGGTTTAATAGGTTAAACACTCACACTTACACACAAGCACACAGTCGAATGTTCCACTCCAAAAGCACCAATTTTCTCTTGTCTTCTTTTCTCACTTCCCATGGCTGGATAATACCTGCAGTTGGCCCCAGAGGAAGCCAGGATTCACTCCTCATTTGAGCAGCTGCACAAAACACAAATACTCACCAGCACTCAATTAGAGCAGGTCTCTTCAAAGCAAACCTGTAAAACATGCAGATGTAACAGAATATAGCACAGAAGTGAAATATGAATCACGGAGCACTTATATAAATCTCTATATAACCCACCCCCTTGAGTGCAAATCATTGTCATCCTGTTTTTTTTATGTGAAATAGGTATTTAAGTACATCACACATACAGTACAGACCAAAAGTTTGGAAACATTACTATTTTTAATGTTTTTGAAAGAAGTTTCTTCTGCTCATCAAGCCTGCATTCATTTGATCAAAATACAGAAAAAAATGTAATATTGTGATATATTATTACAATTTAAAATGATTGTTTTTAAATGTATTATATTTTAAATTATCATTTATTTATGTGATGCAAAGCTGAAGTTTTAGGATCATTAAAAAATGTATAATAATTGGCCTCAATTGAGCGCAAAGGTTTTTTATTTTATGTGCATTTTAAGATTTTATGTGTATCTTGGCTTTCCATCCAGCATTTTTCAATCCCAAAATTCTCTCCACAAAATAAGTGGATTGAAATATCTTTTTTTGAATATCTAATTTGTATTTATTTTAAATGATCACTTTAAAGATACAACTGCAAAACGTAGCTTCTTCCGAAGTGCTGATTGTAGCAACCTAGAAAACACACGTTTTTTTTCCCAATGGACTGATGAAAACCGCACATCCTGCTGAATCCAGCCAATAAGATCCGGTGATTGTATTCAGCTCTTGGCATTTTGTGTGTAATAAGCATCAGACAATCTGAACTGTCTGCGGGCGACTCGTAGGCGTCCCATCTGAGGGTGAGGGTAGGTGTAGCGTGACGTGACCTGTGAGTGTGTGTCTCTCTGGAACAGAATTCTCTGTGTAGGTTGAATGAGAGTCTGGTGTGTATCTGGAGGACGGATATTCACAGATGAGAAGATTAAGTGCTCTTCTGTATGCTAACAGCTAACTTCACCAAGCGGCGGTCTACGCTAAGCGCTGTGACTCATGCCAGGGCACACACATTTCAGGTTTTGGGTTTACACACACTCATAAAGAGGCTGATTATCTCTCTCAATGGCTTCATTGAGCTGTGGGATGCAATTTAGTGTGTGGAAATGTTTTCTCATTTTAAGAATGTTTTTAAAAAATAGTATTTTTATTAACAGAAATTATTTTGTATTTATGGATGCTAATGGATGAGTGTTTAGAGATCTTGGCTAATGTGTAAGTTGGTGAATAAAAGAGAAGAGTGATTCACCACTGGCCACAAGATCCCATTCCCTCAACTATCCCAATATACGCTTTATTAACAAAAATAATTCTCCTCCTTCATAGGAAAACCATTTATTTGATAGTATTTATTTATTTATTTGTAAATATTCATCTCCTCCCTTGAGATGTTTATGTGAATAATTAGATTACTTTTGTGTTTTATTTTTAGGGAGTTTTTCTCATTAGCTTGCATAATATTTATATGACAAGTTTTTTTTTTTTTTTTTTTTTTTT
The DNA here is from genome assembly GCF_003368295.1 of Carassius auratus. Classification (NCBI taxonomy): domain Eukaryota; kingdom Metazoa; phylum Chordata; class Actinopteri; order Cypriniformes; family Cyprinidae; genus Carassius; species Carassius auratus. Next base: position 4,290,471 of record NC_039277.1, read on the forward strand.
TTAAACAACAACAACAATAAAAAGATAATAGATAATAAAAGATAATACGAATATTGAAAATGTAATTAGTCATAGTAATATAGTCTGATATATTCTTATATATCAAAATAAATATTTCAGATTTCCCCCCCAGATAATACTTTTTTAATAATAAAAATAACTTTTTCATATCTTTTCATTATAATGTAATAATTTGTTCTGCTTTTTAGGGATCTAAAATATGAGAGAGAAAAAATACAAACTGTATTTTAACTATAAGAAATAAAAACATGTATTAAAACATGTATTATTAGCATGTAATAATTTATATTTTTGTTCCTCGACAGTCAAGGGTAAGCTAAGCCAAAGGGGGTCAAGGAAATATTGACAGGCTCAGGCAAAATCTCAGTGTCAAACTGTAAACTCCTCAGTCCCATCGCTGCACAACTTCCTGAAGAGATTCCAACTTTCTCATTATCACACAGTACTAACTTATCTACAATTTTCAGTAATGCGACAATAGCTCAGAAATAGTGTAGTTTTGTCAGTAGCAACAAAAGAAAAAGTACAACATGCAGCTGTTATTTTGACTTGTACTAATACAGTACTTGTTGAGCGGTAGTGCATTTATGTGTATGTTACATTTAATAAAAAAAAGTTACACTTTCTTTTCATAGTTCACTAGGCGTTCTAATAATACATTTGCAACAGCGTCAACTAACTCTCGTTAGAGTATTTGTAGACTGTTGTGGTTTTGGTTATTATTAAGTGAATTAAGTGCAAGGCTGACCTAAAATTTCTGATAGGGGACTATCAAAATAAATTTTGAGCAGATATTAAACAGATAGTCTACTAATACTCTAATTACTGCTATTTGACATTTAGTTGCAAACGCCTCTTTCATAAATACAGTCTTTACTGGTAAAAATGACCATGAAGGATCATGTGTGAACTAAAATACCAGTAAATTCATTCTGGCAATTTACCAGGTTGAGAAGTTGTGACATTACCAGTAAATTACCTGAAATGTGCTCTGTGTGAACGCAGAATGAGATTACAGGTATGAGCACGTACGAATTCAGAATGTGCTGACGTAAGATAAACAGCACATTGTTGTTCCGCTAATTTTACAGCAATTTACTGGTATTACTGTATGAAAACAAACACGTCACGGGATTGATTCTGGGATTGATCCTGGGTTGGGGAATTAGTAACATTGCCGGGTTCAGTCCCGGAACAAACTCTAGTATAGTATAGTATAGTATAGTATAATACAGTGGTAAAGCTACTTTTTGCTAATAGCTTGTATTGTTACTAAGCCCTTAGGATAGGTAGGGAACTTGTGGTAGTTTGATTATTATTCCTTGCATTGCACATTTTTTACAGGTCTGTTTGTTTCCTCATCTGAACAGAAACTGATCTGGGCCAACAGGAAAGTGCAGGTTACAGTTGTTGCCTTCTGGTGTTATTGTTTTGTTCTTTCGAAATTCTTTCCATTTGTAATGTTTGCAAGAAACTAAGACTGCAGAATGCATTAAAATGAGTATATATGTATACTTCAATGCATATTGTTAAATGTAAACAATTTTTATGTGTTTTTAAGTCAATTGGAGAATCACATTGTTAGCATACCAACATGCTAACATCAAACTCTATTGATATGTCTATTAAGCTGAGTCTTGCAATTTGCGTAAGCAGTGCTTTTTGTGTTACTCATTTCATAACGTCACGCATCAGTCACTTATTTGTTTAATTTCCTGTTAAGATGTTGCCTGTGTAGGCTGTAGCCTTTGTAGGCAGTAGACAACAAATTTGCTCACTTAATTTCAATTTGAGATGTCAGTCAAAACAGGTCATTAATCGACAGTGGGGAGGAGCTAATAAGAACGTTCTGAAATATAATGCCTGTGTCTCACAGAGGAAAAGAGATTTGAGAAGATCTGAGCTCTCAACTCTCTTACATCCATTAATGGTGACAGATGTTCATTATGAAGGTTTAATCAGTAACCAGGCTCTTTGTAAGGTAGTTGACAGGTGTGTGTGTGTGTGTGTGTGTGTGTGTGTGTGTGTGTGTGTGTGTGTGTGTGTGTGTGTTTGTAAATGTGTGTACAGGAAAGGAGAACAGACAGAGAAAGAGACAGTGAGAAAAAAGGAGAAGTAAATCAAAAATCAGACAAAGCAGGTATCCAAAAATAAATGTTTCTTCTAACAACCGCACACAGGAACTCAGAAACTGCACCCAATAACCAACTTAACATGGACCCGCTTTTCAGTTTTCTCTTCCTATTGGCCTTGCTACCTTATCAATCATGCTGAGACAAAACGGTGCCTGTTTACTGCCGCTAGCAGACCCTGTGTATCAGACCTGTTGAATGGGAAGGTTGTTGATACTTTGCATCCGCTGGAAATTAATGAGTGTTGTTGTTGTTTTCTCACACACGTAATCTGTCTGTGCCGCCCGGCCGACTTTCGTTCCCCGTCGCTCCTGTCTCCATATCTGTGCCACCTGCTGGGCTCGTCGGCACCTCTCTGCTGCTGGTGCCCGCGTCTCGTGCCACGCTGGCCACGACCATCTGGTGAATGTCAGCATGACTCCTACAGCCCTGGCACACAGTGGATGGCCAGGTGGTGCATGTGCCACCCCTCCCCCAACATCCTCTCTTTCTGATTACGAGAATGCAGATATGGTTAAGGACTTATCACAAAAGTCACCTTAAACTTGTTTATATGCCTACATCTTTTAAGCATCTATAACTAAAGTAGGTTAAAGTCATCACAAAATCAAAATTTACCCTTTTAACTTTCTCAATCCATGTTCCTTGTCTTATTCCAACACAATATTTGTCACTGGAAACTTTCATCAATGTGTAATAACTTTTTCAACCTCTGAATTGACTTTTCTTTTAAGATGACATCACCAAGGCCAGTTAAGTTAAGGAGAGTAGTCTGCGAATGTACATTAAGTACTGGCAACAATACCACAATCCAATCATTTCCCAATGGATAAATGCAGAGATCCCGCTCTACATTTGTCTGGTTGAATATTCTGTTTCACATGGAAATGAGACACATTATGGATGTAAAATGGGTTTTAAACACCTGACTTGAATTTAAAATAGCATTGCTTGAATGTAGATGAGTTTGAATGTAGAAGCTAAAAAAAACCTCCTGGAATATCTTGGGCAGGGGCATCCAAACCTGTTCCTTGAGGGCCACTGTCCTGCAGAGTTTAGCTCCAACCCTCATCAATTGGACCTGAACCAGCTAATCAAGGTCTTCAGAGTCACTAGAAGCTGTGTTTTAGCTGGTTGGAACGAAAGTCTGCTGCACAGTGGCCCTTCAGGAGCAGGGCTGGACACACATGGGTTAGGGTTTATCATATATGGTCACTATTATGACCAGTCTGGTTTATTTGTTTGATTAGCTGGACGGTTAGCAAGAGATCATGGTGGTGGCTAGTAGACTACATTGGACAAAACAAAAAAATAGCAACCATGATCCAAAACCAGCTTTGCCTCCTTAAATGTTTGGTTTACCAAATATGTGTTCCACAGAAGAAAGAAACTATAGTACGGGTTTAGAACAAAAATAATCATTCATTTAGTCAACCAGTTCTTTAAAATGTGTTTTCCAATGGGGTACGGTGTATGAACATCAGATATGTTGATGAAGCAATCTAGTTTGTAGATGAGATGGATAAAATGTTTTTGCCTCCAGTATTTATTGGCTTGATTCCTCTTGGGTGTGTCCTCTTCTAGCTAGTCCCCTGTTTATTTTCATGCAACTTCCCCCAGCCTCTCAGTTTTTAAATGGCCACCTGTCATTTAGGTCAGGATGCAGCAGGGGCCTGCAACCCAGCTTGTCACTCTTACCCCGTCTCTCTCTCTCTCTCTCTCTCTCTCTATTTATCTTCTCCTGTGAAGGTCTAACATCACCAGTACTTTCAGGCCATGAGGAGCCAGTCATCTGGAATGCCCCTGACACTGAACTGGAAAATTGGCCAGGTTGGCTAGATCTTTTTTACTGAACTGAAGAAGGCCCTTATGTGGAAACCCTCTTAGTGCATTTACTTGAACTGGTGTCAGCAGGCAGGCAGGAAGTGCACTAGCACTAGCTTTCAAATCCTAACCTCCTCAAGAAGGACAGATAAAAGCTAACTCCTGAGGGCGGTGTTGAATGTCAGGCTTGTTGTGATACGATTGAAGAGGGAAGCGGTCATATTGAGAGAAAGAGAGAGAGGTTGGGAAGGGGGAGGTAGGTGGATGGAGAGAGTGCTGGCCATCTGTGCTGCTTTTGTCCTGCTGTGTTCAGGTAGGGGCGAGAGAAGGATTGTATGTTCTGGGTTTGGCAGGTCAGGATGGAAGCCCCATGGGGACAGACAACCCAATTGTCAGTCTTGGGCGTCCAGACATGGAGCTGTGGAGGAGAGACCAGCGCTGCCAGATCACATATGGATTTTGAAACACTCACACACAACCACATGACTCCCAAAATAACCAGTCAATTTGTCTTTTTTGGAAGCTTTCTTGCAGGCAGACGTTTAATTCTAAAAAAGGAAAATTAATTTTTACATTGTACAAATGTGATTGGTGCTTGCCAATGCAATACCTGTGGCCACAATGCCAAGGTGTTGTGGGTGGTTAGCAGAACGTTGCTATGGGGTGCTCTCAGTAGGTGCTAGGGCATTGCTAGTATGTACTGTGTGGGTCCTCACTGGTCCATGTCAGCACCCAAGTCTCCTTGATATTCTGATCTCTAGATATGGTTCAGGTTCCTTCAATCTAGTCTATCAAACCTATCAGACCTATCAGACCATTTCTTCTCATTTTAGTCCATCAATTTGTCGATTGTTAATCCAATCAGAAAAGTAATAGCACACCTCAACAAGTCTTGCAATTTGAGTTCACACAGTACATCAATAGCACAAACATGCACACAATAGAAGTTAAATACTTGAAGAGTTTGACGGGTGTTAAGCATTAGGTAACACATTACATTAAAGTTCTCTCTGTAAAGGGTTTATAAAGGTGTTAATAAATTACTAAAATCATTAACAAATGCATTATGAATCGTTGATTAACATATTACTGCATTAACAAAAAGGGTGATTTTAAAACTATACCTGCCAAATAGTGAGCCATTTTTAACTCATGTTATAAATGCTTTATAAACATATTTATCTATTCTTATTTCCCTCAAAACCAGATTCCTGGTTTATTTAATGATGCAGCAAAAATAGACTATTATAGCGAGCCTAAAGGGTGTTTTATTTCTGGTTTTATCTTTTAAATCTCATGAATGATTTCACTTTCTGACTTGCTTATAAGCTACTCTGCATCTTATCTATCATACTATGCAAAAGTTTATGATCCCTATACACAACTTGATGAGATATTAATAATGAACATTTTAATTTCAATGTTAGTTACCTGCAAACCTTAATGTAATGTGGACACCTGTGAACCATGTATTTGTGAGTTATAAACATTCATAACTTGTGAAACCAAACCTTATAGGCAGTTATAACTGCTTATATTTGATAATGCAGATCTAAATGAATTATTAGCCATTTATGAACATTTTATAAATCCCAAAGGGAACCTTAATGTAAAGTGTTACCAGATCATATGCGTCATACAAAAAAGAGCAAGTACAAGGTCATTGTTGTACAGGGGAGTTACAACAGTTCTAATTTTAGAATGTTTTATTTGTGTTTTTATGCTCTTAAGCAAATTTATTTGCGCATTTTTGCAAATCTGCTCTAAATAAACACCATTTTGCCATGAGAGTGTGTTGGGCAGAACCAGTGAAAAATAATTTATACCCTGATGCACACTGCTTGTAATATTTCTTGAGTTGACTATTTAGCTAATGCTGTATTATCCAAAGCAGCTTACAAGAGGAACATTTTACATGGGTTTCTAACACCAGTTTGTAACCACTAAGCTATCAAGACATCATCATCAAATCAGATATAAAGCACAGTGAAAGGGGGGGGGGGGGGGTCTGATTTTAAAATCGAATTCATGGAACGTTGGTCAAGGAGCATATGGTGCTGGGCAAAGTCCTGGGAATATTCCTTAATGCTCGTTTTCACTCAATATCCTGTTAATTTTGAGTACCTATAGAGTAGTACTGCATCCTTCATAACTCCAAAACATCTTTAGTTTTATTGTAGTCATAAGAGAAAGATAGTCTGTACCGATTTTTCCCTGAAAAACACGACCGGCTGAAACTGAACGAGAGCAGCAGCAGCAACGACTCGCTCCGAGCGGGGCTCGAACCCGGGTCTCCGACGGGAGGCGGACGCACTAACAAGGAGGCAGAGATATTTGAAGCAGTTTTACTCACTGCCTGCAGTTTATAACACACGATCGTGACCCTTTTTCGTTGGGATTGCATCATCCTTAAGAAATAAACGATACGCAAATCCGTCGTCAAACTGGGCCTTGTTTGTAAAACAAGCATCTTCGAAATGCAGGGAACAAACAAAAACACTTGCACAACTCCGTTGATGCTCTGTAAAAATAAACTCCATCCACTGGTCCCTTAATGCTGTTTTTTTTTTTTTTTGGTAATCTGTGCAGGGTTGTCTTGCCCTGTCAACCAAAAACACACTTCTTTTGTGACTTTTCGCGACGCTCTGCTCTGATCAGTGAATGTCTGTGCTCTCTCTCGCTCTGATCAGTGAAGTCTGTTGTGCTCTCAGTGCTCTGCTATACTGGAGCGCGCGCTCTTCCGGCAGAAGTGCCCTCAGGACCCATATAAGGAAATTCCGCTCCATCTAACGTCACACAGAGCCATACTCGAAAAAAACTTTCCGAAACTTGTGACAAACCGGAAGGAGTATTTTTGGAACAGAAATACTCCTTCAAACGTACAACTTAATTTTTGAAACTTTGTCCATGTTTAGCATGGGAATCCAACTCTTTAACAGTGTAAAAAACTCAGTATGCATGAAATAGCATTTCACCCCCCCCCCCCCCCCCTTTAATATCATTTTATCATTCCAATTTTGTGGATGCATAGTAGTAGCTATAATTTGGGTTCTCGTTGTCTCAATTTTATCACATACATTATGATGTTGAGATTAGAAACAGTTTTGGCACTGCAGAGGGAGGATTTGGTGTAATCAAATTATAATATAGCAGGTTGAAGCTCACTAATTTATGCATTTATGCAAAAACATGCATGCTTATTAGATTGTCACCTCTTATATAGATGACTGGGGGCATTATGCTGTTCTAGAGGGGAGAGGGTTATTAGGGGTTCAAGCACGCAGTGCTGAAACCCTATTGTAATATTATGTTTATTTTTATGTTATATTCGATTAAATCCCTCTGTGTATGTTTGACTGTACGTACATTTAGAGGGTAACACTTTAGAATAAGGTTCCATTAGTTAATGTTAGTTAACTACTTTCGTTAACATGAACTAAGCAAGAACAATCCTTCTACAGCATTTATAAGTCTTAGTTCTTGTTAATTTCAACATTTACTAATGCATTATTTAAATCAAAAGTTGTGCTTGTTAACATTAGTTAATGCACTGTGAATTACCATGAACTAACAATGAATAACTGTATTTTCATTAACTAACATTAACGAAGATGAATAAATACAGTAATAAATGTATTATTCATTGTTTGTTCATGTTAATTAATACATTAACTAACATTAACTAATGGAACCTTATTCTAAAGTGTTACCATTTAGAGAAGTGTTTGTCTATAGGGCAATATGCTTTTTGTTCTTGTGCGTAAGCAGAGACTCTTAGTATCACACAAACACACCCCTTAAATGAACAGGAATTTAAACAGTGTAACCTGTGCGTATGTGTGTGTAGAGACGGTGTCATTGGTATGTTGCTCTTCAGGAGAGACCAGCCAAATGTGTTCACCCTTGCTTTGAAACAGCCAAAGTTCAAAGTTGAAACTGCTCCTACTGTAACTCTGAGAACCGGACTACTCTGCATTCCTTCTGGCCATCTATACTAGAACAACCACACTACTGATTTATTCTCAATGCACTCATACCTGTTTTCATACCCTTGACTGGATTATGCAGTTGAACTCTGGATGGAACGGATTCATACGCTTGTCTGGATACTGATTGTCAAACATCGAAGTCACTGCATATCTCGTCAAATATAATCCCCTTACTGGATTGTTATAGCTATTTGACAAGATGTGCTACATGGTCCACAATGCAACTAAAAGAACAGTGAATCTGAGACTTCTTGTCCAGGCCGAGCAGGCTGCATGAATGAAAGTGTCTTAGCATTAAATTATACAATTTTATAACATTATACTTTTTTATTTTTAAAGTTCAGTCATTTCATATATTGTGAATTTAAATACATTGGTGTTAATTACATTGAAGTTCTTGTTTCAAATTTAACAACTGAAAATTTAAATGATTTGCAGAAAGTAAATCTATCTATCTATCTATCTATCTGTCTATCTATCTGTCTATCTATCTTTGCACTTTAAGTCATAGATGTTTCACCAGGTGAAACACTGTAACACTGTATCAGTTGTTGCAGAGCAGCAGCCCTCCAATTAGAGCACGCGCATTTCATGACGTGAACGCGCCCGTAGTCCAAATACTTGAGACAGTTGGAAAGCGGATAGAGAGACAAGCGGAGAGAGAAACACTTGACTGGAGGTATATCGGTCCAGCGAGGGTGTGCGGCCATCCAAACCACGGTAATTCATCCCGTTCGGGACACTTTAAGATCCTGCGGTGCTGAAAGCGCCATAAAGATGGGTTTAAAGCGAATCGCGTTGTTGTGATGACTGTTTCATGTGCATCTGTGTCAATCCGCATATGTGCTGCTGGTATTGGGTGATGTAGCCTATCTGCGGATCCGAGCACATCTATCAGCTACATCGATTCATAGTTTAGCGTAGCTTTCTTTGATGCTTTCAGGCAATGCAATGCAGTCGCTCCTCGGACGATGGGTTTTGTATCGGCTTTTAAATGGAGGAATTACATGCACGCGCATGCATTTAACTTCACCTCGCGCTTTCAGATGCTGCATTTGGGTATACTGGGGTTGTGCTGGTGCATCTGCTGTAGTTGAATAATTTATTAGGCTGTATCTGGGGCTGAAGGAGAGAAACAAACACCGAACTGTTATGTGAGACTGTTTTAGAGGCGAAGGAACGCTTAGCCATGCAGCATAAACTTTGGTCGTGTTCATTTGTGTAATTTTGTTGTGATATACCAAGAGTGCCATTTGTTTGCATTAGCCCTCCCTTTTGTCCTGTAGAATCTGCACACACCTGTGATGGGCAAAGTTGACCTATAGCCTATTGAGGAGTTATTACAATTCCTGATTCAAGATTAATCTACGTCTAGTCTAAAACCCGTTTTGTTTTTTTATATTAATCTTAATTTTAATGGATCTTAATGAATTTAACGGAGCAGGCTAACACAAATTGAGAAGGCTACTTTGGGACAAAACTAAAAGTGTCAAGTTTTCTATTTAATTCAGTTATGTTTGGCAATAAAGCAAATCTCACATTTTTATAACATCTGCATTATTCTGTTTTCACGTAAAGAACACTGTACATCATGCTGCATTTGTGTATTAGAAATGAGAATGGATGTGTTTAGGGAAAATATATAGTGGTTTTTATAATGTAATATTTTAAATATACGCCAGCGACATTTAGTTATATTTAAAAGAACAGGATGTGTGAAGCTGTACAATATCTATAATTAATTTATAAGACATTTAGACATTAACAGTGTTCATTTGAATATATATATATATATATATATATATATATATATATATATATATACATATATATATATATATATATATATATATATATATATATATATATATATATATATATAGCAACCTAATAGCAAGTCAGTCTCTACTAAAATGATCCCGTAACTATTGCACATAAAACAGGCACTGAGGTGAAACCACAGAAGATCGATGTTGGGAAACTTGGGTAGGACAGTCCACTGTCCTCCGTGTGAATAATGAATTGAGCTCGTGCACGCCTCTGCGCGCTCCTTATTCATCTCAGTGCGCGTGATTGAGAGGCAGCAGGCGGCGTGTGAGTACTGCTGACACCACAACACTGGTCTGAACCTCGACTCGTACACTTTGGGGATACGTTTGGATTATAAAACATTTCTTCTTTCACCAGTAAGTAGCGCTTTTGAGTCTTTCAGAGCTCGTGTTTGCGGCTCTCTCCTGCGCGAGCCCGGAAGATTCGCGCACAAACGCGCTCGAGACTCGTTTGGCTCAGCGCGTGCGATACATTCCATTTAAACAGTTAGTTTCTCTTTCTCCAGCGCTAAAAAGTAGCTTCTCTCACCCCCTCATTTAGACGTGTTGCACGTGGCTTTATCAACTGCATGTTTACTAACGGTTCTTCTTGTTTTGAAAAGTTAGAAAGAGAACAACATTGTTGTTTTATTAACCACATTGTTTATCGTCTCAGTTAGCGTGTCAGTGGGGAATGTGTGTGTCTTAATTATAGTTCGTGCTGTGGGTTTGTTTCGTTATCTTTTTCTAACATACACAGATATGTAGAGTCAGTTAGTCGAGGTTGATGATCATCTTGCAGCAGGTGTCTTGTGGAGAGACTTCCGCAGTTTCACACCCCGTCAGCACTGTACTGGCGATGTGAACCAATTGTTCTTGTGAGTCGGTTCTTGCCAGTGAATCATAACCGTTTCAAAGAAACGACACTCCCGCGAATCGAACTGAATCGGTCTGCGCTGTTCTGGAGACTCATTTGAACTCGTATCGTCTCTTTCAGCCTGGAATCGATTGAGTGAAAAGGGACTTCTATAGCCGAATAGCACAAATGTTACACTTGTGGGAACTATCGTCCGCTCTGTTTGGTTAAAATACGCTCCAAAAATCTAGCCTACTATCGATGTTTTCCTTAAAGTTTACCCACAGCCACGATGACAACCCATTATTTTAATGTCCAGGCCTGGAAACACATGGAAGTGAGAATATAGCAATGGAATGGTAAAAATATATTAATACAAATGTAAAATGTATAGCCTATAGCTTAATATATACATAATATACATTTTAATTGCATATATTTATAGCTTTAAATATTGGTGACAACATGCCTCTAAGATTCTTCTTCTTTATTGTTGTATTACATATTGTTAAATAATATATTAATAAATACATAATAGTAATAAAAAATAAATAATGATAAAAAATAACTATATAAATAATATAATGATAAAAAATAATTATTATATTAATATTCTTTATAGCACATATACATCATGGAGATGTTTTTTTGATATGTTAATTTACATTTGAAGGGCATATTGTTTGTTCATCTGCTATGCATATGATATGACGTGTCCTATCAGATGTCAAATCTGGGCTATTATATATAATATATTAAAAATAGACATTCCTAGCAAACTCTGTGGAAACCTAAGTCCGCACCCTGACAGAATACTATTAGTACTGTAGAACTGTAATAAACTAATTCTATCGTCTATCATTATATCATAACATGGAGTAACTAATATTTTAGCAGAAATTATGGTTGCATGGTTAATTTATGTAAAGGTGTTCATACATAAATCAGTTTTTGCTTCCTTCTGAAGTTAACTTGTTACACAGGTATGATGCAGTGAGGTTATGTTTTTGACTTCCATAGTCACGTTCATGTGATCTGTGTGATTACAAGAACAAAGAGCATAACTGTATTACATGTTTCCTCATGCGATCAGCTCATGTGTCGCTTCCGTCTCTCAAACACACACACACGTTTGTTTTTGTGAAAAGTGGGTTCATCCCATAGGCGCAATGGTTTTATACTGTACAAACTGTATATTCTATGGCCCTACACCTAACCCTAACCCTCACAGGAAACTTTTTACTTTCTCAAAAAAACTAATTCTGTATGATTTATAAGCGTTTTGAAAAATGGGGACATTGGTTATGTCTCATAAGTCACCCTCTCCTTGTAATACCTGTGTCATACCTATGTCATTATACAGAGTTGTGTCCTGATATGTCACAAAAACAAGAGCACACACACACACACACACACACGCTGTTCTCCGTCAGAGACAAACATGCTGCTGTGAGTCCAGCATCTGAAACGCTTTAGAAATTGCTTGGCACGTTGGCTGAAAATAGCTTGTGGCTATCACATTGCTTCAGGTTGAAATGCGAAAGATTGCACTTGTTTGTAAGGACCGAATTCCTTTGAGAGAGAGACAAGTTGAAACTTATTTATTTCTCATTTCTGTGCTGCATGGTCCAAGCTGTTTGTGCCAAAACTCAAGTATGAAAACACAGATATAAACTGCAATGTGTGTTACCTAGTGATGTTCACTGTATTGATCGTACAGTGTTGGTTATAGAGTCTAAAGATGTCTATTGTACAGTGAGACATGCGAGACCGATGTTGTTTAGTCTGCCTTTGGTATATTCAGCTCAGAGGAGAGAGGACAGATGCTCTGGGGGTCAAAGGGTGGATGTGTCTTGTCTCTGGTCACTCTTTGTCTTTGTTTCACCCAGACTTCGTCTCTCTATGTGTCCCACAGAGCTCCCAGAAGGCCTAAGTCTGACACTCACAGGCTGTTGCAGGGGTTTAGTGCTTGAATAACCAGTAAAGTTATGCTTCATGTCCTGAGGGCAGAGGAGTCGACAGTGGCAGATGAAGCTGACTTTTCAGCATCGTTAGGTCACGCTGGGCGTCTGCGGGGATTTAGAGAGGCAAAATAAACATGATTACGAATCTTCTTTTGATGATTTACTAACATTCCTCCTCATTCAATCTTGGGTTAATCTTAAAATCAACATCAAATCAAAACTGACCTTGTTTAACTTCTTAACTTCATTGTGCACACAAGTCATTGGTGCATGTTAAGGCAAATAAAAAGAAATTGTTTGTCTTTGCAATTTTTCATAAATCACTCTGCCTTGTCCTTCCTTTTTGGCTGATATTACAGAATCAAGGTGCATTCAAACACGCTTTCTCTGCTTTAATTTGATGTGGGTACTTTAATTTATTAGTGTTTACTTCACTTTACCAGCTGGAGGTTTAGTGATTATTTCTTGATGTTTAGATTGTATGTCTGGGAGTATGTCATTTTTTTTTTTTTTTTTTCTCCAGTTTAGTGCATGTCTATGTTGTTTAATGCAGTTAATTTTTTTTCATTTTTCATTCTCAAAGTCTGTGGTCAGATTAATAGAATTAAAGAAGTCTCTTTTCTCTCAGATCATTATTGCCTGAATATCACGCAGAAAGCAAATAGTGCACAATATAGATTTGCAGGATATTGACAGAATGGGATCCACCTGATGAAGTGTTTCTTCATCTGTCTCTTTTGTTGTCTGACTCTTCCACCTTTTTGTCTCTCCATGGCTCTCTAACCGATCGGAGCAACTCTTGGCCCGTTCTCGGAGCTGATGGGAAAAGCTGACATTGCTAACAGAGGGGGAATTTGAGCTCGACTCAAGCCAAAGCCCACTTCCTCCTCCTGAGCCCTTGCACCACACCATCCTCCCTTCTGCCGTCTGCCATCTGATTTACTGTCTGCTGTTTGCATGACAAAGAAAGCCTTTCTGGTGAGACTGTTTGAGAAAGGGAGAACCGAACAGAAAGGAAGAAGCTCATCTATTTTTTCCAAAATGAGAAGCATTTTTAAGCAAGGTTCCCTGTACTTGTGGTCTTCTGTGAGTACATTGTACATTGTTTGTCACAGGTTTGGCATTAACTGAACAACAACCAGGTATGGGCATTGCGTCCCACTGTGCCAACTGAATCTTGGCTGCTGAATTTAACTCCGTCTGACTAATGAGGAAGGGTGAACAATCCCATAAAAGAACTGGCATGTAGCACAAATTTAAAATCTAGCAAAGAGCAAAGTAACTACAAAGAAACCTACAGATTTATTATTTTATTAATTTACTGGATTTTGTGCAGTTTATTGGACAGCATATTGGAGAATTGACAGAAAAGTATAGAGAAAGGAAATCGTGTGGCAAAAAAAACAAATAACAAGAACAAGATCCAGGCTGAGCTTGAACCCAGTTCCCCATGAACACAACAGACCTTTTTATATCTGTGCAACGGATTCAGTTTAAACCCCATACTAAACCATTCTAAACAAAATGATTTAGCTGAACATAAATTACTAATGCTAATAATGCTTCACTATTCATGTAACATTTTAAAGAGGTCATATGATACAGTAATTTTTTTTCCTTTCTTAGGGCCCTATGAAATCCATTTTATTTTTTCCCAAATTACGTTTTTTCCCTTATTACCCTTATTAACCCTCATTAAATTACATTCAAACTGCAAACTTGCAAATTAAAATAATTGAATGTAAAATAATGTATCTTGCCGTGGTGGTTTAGATCTAGTGGCAGCATTGATAGAGGGGTTGGAAACACTGGTCCAAGCTAAACTTGCTAGGTACCTGGAATTAATAGTTTCCAATCTGCTAAGCTGCACTGCTGGTTAAATGGTTGTCTGTTTTGGGATCAAAGAGAGCAGGGTACATGTGTACACTTGGTCATGAGTGCATACTAAAGGAAGGGCACAATGGGACTGGAGCTCCTTGAGGGGGTGTGCAATGGAAAAGTGCCCTGCACTGTGTCAACAGGCAGTCTGTGTATTCCTGCGTGCGTGTGTGGTTCTAAGGCAGCTGATGTGCCGACAGGAGCAGCGGAAATGGATCCAGGGATGAGCAGAAACCAGATCTAACACAGGCATGGGGAAGGAATGGCCTTGTAAGGCATCTGAGAGTCAGAGAGCGAGAGAGACACAGTGGGTCGCCATTCCCTGAAGACAGACACACACACATGCATTCAATGAAACGGCAGCACTTCGAAACACTCTGAGATAAACAAATCATTATCTGCACCACACAGGCTATAAAACAATAAAAGTTGCATTATAAAGCTATAAAGGTATTAAAAACCATAGATGATTAGTGTTTATAGGAAGCCATGTGCTGCTACTTTTGATTTATTGAATTTGGCAAACACAGTAAATAAACTTTGACCTGAGAACAGTGTTTCCTGTATTTGATTGTACCAAAACTAATCTTTTATGGAAAATATTGTCTCGCATTACATCTTTCTTATATGGTTAGAAATGTCTTTTATGCTCTTGTTATTATTTGAATCTTGGAAGTGTACTGTGCAGATCATACATTTATTTGGAACAAAAGACTGTGAATAAAATAAATAAATATATATATATCTATCTATCTATATATACAGTCTTGTTCAAAATAATAGCAGTACAATGTGACTAACCAGAATAATCAAGGTTTTTAGTATATTTTTTTATTGCTATGTGGCAAACAAGTTACCAGTAGGTTCAGTAGATTCTCAGAAAACAAATGAGACCCAGCATTCATGATATGCACGCTCTTAAGGCTGTGCAATTGGGCAATTAGTTGAATTAGTTGAAAGGGGTGTGTTCAAAAAAATAGCAGTGTGGCATTCAATCACTGAGGTCATCAATTTTGTGAAGAAACAGGTGTGAATCAGGTGGCCCCTATTTAAGGATGAAGCCAACACTTGTTGAACATGCATTTGAAAGCTGAGGAAAATGGGTCGTTCAAGACATTGTTCAGAAGAACAGCGTACTTTGATTAAAAAGTTGATTAGAGAGGGGAAAACCTATAAAGAGGTGCAAAAAATGATAGGCTGTTCAGCTAAAATGATCTCCAATGCCTTAAAATGGAGAGCAAAACCAGAGAGACGTGGAAGAAAACGGAAGACAACCATCAAAATGGATAGAAGAATAACCAGAATGGCAAAGGCTCAGCCAATGATCACCTCCAGGATGATCAAAGACAGTCTGGAGTTACCTGTAAGTACTGTGACAGTTAGAAGACGTCTGTGTGAAGCTAATCTATTTTCAAGAATCCCCCGCAAAGTCCCTCTGTTAAAAAAAAGGCATGTGCAGAAGAGGTTACAATTTGCCAAAGAACACATCAACTGGCCTAAAGAGAAATGGAGGAACATTTTGTGGACTGATGAGAGTAAAATTGTTCTTTTTGGGTCCAAGGGCCACAGGCAGTTTGTGAGACGACCCCCAAACTCTGAATTCAAGCCACAGTACACAGTGAAGACAGTGAAGCATGGAGGTGCAAGCATCATGATATGGGCATGTTTCTCCTACTATGGTGTTGGGCCTATTTATCGCATACCAGGGATCATGGATCAGTTTGCATATGTTAAAATACTTGAAGAGGTCATGTTGCCCTATGCTGAAGAGGACATGCCCTTGAAATGGTTGTTTCAACAAGACAATGACCCAAAACACACTAGTAAACGGGCAAAGTCTTGGTTCCAAACCAAAAAAATTAATGTTATGGAGTGGCCAGCCCAATCTCCAGACCTTAATCCAATTGAGAACTTGTGGGGTGATATCAAAAATGCTGTTTCTGAAGCAAAACCAAGAAATGTGAATGAATTGTGGAATGTTGTTAAAGAATCATGGAGTGGAATAACAGCTGAGAGGTGCCACAAGTTGGTTGACTCCATGCCACACAGATGTCAAGCAGTTTTAAAAAACTGTGATCATACAACTAAATATTAGTTTAGTGATTCACAGGATTGCTAAATCCCAGAAAAAAAAATGTTTGTACAAAATAGTTTGTACAGTCAAAGGTAGACACTGCTATTTTTTTGAACACACCCCTTTCAACTAATTGCCCAATTGCACAGCCTTAAGAGCGTGCATATCATGAATGCTGGGTCTTGTTTCTTTTCTGACAATCTACTGAACCTACTGGTAACTTGTTTGCCACGTAGCAATAAAAAATATACTAAAAACCTTGATTATTCTGGTTAGACACATTGTACTGCTATTATTTTGAACAAGACTGTATATATATATATATATATATATATATATATATATATATTTGGGAGCTATTTTTAAGAGATTTTAACAAGATTTTGCTTGCTCATTCTAAACTTGCTGCCTATGTAAAACTTTTTATGGTTTTATCACACATAATTTGAAAAGTTTCATCGCTGTACAGGAAAGCGGTGGAATTTAAGATATCATTCATGCCCAAAGCAGGATGAATTGCCGCAAAGCATAACACGTAGGATTAGACGTTTGTTTAAATTACAGTTGCAATAATCAGGTACCGTAAATGAAGTGAAATGTGAAGTGATGAATGCGGCTGAACTTGGATTCAAAGACAATGTCTGTCTCTGCAGGACTGTCACAAATACACACAAATTCTTTGTGGATTTAGTCTAAACGTATTCAGCGAAAGCAGAGCATTTCAGGATGCACATTTGTTTCTGTCAGTAAGACAAACTAACTGCTGCTCTCGAAACACCTGTGTTTTTATTGACCCAAGAAGATTTTGCTAATTGTAAGATTCGGATGGTGTGATGGTATCTCTTCCAAAACCCATCCCCTCTAATATCTATGTGCTTGTGTTAGACATGACTACAGAGCACAATGCACTGCATTCAGAAAGCTTCTAATGTACACAGAATCCTGTAATGTACTCAACTATTTTAAACTTTGCATTAGAGTTTGATTGTAAGCATGTTGCATTTTAAAAGCAGTTCTTTGTGGGGTTGCATTATGATTAAGGATATATACTACACTCACGCTGCCTTTTTTTCAGTTTTTATTTTTAACAAAGCTCTGGTCGCTTAATTGTTATTGGATGTAGCAATTAAAACTCATTTGACCTCCTTGTTAAAAAATCAGTCATGGCTGATCCAGATATTCAATTAAAGGCTGGAAGGCAGAGTGCTTCCCCATCTGATAGTGTGCGTAATTTAATAAAGGAGGTTTCCAGCACGGTGGCATCACCAGGCCAATTTTTATGAGCGATAGAGAGATAGAAAGAGAAGGGTAGATGAAGAGGAAGAAGGAGGGGGTGTAGGATACTTTGATTTGTTCTGCCTCGATGGTTGTGAACCCTTTGCCTCCTTGGAGAATTAACCAATTATATTGCGCCTGGTGCGTTTGCCGGCCACGCTATTAGACAGATGAAAGAGCCCTCTGTTTAGCCTATAAACGACGAGTGAGCAGAATATTGATAAAGACAAGTTATTGCGTTCGCCCCGCCACGTTTGTTCCTTTGTGCCGTGATGCAGTTCTGCCCAGATCTTTTTACCCCACAGTGGCGTGTGTGAGTTATTGTAGTGAGAATTAAGCTGCCAGACTTAATTGTAGGAAGTGATTCACTCTGAATTGTACTTTTGTGACAGAACTGCACTTATCTGACAGTGATCTTATTCACTGTTCTCAGAACAGCCGTGGCTGTTGAAACCCTATTATGACTGTCGGTCTGTTCATTAAGGGTAATTGGTAATGTTGCTCGGTTCTGGATTTGTGTGGCATGTGGGTGTGTTGAAGTCATAAGTGGATGAGTTATAAAAAGACCAGGCTTTTAGTGATGTATTTGTGATATAACAACCCATTACAAAAATTCCAGTATGAAACAAATGTGTGTGTGTGTGTGTACTGTAAGGTGACCGAATTAAATAATACTGTATTAGTAATATCTTAATATCTTGAAGTGTTTTAAAAAAACCAGTTAATCATTTGGTAGTGTGGTTCAGTTTTACCAAAAATCGTTCAGTTTCTTTATTTTTTTGTTTTGTTTCAGGATTCTGTCGGTTTTGTAGCTTATCACTGGATCTGGATCAGGTTGGATTTGTTAGGTTTTGTCAACTCTAAACCTAATCTAAAAACTCAAGTTTGTTCAGCCAGCTTCATGCAAACGGGCCACTTACCGAGTTTTATAATAATGATGGTCAAATATCAAGGCTGGAGTCTTTAATGATAATGATACTGATATTTAATGATACTGTCTGTCGAGATCAAGTAAGCATGTGATGTTTTAACATGCTGTGAAGGTTGTACAACACTGTAAAAAAAGTACTCATACTTCTCCATCTCAAGTTTTTCTATGGACTGATCACATCTAAATGTTTCGATTGGCCAAGTTGAATTAGTGTGAATTTAATTCCGATTGAAACATTTAGATGTAACCAGTCACTAGAAATGTTTGAGTTGGAGAGGTTTTTATTTTATACAGTATAGGTTTTTTTCTCAATTCATGACAAAATTCATACCGTGTGTGTGATGGAAACAGGTTTGCCTCGGTTGCCTTTCACTCCAGTACTCCTGTGATTGGCATCTTCCCGTATCCCTGCAAAACCAAACCCCCACTTTTTGCTTCTCATCACCTCAAACACTACACCAAAACATCTTTGCTTAATTTTCCATGTATGTTAACCTCTCACTTGAATTAATTTTTTTCTATTGATTCTTGTGGTGGAAGATGAACAGAAAGTTACTGGACTCATGGTCAAAACCATTTGGAGAAAGGTGAAGGCAAATAGTGAAGTCATTTTAGATTAGTCATAAAGCTATTCTTTTCTAATTGCTTTCTTGAAACCACAGCATTTAGATGTGTCCATGAAAGATAAAGGGACAAAAGGGTCAGTTTTACTGAGAATGCACCAAATGATTCTTCTTTAATGACATCCCGAACCTTTCCACAGTGCTCATAAAGACAAGCCCGTGTTTTCCACCGAACACCGATTCACTTCACATTACGATAATGATTTCTACCTTTCATCTCTCAGCTAGACTCCTTTTTTGGCTCTTGAATATCAAATTTTCCAAAAAGAGCATTTTCTGTACTGTGGATGTCATTCTTAGGAACTGAATTTCTTAACTTTTCTCATGGCTCTTGATAGCTGTGGCCACCTGCTAAGCTCTCAGGAGCAGTGAGTAATTGGAAATCTCCCTTGCGCAAAGGGACACCCTGTGCTGCATATATTTCCTTCATTGCTTGGGTTTGACAAATCCCAGGGTTTTCTCACTGGCTTCCTCTCACACATATGTAGGCTTACACCGGTTTTCGGCTAAGAGACTGGATCCTCTGTGCAGTGATGTTTTCAGGCCAAGGTGAACTGGCATTTTGGAGGACAGTGCAAGAGCCAAAAGCTGCCTAAGGGTCTTGAGTGATGGAAATCGACGGCACTGCTAGAGATATGCAATGTCAAGGTGACCACAAGTCGTTTATTTTCAATGGGAGGTGGCGATTTTACTACCGCATGAGTGACAACAGTGACTGTTTTTAGGACAAGCCTCAAAAGACTATTTCAATCTAAATCCTGCATGTTCTGCGTGTCTCTGTGTGAATGAATGGGACAGATGTGTCTCGTTTACTACACACATACTGAAGCACATGTGACGCAGTGTTTTCAGCCTCTGCCGCCTCAATATACGAGAACAAGAACACATAAACATAATCTCTAGAACTTCTCTGAGAGCCATTCATGAGCATTTCACCATTTCATTTGAGAAATATCATCATATATACGAAAATCAAAGGTCTTCACGGAAACCCTTCAAAATAAAAGTTTGGTTTAACTTAAAGAAATATATTACTAAATATAATAATAGTACAACTAATAACCAAATTATTATTAAAATGTTTTAATGTTGTGCAGCACTTTGTTGCATATTCAACCATTTTGGTCGCAGTCTAGAGCCCTAGAACTCTCTCTAGTTCCCTTCTTTCTATGTCCTATGTATTGATACACCTGTGTCCCTTCCTCAGCAGTACTGCAGTTGTTACACTGTGAATAGGCTGAATTGGCAAGTCTTGCCCTTCCTCTCTCTCAGGAGACCAGAATGTCTCTCTCTCCTATAAGACTCTGGGGTGCTCCCTAACAGCAGGGATCTAATGGTTGTATCTGAGGTAGGTTACTTCTATACACAGAGAAATACCATTTGCTGGTTTTCTTTTTTCTCCTTAATGCATAGGACGCTCTGCACATGACTGACCCCAGAGGGACATCATTTAATCTGTGCGATGGATGTGTTATATCCTGGCTGGATTAATTTTAAGTCTCTTCTGATTAGTATTCACTGATCAGGCTTAACGTGGGTGGCAGTAGCCGGGTTAGCTTTGTTAGCATGTTAAATCATCTAGGCCTAGTGTCTTACTGTATGTAGAGCAGTAAACCTGGTCGCTGCCCCTGATTGCGTCACAGTGAGAGCTTTGTCAGCTGCTGCTAATTTTGACCCGCTCCTAGTCTCTTGTCTATTTATGGACCAGAGCGGAGTCTTCAAGTGCCTGTCACTCTCAGGGAAATAAACAAACATGCTGGATGTGAACGGCAATGCCAAGATAAATAGCAGCTCTATTCTTGCACCTGTAATTGATTTAAGAGGGTAAATGCGCATGTTAGCCATTCTTTTGGGCTTGTGGATGAGCAGAGGATTTAACATTGTGACGGCAGGGTATTAATACAAATTAATGTGGATACCCAGATCTGGTGGCACCACAAACACATGCATCCTTTTTTTTCAATGGCTGGATCTTAAATGAGTTAAGCTAAAACTGAGTTAAGGTTAATAAAAGTAGATGTCAAATTAACTGAAATAAATATTTGTTTAATACTAGATACAAGAGCAATAAAAGAGCGACACAAACATGCTAAATGTGTTGATCCTGCTTATATCACTGAATTTCAATATTTAGTCTCCCTATCCAGTCCTATGCAAAGCATGATGGGAACTAGAAAGCCCCTGCCCTGCACGTTCAGTTAACTCCAGCAAAAATTATTAATTTAGGTAAAACACAAATGCATAAATAGACTTTCTGAATGTGGATTGCACATTTTAAATGGGTACATTCTTCAAGAACTGTTGAATTATTTCATTTTACTTCAATAAACATAAGTTTCACATTCTGCATTTTTGAATTGAAATCCAGTACAGTTCTGAATTTATTTTTTTGTCTAGTACTTTGATTTGTGTAACAGACCTCTAATGGTTATCTATCCTTCATGTACCAAAATTATTCACGTTGGTTATCAGGATGGATAGTTGCATAGGTATTTATTTTTTTATTGCAGTTCTTAGTGGCTGACGATATATCAGCCGATATTTGGCATTTAACAAATATTGGCATTGTCCGATACATTTTTCTGCTTGGCTGATGTGTTTGAGGCGGGGGGTTTTATTTAGACGGCGCGCCTGACTTTTATTTTGATGGCGCTGAAAGCGGACACACTCTCCCTATGTTACCTGTCGTTGTTAACAGTTCTGTCTAATACGGATGGAAGTCTGTCTAATAATCTGATCGTATACGAATGTATCTACTATTATAGATTAATGTATACAGAAAGTATTTTAACGATTACTTTTATATTATTAGTAATAGAAAGGCAAACACTCTAATACTATCTCGTTTGCCGTCAGCATTAAGCAATTACACATTTATATCATTTAAACAAATCTTTGAATGGCTAAGAAACGTTTAATTTCACAAAATTTGTAAACTTAGTCAAATCCATCTGTGAGATCTTGTGCAGTGTATATTTTTATCCATCATGATCGTGTGTTCTCTGTGTGACGGTCGGTCCTTGTGAATAGAATGCTTTAAACTTTAAACTCGTGATTTTAAATCATGCTCCGCTTTATGCATTTGTCCACTGTCATATTAATGTCATATTCACTGTGTGCTGTATGTAAAATAGGGCTGTCAAAATAGCTAAAAAATGACGTTCGAATATTCCCTCTAAAAAAAACACGAATATTCAAACTATTCGAACATCTGGTTGCGCATGTTGTAAATGACGCGCATTACGTCAATAACAGGACAAAATAATACAAAGAGACATAACTACTTGTATAGGTAGTCTATTTAAGTTTAAACATATTTGACAATGTATTACCTACACAAAAACAAGGAAATCAACTAATGTCCGAGACTGCAGACCTCACGCTCTCTCACCCTCACGTTCTCTGCACATAACGGTTTAAATGAACAAACACATTTTGAGTGCTGATCAAGAGTTTTGTGCAAGCAATTTAAGGTCCCGACTGTTGTCCCAAATATAGCAGGCTTTATTCAGTGATTGAAACAAATTTTATTAATATTAATTGAAGTTTTACAGCATATAGAACTGACATTGAATGCTCCGAGCGAGCTGTGCTGTGGTAAACATGACATTTTCCTTGACATGAAACGATAAATAATCAAACCTCGGATCCATTGCTTGACAGAACTCCCCGAAGTGTGCCCCAACCGCGATACTGATCGGTCTCATGTCCTTACAAATGAACAAAATTATATTTATTCGTCTTGTCGTGTTGCAGACAAAGAGCTTGTGGCGGGCGATGCAAAGTAACGTTAAGTGTCAAGACGTGACTGTTTAGCTGGAGTTCCACACATTATGCCATGCTCATTTGGGTGCACATTTTTGAGATGTGACCTCATGTTGCTAGTGGTCGATGGTATGCTAACTGTATCTTAAATAGCTTGCATAAAACTTTATCTCGTTGGTCAACAATTTTACCTCACTTTCTCTGCTGCGGTCGAGTTGGGCTCTGCACTTGCTGCCATCTTCCATGAAGACGTGTCAACTTTCAGCAGTGATTCTGTGCCAGACAGTGCGACTCCTGTGACCTGTCCCTGAACCCTCAGGCGCGCTAGCGCGCCCACTCGCAAAACAGACAGCCACGCCTCTACTACCGCGGACGTTTTTTTCCACTTTTTTTTTTTATTATTCGAATATTAATTTTCACCTTCAAAATATATATATATTTTTTTTAACAATTCGAATATATATTCGAATTAGAATATTCGTTGACAGCCCTAATGTAAAATGAGTGTTACCCTTTCTTTATTTGAAAAATATGATTCCCAATGAACACAAACTTCCCAGAATACTGAGTGCCCTGTTGGTTACAGTGTTTACTTCCTTTTTAATAATATTTTGTATTGAATATTTATTTGTGAAAAATACTTTGTCATCTAAAGTATGTTTATTTTACTCATTTTTATCATTGTCAAATGCTTAAAATTTTCTTAAATATTAATAAAAAATTAAAATAACATAATATCGGCTTTACAGCTACCAGTCCTCTGCTTTCCAAGATATCGGAATCGGCTGTCAAATAACCAATATCGGTCGACCACTAGTTCTTTTACCCTAATTTCTATAAATGGCCTTGATTGACTGATTTAAGTTGAGTGTGTCCACATAGACCAACAACGGTTCAGAGCAGATATGCCCACTTCAACAGAAGTTCACCAGGTGAATGAAGCCTTTAGGAATGGCTGGCAAGACCAGTGTTTAATGTGTTTCTGTGCTAATTTGGCTGTCCAGGTCTCTGAACAGTTGGGTTGAGCTGAGCTCTGTTTCTGCCGTGATACGACGAGCTGCCTCTCTGCGCTTCCTTGGGAATTCTCTGACCTACTTTGCCTTACGGTTGAAGTTATTTTTACATATTAAAATAATAAAACAATGGCAGTCCTCACATTGTCTTTGCTTTTATCTCTTTTCATTCTTCTGTCACATTTATTACAGGATTGAGGAGGTGTTGGTGCATGGAGAGTGGGTCAAGGAGTAGTTATTTGCCTATTAGAAAAAACTCCCCACCTCAGCCTCTGAGGAGGATGGGAATCAAAGGCCACTTCAAAGTGTTGGATTAATGTAAGCTATGATAAACATTGCTCCATGTCATGATTCAAGATTGCAGTGTAACTGATCAGATGCACTGACAATAAGCACACATGCGTACATTGGTGTGTGCACAAAAATGATCTTTGTCTGTGGATGCACTCTTAGCAGTATTCATAGAAGATGGTGCAGTCTCTGGAGATCTGAGTCTGAACTGATGTAAACCTCGATCGTTATTACTAACCTCCTCTTTTACCGAGAGGTCACAGGGGCTGCATTTACACTGGAAGGCCTAATGCACACATTCAATATTTTGACACACATTAGTTATGTTTAGCTTTTTTCCTGGCTGTTTACATTTACATAAGATATAACTGTGTTAACTTGAACACGCTGCCAGCCAGTGCAGTGCTGATGTCTTAAATTGATTGGTCAGATCCACTATGCACCGCAGGATGCAGAATTGTCTGACCGTATGCGTGTGGCCTGAGATGTCTCCAGTCATATACAGAGGAATCTCAGCAGCAGTAGCTTAGGACACAGAGACCTCACTGATTATAAGCCTTTAATGTCAAGCTGATTACAGGCTTTAGGTATCTCTTGCTTTCTGCTGGTTACTCCCGTGTCAAGTACCAGGATCGTGGAAACATGCAAAATGGATCCGTTAGAGACCGTTGCTCTCACACTCTCACCTTATAGCCTTATACAGAGCTTTTAGACGAAAAGTAGTGATGCTACCCACTAAACTATCTGTAGTGTGACTGTAGCTGATTAGTTTTCAGAAAAGTGTAGTTTTTCCAGTAACGAATCTTCCCAATAAAAATTGCGGTGTAACGTTACTCCAATGTTAGAGCGTTCTGGTCTAACTGTTCAATTCAAACATTCATGCAGTTTTCAAAAAACAAATCACTAATTAATTTAATTATTCATTTTTCTTTTATCTAAATCAAATAAAAATAGAATGCATTTCTAATTATTATTATTTTATTAATTTTCAAGTCTAATAATGTCACCATTATTAAGATCTTGTACTTTTTTGTATTTGTGCCAAATAAATATAAACTTTTTTGTGAACAATACTTATTTCCAAAATGACAGAAGTATTTACTTGGGACAAAAAAAATATGAATGTCAATACATACATTTATAAAAATATGCCCTGTATGTCATGGCAAAATGTTTTTCCATTAGTCATTAATTCGTTAAAATAATCCAAATAATTTCACCAATTATAACTAGATTTTTTAAGTTTTATGATATTCAATCTTTTATATGTCAGTTTAATATAATTTAAGTGATTTGACTTCAATGACTAATCAAATTCGGTTAATTTTATTATATTATATTTTTTGGTAATTCGGTTTTACTTTTTCAAATTGTAGCTTTCAAAGTTACAAGGGTTGGTACAATGATACAGTGTGTCTGTTCATTCCAGATTTGTTGATTTCCTCAACACCATCGGTCACACTCCATACACCCCGAGATGAGCTCAGCTACTCATGGATTTCTGAGTCAACCTTTTGAGTTTGCAGCTGTTTCATGTTGTGGTGGTGAAGCAGAGAGTGACAACACAAACCACACCGTGTCTCTTAACACCCAGGAGTGGGAGGGAGCCAGTCTCCATGGTAACTGCAGGAGTAAAATAATTGGGCATGGCCCAGATTGTGTAAAGTGTGATGTACGGAAGAGGGACTTTTCTCCTGCTTTGTTCCTTAACTCTAGCTTCATTTGATCAATGCACTTCTTGATGCTCTTACATGACTGGATTAACTGCTGTAATCTGGGCGGCCTTAACCCTCAGTAGTGATAATTGCATCACTTTTTAATTTAGTAATTCATCTTTATTTCAGGAATCGAGTCACAGTTTTCTGCCCGACTTAAATTGGTGTGCTAAACCGGTGTATGATTTCTTTGGCGTGAACATGCAAATATGAGAACATGCAATGGTAAATATTTAGGCTCTTGGGCAAATGAGCCCCAGACATTGAGTGTATTTTATGAAAGTTTGAAGCTGGAATGGCCCTCGTTTGATTCCTGTATTGAGCAGGGGGACGTGTTTTTAAACGATGAACAGAGAACTCTTTGTGAGGGCGAAGCTTGACCCATTGAGTTTCTATCGATCTTAGGTCCACTGTTCCAGTTCAGGCCAGATTTGAGTAGCTTGTGTTTCTCTCACTCTCACACTAACAAGAAGTTGATGTTACTGAACTAGCTGAATGAAGTTCTTCATCTGTGGGACAATGCAAAGCTTAAAGGGATAGTTCATCAAAAAATGGAAATGGGAAAGTGGAAAAGGTTTTTATACTTTTATATGAATTAAATTCACAATTTGGAAATATTATTAAAACATTTCAGTGATTTTACAAAAACATTTTTCACCATAAAAACAAAAAAATGCCACAAATTTTTTTTTGCATCAACAATATTTTTGATAGTTGAGTAATTGGTTGATTATTCTGATGATTAATCGAGTAATCAGATATATATATTTGTGGTAATAACTAGTGATCGACCGATGTATCTGTTTACCGATATTTTTCCCGATATTTAAGCATTTTTCCATAATCGGGTATCGGTTTTGTAATATCGGATTCGCCGATTTACGGCGCCATCTTGTGGCCGTTTTGAGATTTCCGCCATTGCAGCCCGGGCGTCTGAGGAGATCAGTCAACAACAACTCAGTGCACAGGTAAAGTATATGTTCTACTTGGTTTGCTTTAATTAATTAACTTTATTTAACATAACAGACATGCACAAATGAGATCTGAGACATAAATTCCTGATATAGTTAATTTATGCAGCTTGTTTCTAAACAATTGAGACGAACTCATTGAGTCACGTAGTGTTCGTCATGTCCTGCCCCAATAAAGACGTATCTTTACATGAATTAAATAAAACAGACATGAATGAGTGCATGTTGAAAATAAAAGCGTTGAATTTAATTCTCTATCTGTTGTATTTGCTCTCCATTAGTCTAGAAGAGAAAGTTCGTTCATATTAGCAACTGACGGATGATCTGGAGGCTTAAGCACGGCCACTGAATTAAACTTTTGACAAGATTATCTTGTTTAAACACCCTAGATTATATTTTCATTTACTACATAACAATTATTTCGCTAATACACATATAAATATAGCCTACCGCTTTGTGGAAATTAATTATTTATTATCTCCATGCGCGATCGCGGTTGATTAAGTTATAGTCAAACAGCACTTTGTCAGTTGGCATTTCATGATTAAACATTAGATTAAATTTAGATCATAAAATGCCAACTGACAAGTGCTGTTTAACATTATATAGTCTCGGGAAAAAAAGTTCGTTCATATTGCTCAGCACCTGACTGGGTTGATGATCAGGAAGCCTCAAGCAATGCCACTGAATGAAACTTTTGACAAGATTATCTTGTTTAAACACACTAGATTATATTATCATTTACTACATAACAATTATTTCGCTAATACACATATACATATACCGCTTTGTGGAAATTATTTATTTATTATCTCCATGCGCGATCGCGGTTGATTAAGTTATAGTCAAACAGCACTTTGTCAGTTGGCATTTCATGATCTAACGTTAGATTGAATCTAGATCATAAAATGCCAACTGACAAGTGCTGTTTAATTTTATATAGTCTCGGGATAAAAGTTCGTTCATATTTCTCAGCACCTGACTGGGTTGATGATCAGGAAGCCTCAAGCACGGCCACTGCATGAAATTTTTGAAGGAAGCAGGCTTACAGGGCAGAATGCTGAAAGACTCTGTTTTCTACACTAAAACCTAGTTCTGCTTAACTGGGATTATTAAGTTACACTACTAAATAGCTATGCACTCCTAAATAGCCCTCCCGCCCCCACCAATATGTTAGAATCATTTTTGTGCTTTATTTTTTTACCCGTTTTTATTTTTTTTACCTCATCAAAGCTTTTATTTTAAAACAAAGACACTTAGTAACAGTGCACTTACATTTTTTGGACTCAGACCCCTCTATTTATTTGTGTATAAATATAAAGTTTTTTGTATGCAAGGAGGGAGTGATTGTTATAAATAAAATGTTTTTTTTTTTTCAGCTCATTTGTGTTGTAATAATTGTCAGAAACAGAAGTATAACAGTAAATAAATATCGGTTCTGCATATCGGTTATCGGGTACATAAACATGCAAATAATCGGTATCGGTATCGGTTATAAAAAATCAATATCGGTCGATCACTAGTAATAACAATAGACCTAAGTGAATGATAGACTTTAAAAATGACTTAAAATACATATAGAATAGCAATAACAATTGGTTCAAGTAGGCATCAATAATTGGTTCAAATAAAAGGCCAAAACTATTAATTAAATGGTTTTATCGAACAAAACAGTTTAAATACATAATGTAATAAAACAATATAATCAAGATAATCCAAGCAGAGGGCGCCGACGGCCTGACTTTACAGCGAGATCAAATACTTATTGACTAAACAAGATTGAATTCAAACATCCACTTAATCTTTAATATTTGGTTACTTCTTTATAATAGAAATGCTAGAGCCACTGTCATTTCCTGAACAAGAACATGTGGACATCAACACATGTAAACTCTGTGTGAGGAAGAACAGTGATCATATTTAGGGCTGGGGGATAGATCTAACGATATGATCATGCGCATCTAATCAGTAAATCTGGTTCCATGATTAGCACTAAATCGCCATCACCTGCTTGGAGCGGCATTTAACAGACAGAGCCATAGATCACTGATAAGCTACGTAATATCACGTTCATTATCGCAGATGAATCGCCTTCAATAATGAACGCGATATTGTCCAGACACTGTGACAGATATTGAGTAGCTTGTCAGTGATCTACAGCTGGTAATTGTTTCTCATGGGGATGTCTATAAAAAATAATATAGCCTATATATTGTGTTTTTTATATACCATGAAAATAAGTCTGTACATTCATGAGACTTTAATGATATTGGTCACCCCCACTTCTCATCATCTCATGAATAAATAAATACATGCATGCATGCCACACTAAAAGTCAAAGGCATTAAATCGTTCAGCAAGATCAGGCGTTCTGTTAGAGTCGGCTAATCTCTGGGCTAACTTCATGTGAAAACTGTCTCCAGACCAGCTACTGTTAAACACTTCAAATCTTCTGGTGCACTTCACCGAATTGCTGCCTTCAGTAACCAGCGTTACTTTACTACTCAAACAGTGTTGTGAATGAGCTAGGTTCAAAAGTCACGAACTGTCAGATAAAACATACTGTTGAGGATTATTTTCCTCTCAGGCAGGGAGAGAACTGGGCCTTCGCTATAATAGCTTTGCTAAGCCATTGTCTGCGGGAGTCAGGTTAACAATCCTGCTTTGGCAGAGGAGAGTAGCGCCTCATTGCTCAAACAGGGCTGGTACGCTCTGTGCGAGATCTCTGCTGGACACGTCTGGTCTCATGGAAGGCGCTTGGGACCTGCTGAGAAGCTGTACGTGTTCAATGGCTTCACCATTCACAAGTTACAAGGTTTTCACAGTAGAGGCATGCCTCTGACCTTTCGAAGTTCGTAGGTGCATTGGTGATGACACTGTCTGAATCCTCGCTTCATCACGGCTGAAACTCGCTGCTATTTTAAGCACAAGAAATATAGTTTAAAAAAACACTGCTTTTAATGATTGATGTTTATAAAGAGGATGCACTGTAAAAATAATCTGTGAATTTGGTCGTAAAAACAGGGTAGCTGTGGTTGCCAGAACATTACCATAAATACATTTGGAAACATTTCAGGTTGTACAGATGCTTGTAACTCAAGAAGTATTAAGGATCACTCAGTACAATTTTAGGTTCTGTTTCTTAAAAAAATATTTGGGTTTATTCATTAACACCCCGAATGTTAATTTCCAGAGATTTAGGGATCTCAGTGTGGCTCCATGTCCAAATTGTATCCGTAAGGTTGAAAACTAAATGTGGTTTCTGACACTAGTAGAACCAAAATCTAAAAGGATATTAAGATACTTCTTGAGTTACAGGCATGCAAACTTAGGAGGAAAAAGAACAAGAAGTGCTTTTTCCCATTTTTGAACTGTTACCATTGGCATATAACTCAACAAATATGCTAAAGTCAACAGATTTTTCTTACAGAGCAACCAGTCTCTGTGTAAAAATAACATGATGCTCCCATCTTTCTAAAGTCATTTTTACCCCCCTGCAATTTGGCTATGTCATTTTTTGACCTGAAAAAATATCAATATTAAAATCAAGAGGGACCTCTGGTAAGTTGACAGCATGATCCGTCTGACCTAAAAAACAATTTTCCCCCAAATTCCCAGAAAAAAACATTTTAATTTGCCTTTTCGGTCAAATATTTTCAGTTGTTGAAATGTTAATGCATCACCACGTAAATGTTGTAGCCTGACACACTGAAGAGCACAAACTCAAAACTGAGCTTATGAAGTGAGAAGTGTTGGCACTCATGTGAGTTTTTTTACTTTTTTTTATTCTTTATCCATGTGCTTATCCCTCCGTTTGTGTTGAGATGCAGTCGTTCACTCTCTGAGGAGAACATCTGGATGTCGAAGCCTGGCTCTGTTAATTAGGACTCACTCACACTCGTTCACACTGGAGACTTTATGGCTTTTCACAGTCATTTGAATTAACGCTGAAAAGAAGCTGTTCAGTCAAATTCATGAACGCATTAGAAACACATTCTGAAAAGGCAGAAGTAAAACAAATCTTGGCCAAAAATGAATATGTGATTGTGTTCTTTGCAAGACTGTTGTAGGGTGTCCAAAATTTAGTTGGCGTTAATGTTCTACTAGTCTTTGTTTTTGAATCCAAGCATCACATATTTTGTGTTAATGGAGGAATCGCACGAAACCCATCAAGAACACGACCAGGTCATATTTCCTTAATCCAAAGAAAGAAACCAGTTATATTTTGATTAAAGGAAATAAATCTTATTTTTTAGGAAACTTGTTTTCCACTTAGACACGCAAGCAGATTTCACTGCAATTCTTATAACCATTCTCCAAAAGGAGCATAACTGGAATATTTTCTGTAGGTCTACTGTTTCTAATTTATACACATCAGTAGCTATGCTTTTCCTTCTGCTTTAACTATAAGAATTCAGGCAATAAGGACAATTAACTGAATTCTTTTATTTCAACATTTTTAGCAAGTCCTTTTAAGTTCCTCTATAAAACATGTTAAATAATGCTGAAGGTACAGTATTTCCTGAATGCTAAAGGCCACTGGTACTTCATAATAATGGCATCCCTGACCTTTCTAGCTGCTGACAAGAGAAAACTAGGGTTTGGCCTGCAGATTCTTCTTGAAGTGAGAAGCAGTCAGACTGGTTTGTCTGTTGCCTTTCAGATGGTGAAAACTCACTCTTCGGAATGATACATTTTTTATCTTTCTTACAAAGCTTTGACACAACACGTTCAGAAGGGCGTTGGCCTTTTTCCAGGAAGAGCTTTATCTAAAAAGGAACGAGTTTGTCTTGAAAAAGCTGTCATGAGTAAGAAAACAATCAGGGGACTGCCATTTAAATTTTCTGTATGTGCCGTTTTATAATTCAGGGCTTTATGGCTCATGGCGTTTATTTGATATCCGATCTCCAAGCTCAAGTATAGGCGTCTGTAGATTACTTCAGCCTTCACCAATTAAAATTGATAGCACAGACACTGTCTGCTTGACATGTATCCCACAGTGGAGCTATTCTCATCTGGAAAGCGACCTTTTCTCCAGCATTGAGAGCGGAGCGCTGTGTGGGAGACGTTGTCTGAGAGCGCTAATTGAATTTCACTTTCCATCATCACCACACGATCCTCTTTACTGAAGATCCCGCTTGGCTCATCCCATATGTGTGGAGTTGGACGGATTTAGATGCAGGAATAACACTCCTCATTGTGACAAATATATAGACCTCATTTTGAGTGCCGGAGATAGTGGCATTGCTTTCATACCTTCAGAGCTTATTTATTATCAAAATATTATTGGATTTTATAATCAGTTCTGCATCCAGGGCGGGGTGCTTGACTAGATTTCCAAAAAAGGACATTTTTTTTTAATATAATTTTAAAAATAACATTTACTTTTTAACCTTTTCTTCCCCTAATATTCTCTATATATACAGTGTACCCCCCCCCCCACACACACACACGGTAGATGTATGTGTGTTTATATATATTAATATATATATATATATATATATATATATATATATATATATATATATATATATATAAAATATACATTTAGCAATATTTAGCAAATGTATGATAATTCAATTAAATGTAGGTTCCAGTTACTTAGTATTTTTATTTGTTGCTTTATAACAACCCAAAGACTTGTTGATTTTGTAGTTTTTGTATGTAATAATTCATGAAGCATGACAAGCAAATATGTGCCTATTGTAGTTTTTTTTTTGGTCTTTTATGCTTCATTTTTCTTGCTTTTTTTCCTTTTCTTTCTCTTTCATGCATCTTCCTGTCTTCTTAATTTTTTTACTTATTAAAAAAAATGTTTTTAGAGTTTTATTTTTCTAATAATCTGTGTATATATATATATATATATATATATATATATATATATATATATATATATATATTAAGATTTCTTTAGAAGTATTTAATTAATTTAGAAAGTGATCTGCGCTGACAGCTTGTTAAGATGATTTTATGCAATAAATGTTATAATTACATAATGTTTTTATTTGTTGGTAACCCAAATAAAATACTAGTTTATTTAGTAGTTTTGCATGTAATTTTTCATAAAACGTGGCAAGCAAATATTTGCTTAATTTCTTTTTCGGTCTCTTACGCTTCCTTTTTCTTCCTTTCTTGCTTCCTTTTTTGTTGTTCTTTACCTCTTTACTCCTCTTTATTTTTAGTGTTTTTATGATTTTATTTATGTTTTACATATTATTTGTATCAAGACCTATTTTCTAATTAATTTGGACAGAATTGTAGCATGCTGGCAGTGTGTATTTATTCATAATGGCTGACAAGTAGGGGTGCTTTGATCAAACCGATCACAATCGGCCGATAATTGCTTTGGAATGATTGATCAGCGGTCTCTAAAAAGGCCGATCTCTTAAAACCGATCTCAAGCTGCTGACGCACCTGCCGTGAGAGGTTTGGCCATACATGCCAACCCTCCCGATTTTTCCGGGAGACTCCCGAATTTCAAAGCCCCTCCCGAAAATCTCCCGGGCCGACCTTTCTCCCGAATTTCTCCCGATTTCCACCCGGACAACAATATTGCTACACCATCCGTCACTGGGCGCCGTTTCAGAACGAACAGCCTCTGGTGGAACGGCAACGCCATTCTGGCGTTATATTCCGCATGCACGAATTTAACTGCTACTTTGTGACATTCTACTTTTAACGGTCTACTACGGGAGAACAGCTGATTTGCCGGAGTCGCTAAAACGTGAGAGATTAGGTAAATAAATGTTATGGCATATGACACTGTAATTTGCATCACTTTATGATTGTCTGATCACAAACGATCTCCTTGGGAATCCCTAGAACATCTATATAGGTAATAAAAAAATTACCATGATAGGTAAAAAAAAAAAAAAAAAAAAAAAACATACCTTGAATGCACTGTAAGTTGCTTTGGATAAAAGCGTCTGCTAAATGCATAAAAAAAAATCTACCAGAATTGGTAGGTCACATTTTGAATATCTCCCTAATTCTGAGGTCTCAAGGTTGGCAAGTATGGGTTTGGCATCAGATGCAGCGGCATCGTTTCAGTCTCTGTCTGGCGTGGGTGAAATAATCATAATCCTTTAGGTGAGATACAATTCATATTTCTTAATTTCATAATTTCATAATTTCACAAACAGCATGAATGAATCACTGCTCTTTCTCTCTCAAAATGCAAATGGCTTCAAATCACATCCCATCTGCAGTGTAGGGCAGTAACGCTTTACTGTAATTTGCTTACTTTTTTAGTAACGGAGTAATGTAACAGGTTATACTTTTACTTGGGACTCGTGTGTGTGCGGGATTCGGGAGAATAAAATGATTCACGGGACTCCAGTAAAATAGAAATATCTAAACATGAAATATCTAAAACAAATAAATTTGTTTTTCATCTATTGCACAAAAGCAACATGAATTAATATAAAATATTAACGATTAGCAGGCGCAAGCAGTGCTGAAATTTGCATGCTCATGTTTCCTCTCATTATAACACACGAATTGTAGAAATTATGAAATATTAATTATGCATATATTTATTGTGTTATAACAGAGATTTGTGAGATTGCATGAACTGAGATCATAGGCGGAGAGTGAACCAACTCCAGGGAAAGGCTAAAAGCAGTCAAAAATGTAACAAAAGCATGGCCACTTCTTTTGGCCACACCACTCAAAACTGCAGTTTATGTCCATTTTTTTTCTTGACAAGAAATGCATTTATTTAGATGCAGAACCGCCGTATCTTTTTAGGCTATGCCCACATCAAACGGGAGAATTTTCAGGTGCGAGTCAAACGAGCACGGAAAAGCTACAGCAGCCATAGAGCTTCATTAGAAAAACTGTGAACTGCGGTCTGATGAGATATTGTTAGAGTATTTGTCAGTAAAACACACTTGCCTGTCCCTTCAGCCGTTTTACTGTGGTCACAGCGCACACTCTTCAACAGTACACAAATATGTGGCGTGCACTCTATATCACTTCATCATTAATAAACCGCACAAGAAACTTTGAGCATAGTCTACATACCTCGTCCTGTTGTCAGCTAAGTCAAGAATTTATTTATATATCTAAAAGAAAATGCAAAAGTAAAAAGCATTGAATAATTGCTGAAAAATTGTATTACTGTACTATGTAAAAAAAAAGAAACACAATGTTGAAAAAGCATTTTAAGTAACAATGTTTGTGTTTAAAATCAAAGTAATGGATAAATGTTGTGTTTGTGGTAAACAGCCATGGATCAAGGAAGTTGTTTTTTGTTTTTCATTTCTTATTTTGTGTGTGTGTGTTTTTAAAAAAAAAGCTTAATCATTTCACAATCTTGACAAAAAGCAATCATTATTAATTGGTGTGGCCTTCGTCTTCATGAGGAGCCATTATTCACTGACTTCACATTTGCTGTGCTGGATAATTGAGTGAGCAGCACTTTGTCTGATCGCAGCTCATGGAAGTATGATTATGGATGTTTGAATTAAGGCTCTGTGCATTGATCACACTTCTGCTAATGCCTCTGTTTTAGTGCAGGACTTGTTGTTGAAACACATCAATACAGTCTTCCAGAACAACTGCTGTGCTTCCATTTATCTTCACAGTATTTAGTCAGAACTCATTGTATTTCTTGTCTCATTAGGTCTTGTGTGGCTCACTGTAATATTGATGATATTGAAGTCTGACTTACAGCTGTAAAATGCACAAACGTTTCATTTATTATTGTTCTGTCTATTATGGTTCCTTCCTTCCTTCCTGTTCATAATTTCCTCCATCCTGGTCATAATGTTTTTCTTTTTTCTTTATTTCCTTTTCATTTTTTGTTATTCCTTCATTGCATTCCTTGTTTTGTTTTCTCTCATCCATGCTTTCTAGCTTCCTTTCCTCTTAGCCTTTTTTATTATTGCATTTAACCTTGTGACTTACTATAAATAATCCTCCTTTTCTGTCCATGGATAAAAAGTCAATGTATGGCTCATGAACGCAGTTACTGCCAGATTAATTGTTCAATCGGAAAGATTAGAGATGGCGTTTTCGGCGCCTTATTTGTCATCAAACAATCAGGCGTGCTGCCCGGCCCGTCTCTGCAGTGATACTGAAGTGCATTCAGAGACCCGTGCCACTACCAGCTCAGTTTTGGCAAGATGCCCATCCACAGAGGTGGAGCATGAAACACACGGTCGGTCAGTTTGAAGAGTGCTCAGACGCAGCGGTTGAGTGCCCACTAGAGACTGAATTATCATTTAGGAATTGGAGGGGGAGAGCTTGTTTAACGCTGATTGTTTTCATCCATTGTGCTTCCAAGACTAATAAATGGTAGATCTGCATGACCTAGAGCTGCTTTTACTGTCATGTTCCTCACTTGATCCTCGACTCATGCATTGTCAGGAACTGCTCACTGACTGTGTCCATCAGGCCCGTTGAAACTGACATAAGTGCCTTATCTCGGCTCTTTGACTGTGATGACTGTGCACTTCACATGTTGCTATTTCAGATAAGGGATTTTAAACGAGTGTCTGTTTACTTTTTTGAATAATATTTATCATTTCACCCGCTGGAATATTTTTTTCAAAGCCTTAAAGAAAACCATTAATTTAATTTATTTAAAATTCTATATGAATCAAGATGTTTTTAGCACATCTGTCAGGCTTGCATAAATGACATGAACTGCAGTAGAGACTTCAAAAGTTTTAGATCAGATATGAATAAATACAGGGATTTTGTTTACAGAGTTGATTGAATAGTTCATATTGTAAATAATTAATCTTAGAATGATTGGAGAGATTTTGTAAGCCATTGCATAGAAAAAAAAAAAAAAATAAGGAAAAATGCTTTTTGATCTGAAGACATCAGTGCAAACCATCCTTTTAGGGCTGAATGATTTGGTAAGAAATTGTGTTCATAATCATATTCATAACCCATTCAAAGTTTAAAAATAAATCTTAATTTGAGTTTAGACCATATTCATAATGTTTTTGACCCCTTCAATAAATCTATACAATAGTTATCATTATGACCTAATGCGTTTTTCCCTTTCCAAACTAGTGAGATTCGATGAGTTCCTGTTAGAGAATGTTAATAAAAGCAGTAAAGTGCTGGATTCACATTGCAAGTGTAGTTTTATTATTATGTCAGAGGCCGTATGTTGTTGTGTGGTCTCTGTTGATGGCCAGTTACACACTTTCCGCATCACGTGATTGAATAAAAAAAAAAGGGCTGTAGCTTGCTGATTTGCTTCTGGTGACGGCATTACAGCAGTATTTTAGGGAGCTTTTTGTCGTTTTTCCTGCTTTTCCTTCTTCTCCAAATGTGTATGATGGAGCAGCAGTGCAGTGTGTGGTGGTCCAGTGAAAATGGATTTACCTTGTGACCAGAAACAGTGGATGGTGTTTTCCTAATCACAGCTGCGGTCATTGTTTACTCTTCCACACACTGGATGTGTGAGCATCTAGACTGGTGCGTGATGCGTCTGTTATCTGTGTTTCTCACTCTCTGCCGTCTGGATCTGGCTCGGTGAGGCAGACACCACCATGGGGTCGGTGAGATAAAGCGAGCGCTGTGGAGGATGTAGATGTAGAGCAGGGCTGGATCAGCGGTGGTTCACAGAGCGCCGAGGTGATGGAGAAAAACAGTTGATCAAATATACCACAAAACAATACTATTTTGAAAATAGGATTGCAGTTTAAAATTACTTCTTTATATGTTAATATATTTTAAAGTGTAATTTATTGCTGTGATGTAAAGCTAAATTTTTAGCATCATTGCTCCAGTCTTCAGTGTCACATCAGTCTGATTTGCTGCTCAAGAAACATTTATTATTATTATTATCAATGTTGAAAACATGATGCATTTTTTTTGTTTTTCAGGATTTCATGATGAGTAAAAAAAAACTGAATTTTTGGAAAGAGCATTTCTTTTGCTAAATTTTACTAAATAAAATATATATGAATAAAATAATGCTATATATATATATATATATATGTATGTATATTTATATATGTATGTATGTGTATGTTCTTTGTGTATGTTATTTATGTGTGTGTTTAACAGTAAAAACTATTTTCTACCAATTGTAACTGAACATTTTAAATGTAGAGACTTATAATATTACAGAAATATCTCTTGTCTGTTTATTATCTATGAATTATGATGCGGATCAGCTTCAAAATTAACTTCTTTTTTTTAAGACCATTTTCAACTTTCCCTCTTACAATTTTTGATATTGCATCTTTAAGGCATTTATAGAGTATGTAAAGGACCTCTGTTATTATGATGACTGGTGTTATTCTCCTTCAGTGAATGGATGAATGATTGATCCTCTCTTTCAACAGGTCCAGATACGACCGCGTCTGTCCGTGAGAAGGTGCTGGACAGGAGCAGGACGTAAGCGCTGACGGTACGTGACCTCTCTCTGTGCTCTCGACCGTCCTGAGTGGGTCAGGCACATAAATCAGCAGTCCTCCAGACCTCTGGGTTTATTTTGAGTACATGCTTTATGGGTGTGGAGCGCACAGGAACTCTTCCCCCACTGCTTATTTTGGGAATAATTAGTACAGGGTGGTCTGGACGCAGTTCAAATGTAGAGTCTTAGTTCGTTAGAATGTATTTGCCCTCACAGCCGCCGGTGTTTGTTGATGAAACTGAACTGTGTTAGTGGGAAATGCCATGTTTTATACCATTTACAATCAATATGGACATTGGGATGCGTTCCCATCGGACAATGAGGAGGATTGTAGATTTACATGCTTGTTTCCATGAACCTCTTTGGAGATAGTTTAGTTAAACGTGAACTTGTTTACTTCTGAGAGCCTGAGCTTTGCTTAAAAGGATAGCTCCATGAAACATATGAATGAAAAAGAAAAACATCTCACTGTTTTTTGTCCATACAATGAAAGTCAGTTGAGACCAATGCTATTTTTTGGATCTCATTGATGTTCAATGTATGGACCACTCATCTTTTATGTTCCACAGAAGCAAAAGTCCCACAGGTTTAGAGCTAGCTGCATCTTTCAGAGTGAAGTGTGGCACTGCTTTCTTACACGTGACATGCTCATGATGAGTTTGTGGCGCTTTAATGTGCATTTTGGAAATGCAGCATATGTCTTTCCAAACATCTTATGAGAAGTGCTTATCAACTAAAAATAAGCATTCAGGTCTCTCTATGATTTTTTAACCCCGCCAAAGAAGTTTAGTGGTGTAATGAAAATAAAGTTAAGAAATAATTAAGACATATAATTATAATTAGACATGACAATAACAATATAGACGGTAACAATAATTAGACAAATATTATTAGTTTCATTTCACATTATAACTGTAAATTATATATTTTTTAGCATTATTATTTTATATTATATAAATATTTATTTTTATTTTACAAATGAAATATTAATTTTATTTTGTTTGTAGTCATTTAATATTTGTATTTAGTAGTAGAGGATTGCATTGGGTTCGAATACCAGGGAACACATGTTAGGAGGAAATTGTTAGCCTGAATGCAATGTATTTTTTATTTTTTTTTGGAATGCAATGTAAGTCGCTTTGGATAAAAGTGTTTGCTAAATGCTTTAATTTAATTTAATTTAATTTAATAGTAATAATAATAAAAATGATGATATTAACAATAACAGTTGTTGTGGATTTTTTTTCTTCAATGCACAATTTTATTTTACAATGAAATATTAAAATAGTAATATTTTTCTTTATTTAGTAATTTTTATATTTTATTTATTTGTTTATTTATTATTATTATTATTATTATTATTATTATTATTAAATACACTCTATATTAAAATAGTATTCTTTATTTGTAGTAATTTAATATTTTTGATTTTTGATATTTTTGAATAATTGTAATTATTATTATTATTATTTAATTATTTAATTTTATTTATTGTTATTATTTTTTCATTTAGCCATATCTTTGTATAATCACAATCTTGCATCCCTTACCAGATTGTGTTGCTCCCAGAACAATTCCCTCAGATTGTTGTGTTCTGTTGGGTTACAGATGCGAGTCCTCAGCACAACTCTTGATCTACACTACATCCTAGGAGAGCAAACATAGACTACTGACGTCGTAATCACACACCTTTATTTCTGTACAGGGATGGCTCTTTCTTGAGCATCCATTGACACAGGAAAGCCCAATTTATCACACCGACTAAGTTATAATTGTGAAGTGAGGTGCCTGGAGCAAAAAATAACCAAGTAATGGTTGTGGGTGGCATTGATCGTGTCTTGGTCTGGGCAGAAATGTACCAATCATTGTCTTAAGTCTGTTGGTTTTGGCTCGCTCTAGCTCTTTGTGCAGTGGAGTGGATGTTGAAGGCGGCTCTATTGCTCCTCTCAGACTTGCTTCAGGTAATGGAGTGTGTCACTGTTCAGACAGACCAACAAGCTCAGACTTCCTGTTCAGACGGTGGCTAATCAGTCTCTGCTGGTTTGAACTACAAGCGCGAGGAAGTGTCCGCTTGAAACTCTGCCGTCATCACTCTACTTCCCCCAGGATGCAGAGCCACACACTCACACACACATGCTCACGGTTCGGCCAGTCCACGTGAGTGTATTCCCAGGCTGCCTCTCGTATTCCTGCACGCTCGTCTCCCTCCATCAAACACACACACACACACTCCTCCGCCGCCGCAGTGTCCTTGAGAATCCAGTGACTTTGGCAGCCCACGCCTCTATCTCTGCGGTTCATCTGATATTTCAGCGTTAATTGTTAGTCCTGCATGTAATAACAGACTAATGTTGCTTTATTCTCCTCACACTTTTTGTCCTTGAATTCCTTGAAGATCAGTCATTCTGATACAGATGCATTATTTTTATTCTATGTATTACTAGCACCAATAATAGTAGTAGTAATAATAATAATATAACAAAACAGTAATATTATTTGTATTACTATGTTAAAATTAAAATCATAAAATAATAAACTAATACAATAACAAAAGTGTTAATACAAACACATTTGTATTTATTATTAGTAGTAGTATTTAAAATTAAGTCAGTGTGGTAGTATTAGTAGTAAAAATATAAAACACTGATGTATTATTTATTACTATATTAAAATAAAAATAATTAAAGTGAAATATTAAATTAACAAAAGTGTTCATATAAACATGTTTGTATTTTATATTATGATATTTAAAATTAAATCAGTGTAGTAGTAATAATGCAACAAAACAGTAATACAATATTTTTATTGCTATATTAAAATTAAAGAAATACTGAAATAGT
The DNA here is from genome assembly GCF_003368295.1 of Carassius auratus. Taxonomy (NCBI): domain Eukaryota; kingdom Metazoa; phylum Chordata; class Actinopteri; order Cypriniformes; family Cyprinidae; genus Carassius; species Carassius auratus. Next base: position 4,331,827 of record NC_039277.1, read on the forward strand.
TGAATGACAAAAGTGTTAATAAAACATGCTTGTATATATGTGTTTTTGAAATAGCTATAAAAATTATATTTTACTGTTTTATAATAATAATAATATTTTATTATTATACATAACAATAATAATACCAGTAACAACAACAACAACAAATAATGTTATATAAATTGTCATGCTATACTAAGGGACTCTTTTATATTTTAAGTGGTGTTCAAGTACTGAAGTATGAGCATAAGTATACTGCAGTTTATTGTCCTGTTTCACAGTATCCTTACATCTGTGAAGTTTTTCCAAATCTGTAATCTGTAATCAGAAATCGACATTTGATGTTTGAGATCAATTCCTCAGTTCTCTCTTTCTTTGTCATTTCCCGTGCGCTACTGTACTCTCTGCCAGGCTTTGTTATTCCCATCTCATGTCAGTTTTTCATCCTTTTCAGATGTGTTGTGGACGGGCTGAATAGGTATGTCTTGAAAGGGCTGTTCAGTGAGAGAGAGGGAGAGATAGAGGGAGAGAGAGAGAGAGAGAGAGAGAGAGACTGCTCTGTCTGAAGCTGCTTGAATTTCTGATTAAAACTCTGTCTGCCGCTGGGACTCCTGGATGAATACAGATAAACACTCGGACACCAGAGATACACGTTTCTTTAGATGAATAATAAGCATGTGCACAACTGTATATATTTAAAATTGGATAGAATTGAACTCTTTTTACTTGAAACGGCTGTTAATCATAACTGAACTATACAGCTTGACCAAGTGCATGGCATTAAGGAAGTTAAGTGCGGTGCTAAGCCCTTTCATGCAGTCTTTAATCTGACTGTGAGCTGGTGTGTTGGATTGAGTTTTGTTGTGTCAGTGATCAGACGATGTCTCTCACTGCAATAAGAGCCACTCCATCTGTCTCTCTCTCTCTCTCTCTCTCTCTCATTCTGTCTCTCTTTCTCTCTCTCTCTCTCTCTCTCTCTCTCTCTCTCTCTCTCTCCTTCTGTCTTGTACTCGTCGCTCTCTGGGAATCAGGGAGCTGCTGCTGGAAGGATGTATCCATGACGACAATTCCCGAGGGATGAGCCGGCACAGAGCCTCACTTCTTGCCCATCTTGCCGTGCAATCTCTCTTTTTTTCACTTTCTTTTTCTGTCTTTCTTCCCCCCCCCAGTATTTGTCTTATAACTACTGTCCATATTGGTGCTTTTCAGGATTACACACATTCACATTCTTTAGTCAGGCCAGCAAGAACAGTGCCAATAATAATAATAATAATAATAATAATAATAATGATTATAAAAGAATGTTAATGTTACTTAAATTGCTGATAAATTGTTATAAATGGAAAAAAGAATAACTAACTTAGCCAGTAGTTGACAGAATGAATCAATGAAAGAAAGAAAGAATGAAAGAAAGAAAAAAGAATGAATGAAAGAAAAAGAATAAATGGAAAAATATAAATAAGAAAATAATTGACAAATTATATGAGAAAAAAATTAACATATAATTTAAAAGAAAATGCTGAAAAATATTATAAATAAAAAAATAATTATCAAGAAATAATTATAATTAGAAATAAATAAAGAACAATGCCAAACTATGCAAACAAGCAATAATGAAATGAAAAACTTTTTTGGAATAAATAAGTAAAATAGAAATAAAATAGGGGGACAAAATCAAAATAAGATAATGTGACGTACATTGAGTATGAAATTGAACATTGCATCAAACCAAAATAGCAGAGAAAACTGGAACAAGTTGTACTGCAAACACATGGACTGAGAACTGAACAATCTGCTCAACACAGCCACTCACATTGATCTCGAACACACTGATGCACCTGCGTGCTGGATCATCACATCACTGAATCGATGTGGTTACAGTGCATGATCAGAAATGCAGGATGCGAGGTGATGAATATGTAAAGAGGAGAGTGGTGTGCGAGGGAATGGGGTCAGGGGTCAAAACTGCAGCTTACACACAGAGATGAACACATCCTCCTGTCTCTGCGCTGCTGCGTCTGATGGCCCTGGGGTCACTCAACTCTGCTAGGAATTCAGCACTTTGCTGAGACAAGCCGATTTTCACTTCCACACACACACACACACACACACGGCTCTTAAGCCCCATATCCATTCACACTGACATTGAAACTCCCAGGAGCTGCACTCCTCCATAACGAAGAATGAGCTGATGTTTGTAAAGGTGCTAGGCACAACATTTAATATGTTTATCAAGTTTTTCTGTTGACAATTGTAATATTGTAATATTTGTAATATTTTTATTTTTTTTGGCATGGCTGTATGATTTATGGCATGAAAATGTTTAAGTAAAAAAATTAGTGTATGTTAATATTGCTGTTAGTTACTGCGTATTGTTGTATTAGTGCATATAAATGAAAATGAATAAATATCAAACATTCATATGTTTAATTTAGTGATAAATTTTATGGTAAACATGCAGGTATTTATAGTTAACTAAAACGGAAAAATTTAAATCATCATTTTTTTTTTTATAAAATAAAACCATTAAAAATAAAAAAAATGTAACCTTCAAAAAAATAAAAAAAATAAAGAAGGCAACATTTCTCAATGTAATTGTTTATTTAATTTGTTTATACACTATATACCTAGACATGTAAAAAAAAAAACTAAAAAAAAAAACTAAAATGATTGCGCACACAGAAACTAAAACTTTATCTAAAATGTAAATGATAATGTAAAATAAAGATTTTAAATATTTCTCAAAACTATAATAGTATCTCAATGGAAGTGTTATTTTAATCTGATTTACTGCACATTGTTTTGGTCAAAAATATGTTTCCCTGTTCAAAGAAAAAATCTTTATTACACTTTTGAAAAAATTCTTAAATATCAAGATGGATATTGGATGTCATCTAAATGAAAAAAAAAAATCAATTTACAGTTTGAACTGATTCACATGAATTAATTAAATGAGATTCAGCGACAAGATCATATACAGCAAGTCTCATAAGTGCTATAAGGTTATTGCTTTGTGAATAAATCGTAATAACACTTTCACATACTATTAAACAAGAAGGAAAAGGGTGTCAGGATTCAGTGTAAACTGTGCAGTAAGCTTGTATTTTATTCTGAACATTGAAGCAGACAGGAAGTGCAAGCTTTCAGAATTTACAGACGTGACCTCAATGACCTTTACGTTCTACTCTTTCACTCCTCTTCAAGGTCCATTCACAAGTACAGACGGCTCTGTAAAACCAAGGGGAAAAAATCTGAAAAATGATGTTTAGCTCTTAATCTGGCATCAGATTGCTCCCGCTTCCTGTGTACTCAAATAAACCCAACACAGGCGAGAGGAACGGAGAGCTCTTTACATCCATTCAGCCTCAAGACCCGGCACAAATTCCCCACGTCTAATTATGCCCCTTTATTAGGAGCGTATGAGCGGCGCACCCGAGGTCACGGCCGCCTGTGAAAGCACACGTGTGGGCGTCTGAATAAAACCGCTTCCCTCTTTTGATAACCGAACACCATCCAACTTCAGAGGGCCTCAGAAAACCAGGCTGTTCTGACTGCTGAATTAGTGAAAAACTCATGTTCAGATTCTAAAGTGACACAAGAAGTAAACAGATATTTGAGAGCGGGAGAAGGAGAGAGACGGCCACTGAAATATTTACATCGCTCAATCTGATTGACTGTAGACTGCTTGTCCCAGTGCATTGTGGGTCGTGGTTACCTACTGTAGGGGGTGGGTTATTCTGAGAGAAATTGTGAGGGACTGTGCTAATGAATTGATGTTGTCGAGTAACATGCCCAAATTGACCCCGGAATGAATGGATTGACTGATCCGCTCTCCCTCGGCTCTGAGGTGCTGCGGATCCTGTGCACACACACACGCTCTGTTTTTCCTCTTTCACATTACCCACACTTGTTCTAAATTCCTCATAAACAGCGAGTTTCTTCTGCTGTTCCGCCTCGCTGCTTTCACAAACACACCTGGCAGGAGCAGTTCCTCAGGTGGCACGTGCTGGAGAGGTGCAGTATGGAGTGGCAGTGGCTTGATCGCAGTATAAACAGATGGTGCCCATGATACTGAGAAACGCTGGCCTAAGGTTGGATGCGATTCGCTCTGCGTTTCAGCGTGTGAAGCTGAAGCAGAGAGAGGAGAGAGAGCGACGTGACCCATGTGCTGTTATATAAGGGTCCTTTCAAAGAATCAAATGATGGGAAACTGAATTTTTCTTCGTCTTTTAACAGACTGACTAGTATAGTACTTTAATGCAGTGATTCTCAGTGCTTTAGGAACACTGGATATCAATTTGAAGGAATAATGGAATTAAGGTTTACATTCTTTTAATGAAACATGAAATGTATTAGTAAATATTGCCATGAACTGCATAGGTTCAACAATATACCAAACTGAGTAACACATTATGTGACGGTGCTTAAAAGTGCCTCATAAAATTGTAATATGTTTATGCACTTGGGATGTCTGAGGAATAAATTGGAATATTATAATATTTATTTATTATGTTATATTATATTTGCGTTTTAGATAAAATGTATTTATTATTATAATTAAAAAAAATTTTTTTAAAGGTGCTTAAAAGTACCTCATATAATTAGAATATGTCATTGCACTTGGGGGTCCAAGTTAATTTTGTTTTTAGAAATTAAACTATTGAAATATGATATAATATGAAGGAAACAGGAAGATGATGATTTTGAGGTTGACCGCTGTGCTTGTTTAACTGTTTTCTTGGCTCAGTTTTACTCAAGAGCCTTTTTGATTTATTGGTGGGATACAATTTGTTGAGGGGGCTGAATTTGTACGCTCACACACACTCTCGAATTATTTCTTTCTTGTTCAGCTGTGTTTCCAATCATTTTCTCAATCTCTTTCCTGCATCTGTTCACTTCATTGTCCTGATGGAGTTTCCCTCTGCCCTGCTCTCTGATTCCTCTTAATCTTTTTGTATGTCCTTGCTTTATTAGTTTTCATCAATAGTATATCTTAACTCTTATGTGCTAAACACGTGTTGTATGCGTTTCCTCTCTTTGTCCATTAACACTTCTCCAGAGATCTAATCCACTCTAAATGGCTTTCACTTTAAGCTCTTGTTTTTTTAAATGGGCAGCTGTAGTTTTAGCACTTTTACAGTGTTACTGAAGCTACTGGAGGCTTGAAGCATCCGGGGAAGTCTGCAGAAGACTTTTATGTCACCGTAACCAAAGGCATCCCAAACAAGTCCAGTCTATGAGAAATTCTTCAGTTTTTTTGTGCTTGTGAACTGTCCAAATTCTTTTGACAAGTGATTGTCTTTTTTGTTCACATAATTATTATTATTATTATTATTATTATTATTATTATTTTAAATCAATACACATAGTACCTAAATTATTTATTTTTTCACACCAGGAATAAGAAACAAAAAAAAATTATGATTTTCCTTTAAAGGGGTCATGAACTGGCTTTTATAAAATTATTTTATACTGTTGTCTGGGGTTCACTTATGACATTTGTGTGGTTTTTACATTCAGAAACATAAAAATAAAGGCTATTTTCTACCCTGCTTTGCAAATCCAGCGTCGACCTGTGTCTTGTTTACAAAGGAATCCACGGTGAAATGAAGCAAACAAACACTTTTATTCACATGAGGTGAAACTTCATTAAAAACACATTCCTAATTTTAATTAAAATAAAAAATTTAATCCAAAGGAAGGTTATGCAGTGACTGTGTTTCTTCCACAACCAGGCACTGCAGAATATTTTGCGATCTTTAACAACATGTTTATCGCTTGGTTGCTCGATCCAGTTTAGCGCCACTTACGTTATTTCCCTTCTGCTGTATGTCGTGCATGAATCAGTGGGCGGGGCTATAGAATTAGGTGTTGATATTTTTCAGTGGAGGCGGTGTTTAAACTATTTACATGTATTAGTAGGCACATTCCAGGATCTGGTCTTTGCTGGGCCTGATGTCAATAAATACTTTAATTTCAGTAACAAGGCTATGCCGTTATTTTTTAGAGACATTTTATGTATATTAGAAAACTCATTCTAATTCATTCCCACTCTTCTTCGGTGGTAACTTAACCCAACTCCGTGCTTCCTGTAATGAGAGCTGTCAATCAAGGTACAAGGATGTCCCTGTGTGAAAGTGACCAATCATAAGAGGGCCAGTGCCCTCCTTGGTTTCCGCACCCAAATTGTCAAAAGTCATGTAGACTCGAGCGAGCAGAAATCAGCTGAGCGAGCAGAAATCCACTGCGCGAGCAGAAGCCCGCTGCGCGCGAGCAGGATTCCACTGCACAAGCAGAGTTAACCTATGCGAGTATGCCAGGCGCTCGCAGCTACATGTACACCTCTCGGTTGTTGAATTTGTGCGCGAGTACTTTTATCATGCCAGCTGAAGGTTCATTTTTGCGCGTGTGAAATAACAATGAGCTCATGAGCATGTCTTACACGCTCATAACTTTTGACAAAAAAATAACGCCATACAAGGCCGTTTTCAGTTCTGAACCTTGCAGGATATTCTTTTAGTATGATGATCTCTTATATGTCAAAAGGTCAAGTAAAAGTTGATTTCTCAATTCATGACCTTGTTAAGACTTACAAGAAGGGAGAATGGCACAAAGGTTTTGTGGTTTTTATTTTTTATTTTTTGCAAAATATATTAATAATATAATATATAATAATAATAATATATAATAATAATTTTCCTAAAATCTGAGAGCATTTTCCTGTGGTGCGGTATTCTAGTGATAACAGCACTCCAACCGTTTCAACGTTTGTATCACTCTGCTTGTGGTATTTCTTACAGCGAGTGTTCTCACAGCGAGTGTATAGCGAATCCACTATAATTTAAAAAATAATAATGTTTGTGTGTATATTTTATGAAACTTCAATGCTGTATATCAGAGTGCTGCCTTTGTACTTTTGACTATATTGCCTAGCAGCTTTTATGATGACTGATGTTGTTTATTAAATATTATTATTCAAAAAAATCATATTATAATAGTAGTATTTAATAATAGTATTTAGTATTGAGAAATTTGAGAAGTTTGCTGGTGATGGTGATTTTAGTTACAAAGTTTAGTTACATGATTTTATGAGTGAGTCAGCAGTAAAGACTTTTATATTGAAAGAGATTGAACAGGGTTGTAAACAAGGAAGTTATTTTTACTTTCAACAACACCTCTTAAGACGCAGCCAACAAATGCATTGAGTAGTGCTGTTAATGGAAATCACCCTTATCAGATGAAAGGATAGTACGACAAAGATATCGCTTTCCTCAGCGGACATTCAAGCAAATGTTTTACTGTGAATGTGAGATTGAGCTGAAGAATGAATGCTGTATCAGATGCAGGTTATCACACTCAGTTCATCTCTCTCTCATAATAATACAGTGAGCTTTTAATACAGTGATAAAATACGTTTTCAGTGAAGCAACTCAGCATTTCTTCCATATTAGTTCTAAAGTGACGTTTTTTAATTAGTAACGGATCTTGATCTCAGATGTTAAACAGTCAAACTGAGATTTGAATCCAGTGGAAGGAAGTAGTTCTGCACAGAAGAGGGTTTTTGAGAACACTCCGTTGGGGTCTCTTTTTATATTTACACATTTCTGATGTCAAACTGTACAATACACTGCTGTCACACTTGTAGAATTGAGATATAGCTGTAGAGTATATCAGTACACTTTTATTAACAGCTGTGCTGATATACAGATATATTGCACCGCTACGAGTGTGATATTGTTAATGTATATACTTGTGTGTGTGTGTGTTTGTGTGTGTGTGTGTATAAAATATAAGAGCACGTAAAAGTAGCCATAATCTCTTGAGTACAAAGATATTCTCTGTCTGGGTTTATTTCAGAGCAACTGCCATTAAATTAATACATGCTCAGACTGACTGTAGTTTTAATACCACAACAGTTGTTCACTTGCATTTGTAATGAATGTGTATTTGTGCAGTGTATGCTTTTAGAATAAAACACTATTAGGCAAAGAGTGTGTATGGGGATTTGAACGTTGATGTGTGTGAGTCCTCAGGCGACATCAAAGAGGAGATCAGTTTGATGCATCTCATTATAAATCCAGGCCATTTTGCCGTTCCTCGTTTAAAATGTCTTAGCAGTAGAAGACAAACGAGTCAGCCAATACTGTAGATCAGGTTTATGCCCACACTAATGTCTAAACCTTTAACCCAAGCCAATGTAGTGAAATCTAAAGCTTTTATTAAAAAGTTAAACTGTTTAATTGAAATATAATATTGATCGTTATGTTTTAAAGATAAAATGTGAAATTACTTTGCCATTAGTGGCATAAACATGTTAAAGATTAAGACACTAATAATGACAAAAAAAAAGGTAAAATGAACCGTTGTTGTTAGCTGAAGAAAACTTGAAAGCTATATTTAACTGGTATAATTTATACAGTAAATATTTATTGTAATATTTAACATTTTAATTGCTTCCTATATTTCAAAAGTTAAATATTAACATAAAATTAAACAAATATAATGTGTTTGTTAGCATATTAGTATTTGCTATGCTATTGAAATGGGTATCAAATCATGTTAATTTAACTGTATTATATATATTTTTAATTTCTTTGACTTTGATTACTCTTCAGGAAAAACTGAGATAGGAAGAACTTTTCCAGAGAAAATGACACATAGCAGCCTATTCCTGTCAGTGTAATTTTAAGATTTGTTTGGGAAGCGTTTGCTCTGATGGATCTTTGTGTCTGATGTGCATCTGTTAGTGTCACATTAGGCCGTCAGAAGTTGATTGAGGAAGTGGAAGTTGAAAGCTGTAGAAAGTGAGACAAATGAGAATTGTGTGAGGAAAAGGAAGGACGTAGTTGCTGGTCTCTAGTTATACTTTGTAATCTCTCTATTCTTGTTATCCTCCTCTCTCTCATTTGTGTCCCTACAGGATTGACCTAAAGTCAGCAGGAAGCACCTCTCCATCTTAAATATTGACAATGCAGTTATTTGTTTATTGATGGCATCCATTCTCCCTAAAGCGTATTCAGCGTTTTCCTTCGCTGCCAGATCAACAAATGCGTGAAGCTGCACTTTCTCTCGCATTTCCACTTCAACATAAGCCATTTTTTTTAATCAACACACCTCTCCAGATTCCAGGAAGACAAGTCAGCTTTGAAGATGATGTTGTCAGTAAATGGACATCACTTTTGGAAGATGATGCGTGTTTGTATTGTGCTTATCGTAAACAATTAGTTATACTTGCTCCTTTAGTGATCAGAGCGGGTTGTCATGAGATTTAATGTTTTTTGAGAATGAGAAGAAGAGGTTAAAGGTTTTAAGGATGCACTTTATGCAGAAATTATTTTAAGTGTCCTGTTGCTTTGTTGTTGTATTTAGAAGAGTTGGAAGGAAATGTGACATGTTTGTTGACTTCGGGGGGCTGTATTTCTGAGATGTGCCTGAATTTATATTTGAATTTATATGAAGATTTATCATCAAAAAAGACTTTAGTGCACATACACATATTTTTTTTTAAATGTGATTATTTTCTCAAAGTTTCCTCTTTTTTTCTGCTTTTGTTTAAATTAACAAAACCATATGAAGAAATAATATTCATATACATATATATATATATATATATATATATATATATATATATATATATATATATATATATATATATATATATATATATAAATAATAATAATAATTTTGACCTTTTTTTTACCAATATATTTAAAAACGTTTTTGAAAACAATTTTTTTTTTATATATATATATTATATAATTGTAATATATAAAAAAAAAATCTAAACTGTTTACTTGGTTGCACTAACACCAAATTTTTGTAAACCATATGTAACATGAAAACAAATATTAGATTTTTAAGAAATAAAAGGCAGGTGCATTTTAAACAAAATTATATATATATTTAAATTTATATCTTTTTTTCTTTATCCCAGACCCCCATTTTTTCCCTTCATGTCACTCTGAATTATTCCTTGACAGCTGTTTTGAATGAATGTTTATTCCAGGTTAAAATGAGTAAAAAAAAACAAAGACTTTTCTCTTTCATCTGTCTGTTTTAATACTTTCAGAACGTCTCATTGTTGAGCATAAGAATTGGAAACCTTGACGGCCTTTCTCACTGCTGTCATTCAACTCAACAATGTCGGATGATTTGCTTTCATGTATTTAGGCTAGAACCTTGACTTGATTACTGCAGAAATATAAATACGACACATCTAAAAACCTCGAAATTCTGGATCGAGTACAGCAAGCTTCATGAGAAGGGCTTCCTTATGCGCATTGGCTTTCTGTGCATGTGCTCTCATGTGTGCTTCTGTCTGGGTGTAAAACAGCACTCGACCAGCATGACAGTCTGCCGAGGAATACACAAGTACTGTATGTGCGAGCAAGTTTTGAGTGGCTTATTCAAAACTTCTGTGTTCCCTTCTCTAAACACACACTCTCAATATAGATGTGTGTCGGGGTCATTATTAATAGACTTATTCGAAGAGGTTAAAATGGCTCTGAAGTAAACATTTAGATGGGCGATGGTGTTTAAACTCATACAAGTATGAACACACAGCTCCATATTTAGCTTGTAACCCACCACTAACCTAAACATAACACTTCCTAGAGTTGCAGTTCCCCGACTGATGGTTTGTATGTTTGGAGTAACAAAATAGCATCTGTTTATGGCACAGACCCTAACCAGCACCCGAGTCTTTCCGTGGGAGCAGGTGCGGTTTGCCATGTGCAAGATTCATTAAATGGCCGTCCAATAATCAGTGTGCAGAGAAGTGTGGCGCTGATCTGGCAACCTCATTCTAATGAGATGCCATGCCAGTGCCTTTTCCTTAGAGGAATCATGGGATGTTTGTAATGAGGGAGCAAAAATGCGTACCCAAGCTCATTTTGAGATTTTAGGAGATTCATGATGGTAAATAAATGTCAAACTTGTAGAAAACAGCTAGGCTTCGAATGAAAGACGCTTTCATTTAATACCAGCTTCTGTTGATTTCCCTAGAGAGGAAATTAACAGTGTTCCTTAAAACGCTGAGAAGAATGAAAGAAAAAGAAAATGAATGCATGTAATTAGTAACACTGGGGAGAAGATGTGATGCTAACCTACTCCCCTGTCGAAATCTCTTTCTGTCTTCAGTTTACTAGATGAAAACAATGTTTTTCGTTACTCGGGTGGATTGATGGGTTTTAATGAGTTCTGCCACTACTTCATTTAAATAGACAGAAGAGCTGCAAGTTTTGAATGAATTATAATAAGAATGAATTATGATTCTGTTTTAAGGGTCGTATTTTTTAACATCTGATTAACACCTTAATTGATCGTGGATGAAATTACATTTTTGAAATAAAATGGCTAACTCCTTTGTCTTGCTAAGGCTAATATCATAGTATTCTAAGTACTAACTGCAAACAATTAAATTATATAAAAAAATGCATATAATTAAAAACAAATGGAAATATTAGCTTGATTTTTTTTTTTCTAGAAACATCCAGTTGTTTTTTTCTAGTAGTATAGTTAAAAAACTTATCTTTGTCAAACTCAAAACAGTTAACCATAAATATAAATGTTCTAACAAATTTTTACAAAATTACAAACAAACAATATTTTCTCAAGCAGCATTTCTCATTTTCATTTCATGTATTTTTATGTAGTAAAATAATAAGTAAAAACAATAGATTTAAACAAAAACACTAAAGGACAAAATCACTAAAACTGTAGCTAAAATTAACACAAAAGCATGTTAAAAATATAAAATAATTCAAAATATTAACAATGATAAAATAACACAGAATTATTTCAAATGCATCACAAAAACTCAAAACACATCTTTTCTCAAATTCATGTATTTGTAAGACTCAAATTTGTGAAATTAAGCTCTGTATAACTGCTTGATATGCTATAGCCAGTGGTACCTTAATGTTTTGCAAAAGAATATAGATGTGTATGAATTAATGAATCAGGGATATTCTAGGTTTTTTTTTTTATCTGAGGGCACAAGAGGGGCCACAATTAATACAGACAGGCCAATCTTACATTGTACTGTAAATATCCAAGTAAATAAAAGTTCAGCAAGCTTTAAAAATGGCATTTATTTACTACTGTAAATCAGAACAGTCAAATACAATTTGTATTAACCTTTCCCTTTTTAGAAGTGAAAAACTGCAATAAAGAATCCAATTTGAGAATAGAGTACAAATAAAAATAATAAACTGTATCATTAATGCCTTAATGCAGAGTTGATTGATGAGCTGAAGAGGGTCAGTTGATGGTCATCAGAAGGCTGGTGAGAGAGTGTGTGTGTGTGTGTGTGTGTGTGTGTGACGAGAGAGCCTGATGAATCATGACACGCGTTGTTCCAAATCTGTGTGACTTTCTTTTTTCCATGCTACAAAAGAAATTGTATATAATATATAATGAGTATCAATGGTGATCAAAATAGATTTGTTTTCTTTTGCCTTTCATTAAAGTGGATAAATACATTTTCTTTTCTTTTTTTCATGGAAGAAAGAAAATCATAAAGGTGAGGGAGAGTAAATGTTGACAGAATTTGCATTTTTGGGTGAAATACCTCAATTAATTTATCTGACTGCCTTGAAACATTAGTTTTCCTGGATCAAAAAAAAAGGTCTTTGGTATAGTGAAGATCTTTTCCCTCTGATTATGAGCTGAGGAGAGAGAAATGCCTGTTCAGATGGTTCTCCAGTGAGATGTGTGACATTCAGATGAAGCATATCCAGCTGTTCAGAGTACAGTAGAGGTTATATTTACAACAACTACAGTATACAATTATATATCCTCCGGAGATGATTACATTTCTTAAATATACGCTTTTTTTATAGTAATAATATACAACTTATTGTAATACTTAATATTAATACAATTCTAAATTATTGTGAGAAAATTTTATAAATTATAACAGTTTAACAGTATAAGGATAATAATCATTCTTATCAATAATAATAAAAGAGAAAACAACCTTTCAAACATAATATGATGACAGATTTTATTCACATCAGTCACGCTTTGTGTGTATGTTAACTATAAGGTTTACTCTATTCTTCTCCTAGTTATCAATCAACAGGTTCATAATAAATATAGTGTTTATATCCCAAATATTTTTTGTAGATTTTCCTCTACCCCTGTATTGTTCTGTGCTTGTTCAAACTTATTTGTTAGAACTAATAAACATTATTAAAGGTCCCACACCCCTCTGTACGCCACTGAGGTGAAGAAGTACAGTATGATTGGAAATACCATGAGCTGTTCAGTTTCTTGGTTTTGCTGTTGAGATGTGAAATCTGAAATCATATTTGTGAAAAATATTAACAATAAATTTAAGTTGCAAAGACATGATGTCAAACTTGCATTCAATGGGAAATGTGATGTGATCTAAATGAGCAATCTGAATTGACATCTCAGCACTGTTTGTTTATTCTCCAAAATGTTAATGCTAGCAAATATACAATTGTAAGTACTTTATTAAAAAAGTTTGGCAAATGAGGTACAGTATGTCTCGTTATTTTCATTTAAAGCCTGGCAGTGATATGCAGGGTTTGAATCGCTTTAGATTTTCCCTGTTCCCTGTTAGTGGTAGTGTAATTGGTTGCAGGGCAGCAATGCTGTCTTCTGTCTTCAGGAACAGAATCCAGTTAAATCCACCTCTCGCTCATGCTCTTCTAATACCTCTATTATCTGAACTGCTAGAGGGAACCAGAAAAATGATTAAAGGATTGACATCAGGCAGAAAGAAGGTGAAAGTGAAGGTCGGTCAAGGGGGCAGTGTTGAGAAATGCTGATCTCATTTGTTTTTTACAAGCTGGAGGATGTGTTTACTTATTCATGCTGAAATATTGAGGTTAAATGTCTGACCACTGCATGGTAATCAATGATCTCCTGCTTTCTTTAACCTCAGCTTGATGTGTAAACATTTTCAGGATGCATTTACTGTATACTTATGGATCACTTCATGATATTTGGGGAAATCTCTGCTTTTAAAACGTTTCCAAAAATGAAAATTAAAATATGTTCACATTTATTCAATACATGTAAGGACAGGTTTTGGGGCCAGTTCTTAATATTAACTAACTATTAACCATGGCTTTTACCTCAAACTCCTAATTTGCTCCTTATTAATAGTAAGGTTTAATTCTCATGTAAAATATGTCATCAGCAAGAGTTTTCTTATCTTGTCTTAAAACAGATACCTCATACATCTCCTGTTTACAGTACATCGTTTCGCTTCCCAGTCTACAATTTTAAAGCAGTATGTACAAGTCGAGCCAGTTTCGACGTTGATTGGACAGTCAAGTGTCCACACCATGCTGTAAGACAATATCTTACCAAACCAACTGATAAAACAGAAAACAATCTTCTGATGTACCCCAAATACTTTTAACCTTCCCAAAAAGTATAACCTCTGCTGAAATCTAGAACACAGACTGTTAATGTGAGAAGACCAACATAAAAAATTTGTCAATATAAACACCCAAGTATTTATACGATGAATCCTGGACAATAATCCCCCACATATCTAGGGTCAAAGATCATTTCAACACTCTTGGTTTCACTTAGAATCAAGGAATTATCATTATCAAGTACTGTGAAGGAGTAGTGTTCCTGTTAACTCAGTATTGCTTTATCTTCCGAAAAGGTAATAAATGATTATCCTGACATGAAACACACTCATTAGTATATAACATAAAGAAGATGAGCAGTCTAGTGAAGTGATAGTCATCTACATGTTTAAATGTTGGTCAGTTGGGGGCTAATGATCTCGGTGTGAGTGTGATGCTGATAAGGAGGCAGTGACAGCAGGGCCGTCCGCGAGCAGACTGTGAATGTCTCTTTGTGGACACACTCCACTGAACATTATAACAGAAGATCTGCAGGGCTGCATTGAGCGTAATTGTGCTGTTGGCAGCACTGTGGGGTCCCTTACGAGATACACTTGTTCATCTCTTAAAAGGATGTCAAACTTGAGGTTTGGTGCATAAAGGGACTCAAGATAAGCAGTGCCTTATTGAGTGGCACTGTTTCTTCCTATTCACCATTATCTGGTAATGGATTATCTGGTAATGTGTACATCAGGTCTACATTAGGTGAGAACATTTTATATTACATGCTATAACCAGATTATGCAAATGATCTTAGTTTGTGGCCCTGTCCCAAACGGCACACTTGATACAGTATGTGTTTGTCCAGTCTTCAGTGTCACGTGATCCTTCAGAAATCATTCTATATGCTGATTTATTATCAGTGTGGAAGTTGTGCTGCTTACTATTTTTGCGGAACTGCAATGTATTTATTTATTTTTTGTTCTGAAGAATAGAAAGTCTAAAAGAACAATAGATCTTGTTGTTATTATTGTTTTAGTTTTTACGGTCACTTTTGATCAGTTTAACGCATTTCTGCTTAATAAAGTATTATTTTTTTAAACAAAATAAAAAAATCAGACTGGCCTTTGCAACACCATTTAGAACACCTGAGCAATTTCAAAAACCATGGTGCATATCATAACATTGATCAACTCTCTAAACACTTTAGCAACCACCAAATCCCCTAGCAGCAATATAGCATCTATCCAAAACACTACAGCACTTTACCATTGGAATACGATTGGGATCGTCTCTCTCCCCTTACAGTTTCTGGATATTTAAAAAAAAAAAAAAAAATTATTTTTTTAAGAGTACATCTGTTCAGATCCAAAAGCTGTAATCCAGAGAATGAAATTATATTCCAGGGAAATTGCATTAATACAGAGAAGAGATTTGGCCAGATAAGAAGGGATTAAGTGGAGGAAAAGTTTGCAGTTCAATGTTTGATCCACAAATTATGGTTATTGCCACCACTCAAAACAATTCCGGTGTGTGTGTGTTCTGCGTTGAGAAGACTTTCACATACAGCCATGTTTATCTTGAGCAGTGGAAGCACTTTGCGAGATAAGCCTGATAAACAGGCCTATAAAAGTGTTCTATAAAACTAGTATACATGCAAACACTTCCCTGTGTCGGGAAATAAAGCAGCAGAACAACAGACCACATCTAAGTTGTGTGGCAGCACCCAAAGCAAGAAATATGTATAACATACATATACTGCATTGCTCATTTCCAAACAAAGAATCCCTGATACCTTCTTTTGTGAGGGTTTGTTATGCTACACGTTTAGTCCCCTTGATTTCAGTGCTGTTTATCCATCTTGTGCACTAACAGTGTGTGTTGCTTATAATAAAAATGCACAGGATACATGTAATTAACGTTGTTCTCTGTCTGTCTTTCAGGATTGGTGCAGAAGGGCTCAGCGGGGGGGCAGAGAGGTGAGCGCATGAGGAGAGGGTGTCCCAAGACCCCCGTCTCCACACTTCGCGCTCGCACACACACGTTCACGGACACAGCGTGCCTAGCAACCCTCCAGCCGCCATGGTAAAAAACCCTTATCTCCTGTTTGTGTGGCTGGTTAAGCATCATAGTTTTGTTTGCGTGAAATTAATGTCTACAGTACATTGTGAAAACTCCCTTACTTGTGTTTCTGTCCAAACCGCTCTAATCTAAAACCAGCCAAGATGTGATTGAGAAAATGTGATGGGAACTTGCAAGAAAGAGAGAAAGGGGAGATCAGTGTTTGATTAATGGCCCTCACCTCCGGCTTGTGGGAGCAGGGTCTCATGGGAGTGTAGGGCTGTGCTGTTTGAATTATTAAAGTCTGAGAGTTCGGGGAGGTTCATAAATAACCCAACATAATGATCGCCCTGCTAGAGTGAGCTCTAATGCTAACCCAGCTTTGCTGCGGCAGCCAGGGGTGACCTTGGAAATACACAAGCAAGCATATGCACGCATGTACACTCAAGCGCTTCCCACTTCGCTCACTCTAGTGGCTCTCTGTGTCTTCTGCGGCTGTATCTGTATATTGATTTATTGTCCACATAACGAGGTGACCTTCCTGGTTTCACTCGACTTCCTATCAAATTGTGGCCAAAGTGGCAGAGCCCACAGATACACACACAAACACACACACACAGTGCACTAACACACACTCTGGCTGTGTTTTCAGCATGACCCTGCACTGTTCCAAGGAAATGGACTTTCAGGGGAAAAAATGCACATAGTGCTCTTATGCAACGAATGGCAGTCTGAAAATGAACGCAGAATTCTGAGTATTGTGTTTTGGCTTAAAGGAAGGCTCTGTGTTTTGTAGCTGAGCTCTCTAAAGAGCAAACCTTGTGTAATTTTTAATATCACAGAGAATGAAAAACCCGATTCCAAAACATTTAAAAAGGAATAGAATAATTTACAAATCTCATAAACTTATAATTTATTCACAATGGAATATAGATAACATATTAAATGTTGAAAGTGAGACATTTTGAAATGTCATGCAAAAAATTGGCTCATTTTGGATTTCATGAGAGATACACATTCTAAAAAAGTTGGGACAGGTAGCAATAAGAGGCTGGAAAAGTTAAATGTACATATAAGGAACAGCTGGAGGACCAATTCGCAACTTATTAGGTCAATTGGCAACATGATTGGGTATAAAAAGATCCTCTCAGAGTGTCAGTGTCTCTCAGAAGTCAAGATGGGCAGAGGATCACCAATTCCCCCAATGCTGCGGCAAAAAATAGTGGAGCAATATCAGAAAGGAGTTTCTAAGAAAAATTGCAAAGAGTTTGAAGTTATCATCATCTACAGTGCATAATATCATCCAAAGATTCAGAGAATCTAGAACAATCTCTGTGCGTAAGGGTCAAGGCCAGAAAACCATACTGGATGCCCATGATCTTCAGGGTCCTTAGACGGCACTGCATCACATACAGGAGTGCTACTGTAATGGAAATCACAACATGGGCTCAGGAATACTTCCAGAAAACATTGTCGGTGAACACAATCCACCGTGCCATTCGCAGTTGCCGGCTAAAACTCTATAGGTCAAAAAGAAGCCATATCTAAACATGATCCAGAAGGGCAGGTGTTTTCTCTGGGCCAAGGTTCATTTAAAATGGACTGTGGTAAAGTGAATCAAAATTTGTTCTTTTTGGAAAACTGGGACTCCATGTCATCCGGACTAAAGAGGACAAGGACAACCCAAGTTGTTATCAGCGCTCAGTTCAGCAGCCTGCATCTCTGATGGTATGGGGTTGCATGACTGCGTGTGGCATGGGCAGCTTACACATCTGGAAAGGCATCATCAATGCTAAAAGGTATATCAAAGTTCTAGAACAACATACACACACATCCAGACCTCGTCTCTTTCAGGGAAGACCTTGCATTTTCCAACATGACAATGCCAGACCAAATACTGCATCAATTACAACATCATGGCTGCGTAGAAGGATCCGGGTACTGAAATGGCCAGCCTCCAGTCCAGATCTTTCACCCATAGATAACCAATTAGGCGCATCATAAAGAGGAAGATGCAACAAAGACCAAAGACAGTTGAGCAATTAAAATCCTGTATTAGACAAGAATGGGACAACATTCCTAATACTAAACTTGAGCAACTTGTCTTCAGTCTCCAGACGTTTGCAGGCTGTTATAAAAAGAAGAGGGGATGCCACACAGTGGCAAACATGGACTTGTCCCAACTTTTTTGAGATGTGTTGATGCCATGAAATTTAAAATCAACTTATTTTTTTCCTTAAAATTATACATTTTCTCAGTTTAAACATTTGATATGTCATCTATGTTGTATGTTGTACAGTGTCCCAACTGATTTGGAATCGGGTTTGTATTTCAACTCATCCTTTAATTTAAAAAGACAAGCAAACAATTGGCATAAACTCCAGTGAAGGAGGTATCAAAATACATTTTAAAATACACACTTTTGGATATTTATACAAAAGTTAAACTTTACATATGTTAACATGATGTTTTCTGTGCAAAATTAACTATATAAAGTCAGTAAACCTTTGTAGAAATTTGTACAAATAAGAAAATATCCTTTTACCATTTAAAAGCTGTTGCTTTTTCAGATGAATGTTTTAAACGACTCAAACTTACTGTGCTTGCAGAGATGAGCAGCATTTACTATTGACGCAGTGCATATATTTATTTAATTAAAAAAAATGCAGCTCTTGTTATTCAGTTATTTAACTATGCCAATTCGTCATTTTGGTTTGATTTTGATTAATCGTTCAGCCCTAGTGTACTGTATATGCATTTTTAAAGTGGTGTTCCCCAGGTCTGTGTTCTGGGGCCACTTCAGATTTACAAACTTCATGCATCAGAGAGCTGCTCATGCACACTGTCACAGTTTGTTTGTGTCAATCTCATCACACATACATATGCATGCACTCATCAAGAAGACCTGCATCATTCGACAGCTGTTTGTGGTCAGCTCATGTCTATGCCTATGAGTCTATAATAAGTAGCCACAGAGCTTTGCAGATCATTGCCTGCCTGGAAGACATTTTAATTAGTTGTGTGTAATTAATTTAATACTGAAGACTGACCTCAAATATACACGCAGAGACAACACAACATACCAGGACCCCTCATGTGGTTATTTAATCCATTTGATAAGCAAAGCAGGAGCCATAAATACACATTACTAAGTACAAACTGCGCTACAACAATATTATTATTGTTGTTGTATAATATCATTATTCCAAATCCTCATGCCCCCTCGATTTTAATTGTCTTGATCCATCTGTGTGTGTGTGCCTATCTTACTCCATTCGATTGAGATCTGTTTGTCTGAATATATCCCCAGTGTGCCATTCGTTAATCTAGTGGTTTGATGAAACCCTCTGTTGCTTAATTGTACTTGATCTCTTTCTCTCTCACATATACATATGCATGCTTGCTTTTCTCTTTTTCAATCTGCCTCCACGTTCCACTAAACCATCCTTAAATCAGTGTGTTCAGGATTCATTTTGGAATTTTGGTCAGAATTTGGAATACTTCCTGAAGGATCCTATTAGAATATGCTTAGAATCAACTAATATCCTACTCAGTGGGTATCTAATTTTTCTGTTAACCTCTGATTAGTTCTTATTAAGATGCTTTGAAACTGGTACCAAATTACGATAGAAAGTCCACTAACAAGTCTTTACTTTCCTGAGCAGGCAATGCAAAATGCCATTCAGAATTTCTATAGCCTTAGCGATATAGAGCTTTAGCGGTGTTGTATCAATTTTTCACAACAAACCAACATTGAGCTCCAGAGCTCTGATGTTGATGATGGTATTTGCTAAATGCAGTTTCTGTGTGCATTTTAAGTTAACATTTAAACATAAAATACTGTACTATTTTCCCACAATTCTAAAGGGATATCAATCAATCAGAGAAGTTTGTGTTACCATTTGAAAGCTTTAACAGGATAGCTAATATTAGATTAGAAGTAGCAACACAAAGAATTACAAAGAAAGGGCAAGTAAAACATTGAATTAAATGTGAAAAATGTGAACTAAAATAGTTTTTCCTTGTAAAACATTTCATCTAAATGTAATTAGGTGAATTACATTTACAACTTTTAAAAACTGAAAAGTCTCTTTCAGTTTAAATTGACTTCCATATGGATTATGCTGCCATTTCATTGTCCTTTTATTCAAAGTTAAAGGGATTGTTCACCCAAAAATAAAAGTTCTGTCATCAGTTATTCACCCTCAATTTGCTGGCAGCCATTGGCTTTTCTTTTTTACCTACTGTACTATAGAAGTCAATGGCTGGCATCAACTGTTTGGTTACCCAGACTCTTCAAAATATGTTATTTTGGGTTCAACAGAAGAAAGAAACTCATACTGATTTTAAACAACTTGAGGATGAGTAAATTATGACAAAATGTTCTTTTTTGGTTGAATCCCTTAAAATAGTAACATTATTAAAAAATTTGTTTCAGTCATTAAAAATAATGATTCCGTTATGATATTGCAATTTGTTTACCATTAGCTGCGCAGTGGGTTTTATGAGGTAGCTGGAAAATTCCCAACATCATTTTCTGTGTGTACCTCACACATACTAAGTGTTTCAATCCTTATCCATCCTTTCCCTCGGTCTCTGGTGTGATTGAGATGCAGTCTCTCTGCTCCTCCTTGGCTATTTTACACTCTTTTACACTTCACAGTATGTTTTACGGCTGCTCGCGGGCGGCCATTAGAAGCGCCTCATAAACCCTGCGCACTGCCTGTTAAATACTGGCCCCATGCCATCGAAAGGCCACTGTCACTGCTGCTAACACACACACACAGATATGCATCTTTATATCACAGACACTCGCTGCTGCCGATGCTGAAAGAGCCCCACACCCTTATTCACGCTCGCCCAGGCTTCCTTTAATGTTCTCAAACATGCGTAGTTTGTCTCACTCTGCATCACACTAATTGATCAGCTCTGCTAAAGGTTGCAGTCTTCAAACATCAGTGCTTCGCACTCAACAAACAAGCCCGGTCTGGTAGAAGTCACCAGTGTAAAAATGTCACTGGGTGAACTCCCATTGAATCTTGTTTTTCCTTTCTTGCTAGTTAAACAACAGCTGCCGTTCAGAATCTGGATGAATGGTGTGGTTTTTAAGTCCATATTACGTGAAAGGTCACAACCCCCGGGGACTGCAGCACTGCTGATGTAGCTTTGATACGCCATTGAGCATGTCTACTGTCGAATAGAGAAATGCTACAGGAAGAGCAATGGAAAGAAAATGACAGCATTAGGGAATGGATCTGGTATTGAAAAGAGCTGATATCAAGGAGATTCAGGGCTGTGATGGATGATGAATTAACTGATAGGAAGTTTTGATTTGCAGTACACGCCTACCGTTTTGAATCTGTCATAGAGGTTTTCTGTATTTTGCTGCATGCAAGCAGGAAAGAAACTAGAGACTAGCTCTCAATGCACATAAATGTGAACAAGTTTCTTTAATTGGTTTTACAGTTACTTTTGGTAGCTGACAGCTCAAAAAAACAAAATAAAGATGGAATAACTATAACTGTAAACTCTTTTTTACTGTAATTGTCTTTAAATTGATTGTTGAAGACAAGTGTCCACATGCTGCAATCCTCTCCATCTCTGAAGTCATCCTCTTTAAACGACATTAATTCATTCGTTTAAAACTTATGAAACTATCCGGTTTGCATTATCACTGTAATTACCGTTCACATGCAGTGTAATTAGGAGCAAATCATGTCAAGAAAGCGTAATCACAGTAAAGTGATGCTGATGAATTGTGGGAGACAGCAGAAGCAGCTGTTTGGGAGCTGTTCTCTGGTGTACCAGTGTTTGGTTGAACCCGTGACCTCTGATGTCAACAGAAAAATATATAGAAAATGTCCTGTTTCAAAAGTTAACTAAAACAAAAACCATAGCAAATTCCATTATTTGAAATAAAATTAAACGTTAATATAATATAAATGTAAAATATATATATATATATAGCTCACATGTAAATGAGAGAGTAACTCTAGCGCTGAGTTAACACTGCTGTGAATGATGTGGTGTTATTCAGTAGCTATATGACAGAACTGCAGCTGATAGAATGTGTGCTGTAGCACGATACGATGATATTTCTTCAAAAGCACATAATGAAGACATTATCGACCAGTAGAAAAGTTCCTTAGTGTTGAACCCTGTCTGTACGATCAAAATCAGTATCATAACACTTGTGCACAGATCTGTAGAACACGCAGGTTACAAAATGATATGTTGAAGTTAAAAACGTAAAATATGTACTTGAAAAAGAAACAGGATGACTTTGAATAGCATCATTGTAAAATTGTGAGAAAGAGCTGAGCAAGTCTTGCACATGTGTTTCCTGGTCTTAGAGTGACTTCCTGCTTAAAAAAGGTATGCATGTGAAAGGAGAATGTAAGTGTGTGAGAGTGCCAGAATGAATTATGGTTTGTACGGCCCCTCATAAAATAACACTATAACATTATGTTGTTAGTTGCATTTTATTATTTTAATTTAGCATTATTTATCAGTACAGACCAATGACTCATTTTTAGGTCCCGTCCCATCAGTTGAGAATGCTAATGCAGAAAGTGAGGATTTGGTGGTTATTAGATCTAGTCGTGAAGTGGGGGATGTTACATGATTGACGGTGGCTGATGAAAGACTGACGACTGAAGGATTGTGGGAGTGAGAAGGGCTTCATGTCTGATTAGAAGAGGTTGTCGGGTGACTGTCACCGAGCTCAAATTGATTTCCAGCCGTGAGGATGATGTAGAGCACGCTGTCGCTCACAGACACAGGTTTTATACAGCACGTCCCGGTCTGATGGCGTGTCCCCGGTGGGTCAGGTACACGGTACAGTATGTGAACCTGTTGCTGTGTACTCTGTAGATGTTACTTCTCTAGACCTTTGTTTTGCCATAGAGGCAAGCAGAGGTGAGTTTGATTGATTAAGGTTTAATTTGCCGCTGAATGCTTCGCTCTAACCTTGCACGTCTGTCTCATACGCACACTTCACTTTAGGAGACAAATTGAAGAAGTCAGCAAAGGTGATCTTCAGAAGTTGTTAACAGAGTGTGTCTCCCTCACCTTTATCAGTGTTTCTGGCGTGTTATTGCTGGCAATTTGGAAATAGCGTGTGTATGTATGTGTATATATATATATATATATATATATAAATACACTAAAACCAGTAATATTGAGAGATATCATTACAATTTAAATTAACTGATTTGAATAACTGAAATGATCCTTCAGAAATAATTTTAATATGATGATTTGCTCATCAAGAAACATTTATCATATTATCAATTTTGAAAACAGTTGTGTTGCTACATACTTTTGTGGAATTCTATGATGAATTAAAAATGTATTTAAAAATGTATTTAAAAAAAAAAGAAATAATCATTATAAATGTCATTGCTGTCACTTGTTGTGGTAATAATAAAATACTGACCTCAACATTTGAACCATATTTTAACATTAATTTATTATTATTATTGTTATTATTCTGACAGTTATTTCCTCCAAATGTCAAATGAAATTTTATTTTCTATGTGTAAATGACATTTTGAACATTTTGGGAATGGAATTGCCAACTCATTTTTTTCCCCCTTTTTTTGTTAAAGATCATTTCACAGTTAATATTTGATGTATCCTTAATACAAACAATCAATACTCACTTTTTGAGATCTTTGACAAAATTGCAGCTTGATAACAATTAATTTGCCATATATTTACTTTCAAACATTCATAGAAACATTTGTCGTCTTGCACAAGTTATTCATTTGTTTGTTTCTTTGTATAATTTTTTATTGTTTTGGTAGAAATAATTACATAACTGTGCAACAGCTGTACATTTTAATTATGTAAAATTTGATACAAATATTCAGAAATAAATAGTGAAATGCTTTGGTTTGTTTAAACTCTTAGATTGTTATAATTAAAAAAATATAATTTTAGCTACTTTTCATAATTCAAGATTCAAAAACTGGGTTCAAAACCAGGACAAAATAAGTGAATGATTGTAATGAATGAAAGTTCACAACAAACGTTTAATTTGACCTTCATATAATATGTTGGTTAATTACCTGAAATGGCGTAAATTGTGTGCACGTACTGTATTTATTGCTACAGCTACACAAAGTTATCTATTGTTTCTTACTACACTGAATAAAGCTAAAGGCTTGAATACACTACACAACTTTTAAAATCTGAACAGATTTTAAAACGCTAGGCATCAAACACTTACCGACTTTTTAAAAGTCACAGAGGAAAAGCTGGCCATCATACACTTAATGACTGAGGATCACACACTACTAGGGATGTATTGATTCACTCAAGTCACGATTCAGTTCACGGATTTGATTTCACTTTTCGTTTTTTATTAGATTCACAATTTTTTTTTACAAAATGAGATTTGAGACAAATTATAAACTAAATGTCCCATTATTATTGCTTGGACAAAATGTTGCAGGCTTCTTTATGAAATTGAAATACAATACTATAATATACTCATTGCTCTTTTGTTGGTTTTGATTGCTTCTATTGTCTTCATTTGTAATTCGCTTGGGATAAAAGCGTCTGCTAAATGACAAAATGTTTATATAATGTAAATGTAAATAACTAAACTAAATATACATTTTTAGACATGACCCTAATCAAATAAGTAACACAAAGAAATCTCTTCATATAAACAAAATAAGGCTTCGTCTGTTCTCTTCCATTTAAAATTAGAGGCAACCACTGCATTTTAATCATGATCCAGACAAAGATGCTGCATGCATTCAACATGAGCAGTTTTTAAATCTAAAATAGATTGTATAGTTTCGAAATTTGTAGCAAAAACAGAATGATTTGACTTCAGTTTTGTCAAGCAATACATAAAAAATATCTAAATGAAACAGAAACATCATCCATACACACTACCAGACTAAAGTTGTTCTGATCACAACAAACTCATGCAGAAACGTGCGCACTGATACTAGAAGATGCAAGACAAATGAAAACAGTATCTGTTCTGAAATCGGCTGAAAATATCAAACATGATTTGACACCCACGACTGGATGGAATCAAAATCTGAAGCTATAAAATCAGAGTCTGTGATCATCATACACTACTCAATTTTCAATGATACCTGTCAACTCAAATCTGCAGACTGGCTCAGGCTTTCAGCAAAAAGCATAGACTTCTCTATACTGTAAATTGGTGTGAAAATCTTTTGGTGTATTCCAGCCATAATGTATCTTTTCTCTCTGACAGAGGTCCATTCGGTCGTTCGGGAACGATGACCGTCATGTCATGGCCAAGCACTCCACCATCTACCCTTCCTCTGAGGCGCTGGAGGCGGTGCAGAGCCTCGTCTCCACCGTAGAGCGCGCCCTGAAACACGTGTCTGATTGGATGGACCAAACTCAAGCCAGCCAATCAAATCAATCAGATTCAGCCAGCACACAGGAGGAGGAGAAGGAGGCTAGCGTGGACGAACTGCCAGAAGGCAGCACAAAGTGAGTGCATGCTGAGAAAGTAGACAGATTTCTGCAAAGAAGTTGTTTGTTCTTGATTTATTGGATCTGCATATTGCTCTTAATTAATTCAGATTATATTCATATTTTGTGTTGTCCCAGCGAGGACAGCAGCTGTAGTAGCACTCCCAGTGAAGGACGGGTGTTGTGTGGAGTGATTAGGATCGGTCTGGTGGCCAAAGGCCTCCTGATTAAAGATGACATGGATCTGGAGCTGGTGCTCATGTGCCGAGAGAAACCCACCGAGACTCTGCTGTGCACCGTCTGTGACAACCTCCCGCAGCAGATCGAGGTGACGGCACACACACAAACCACACAACCTCCTGTACTGCTGGAGATTTGATCTGCCGTGGCTAAATATACAGCCAAAAGACACCTTCTTTTTATTGTTTGCATTTAATCTGTTGAAAGACTGCACTGCGGTACACAAGAGTGAGAGAAGCTCATGTTTGTTGAAGAACTAAAAATACTAAAACTGAAATAAAAATAAATAAAATAGAAATATATATATGAAAAAATGACAAGCACATTAAATGAATAAAATGTAAGTAATAAACGCAATAATATAAGAAATTAATATGTATAAAAAATAAAGGTTATAAATAGTAAATATTATGATAGTATGTAAATAATACTAGAGCAACACCTGATTTATTTTAATTTTGTATCAGTTCATGCAAATGTTTTCAGTAATTAATTTAGTCTGTGGGAAGAGAACTGGACAAGTTTCTATTGGACAAGATATTATAGAGCATTTAAAAGCAAAAATATGTAATTCTGACATCAAAAAATATTATTTGAGCTATTATAAAGCTTGATTCTCCTAGTTCATGCTGGTAAACTTTCAATTTTGTAATTTCTGTGAAAGGAATTTGCACCATTGCAACAATCTGTTACTGATTTCTTGCCCCTTTCATGTGGAAAAATATAGTTTTTACATTTATAATGTGTTGTGAATTAATTGTATGTGATATTGAATATCTGAATGCATTTTACCCTGCTATAGTTATGAACTCGATGGCGGTGCAGTGTTTTGAGGGAAATTGAACATTGCAGATTTCTATACAGAAAACTTGCAACATCCAAAACAGACCTGCTCTATTTATATTCATCCTGTGTAATTAACATAAACCTGCCAGCAAACAGCTTCCCTAATAAGACGCTTAGGACAGGCCAGGGGAACGGGGTGATCAGCGGCGACCCCGGTCTGAGCCTTCCAACCACACACACACACACACAAGAGACACAAATCCCATTAAAGTAGACTGTACTGCCAGCAGGTCAAGTCTCCGTATAATGGATCTGTTCTTAATGGAAACAGCAGTTGACTACTTTCTCTTTCTCCACCTGCTTCCTCTTTCTCTCCCTATCAGTCAGAGCCGTTACCTCAGAGATTGAGTGATAGATATGCACATTTCCTCTCTTAGCTCTGTGCTCTGTGCTCAAGCATGTGAGTGTATGGAGGAAATGTGCTCTATATACCAGCCTGACCACACACACACACGGGTCACTGCAGTGGGACATGTCATTAATCTCTGATTTACATGAAAAGAGCAGGCGGATTGAGAATGTGTGGCTGGAATTAACTGAATGGATTAGCGACCGAAGTACAGTAAACATTAAAGCAAGCATCTGCACTGTCTAGGTCCCACCTCGGATTGTAAACGCATTGTGACCAGCTGTGTACATGTGATGCCAATCGCTTAACTTTTCAATTCTTGTCCAGTTAGCTTTAAAGTAAAAAGTGTGTTCTGCATTACTAACTCTACTGTGTGATATTTGATGTGCACATTTCTAAGGGCCCCTAAATAATCAACATGATCAATCTCCCACATGCTTTCTATCATGTGACTGATAATTGTATATATAGTTTTTAGCAAGGAAAAGGCCTTTTAGAGTAATTGTAAAAATGTTGGTTCGTGTTGGTTCAAATATCTTTATGTCTACATAGCACATCAAAAAATTTCCAAATGAACCAGCAAGAACTTTCATTTTTCCATGATAGGATCCAGTTAAATAGGTCACAACTATACACTACTATAGAACCGAGTATCCTCATTGTGTTTTTTTGACATTTTGACCTTTGACCTCTGAACCCTACAGAAGTTGACAGAGGAGAAGTATGAGGTCCAGAGCTCTATTCCCGAGGCAGCCATCGTGGTCTGCACTAAGACAGAACCCAAACTCACGCTGAAGGTGACGCTCACCTCGCCGCAGATGAGAGACGACTGCGAGACAGAGGAGCAAGGTTTGTGCCTGCATATGGCCAACGTGCATTTGGTAAACAGGAGGGGATGGATGAATGTGTTTGTGTATGTGTGTGTTAGTGATGGTCCATTAGAAGAAATAGCTTTCATCTCATCCTTGCTCTGCATCCAGAACACTCTCTCAGGGCCGCACATAGCGCTGGACTCATCTCATAGTCAAGACACGCACACGCACACACACACACACACACACACAGAACTGATTCAGAAACAGGTTGAGTGGTCTTCATGCTGCCAGACTCTTGACCAGCGGGAGGAGCTAAAGAAAGATAAAAGACATTATAGCGTAAAACCAAATGTTCTGTCAAAAACAATTTAAGTTACGATGTTTATTCACTACTTAGGGCAGTAAGAGCAGCCCAGTTCATTTTGGGTACAATTCTGTCAGGGACGCCAGGTGCACATGCTGTTTTCATGCATTTAATCTGTCAGTTTGCTGATAAATGAAAATTCTGTCTTTATTAACTCACCCTTATGTTGTTCCAAACCTGCTTGGCTTTCTTTCTTCTACAGAACAAGGAGCACATTTTAATTCATATAACGAAGCTCAGTGGAGTCAAAAAGCACAACGAACACCACTGACTTTAATTGTATGGACTAAAATACACAGACATTTTTCAAAATATCATCTTTTGTGCCATCAGAAGCAGGTAAGTCATACAGGTTTGGAATGACATGAGGGTGAATAAATCCTCCTGTTGGTTATTGCTGATGCAGAGGCACTGAGCATGTGAGTGAAGTCATGATGGAAGTGTGTTATTTGAGTTTTTGGTGCCGTGACCCGGGTCGTGACTGACTGCTTTGACAGCTGAAGAGGTTGTATCCTTAAAGGACAGCGTTTAGTTTTTAACAATTTGATGTGAAACGTGCTGTTTCTTTCCCTCACATACGTGTATACACTCTCAAGCACATTTGGTTAGGGTGCAACCCTACGGGACATGCTTGAGTGCTCATCCATTACAGAGACCGTAGCAAAACTCAGTACTAATGAGTATGATAGACTTACCTAGATGTCTTATTACTTAAATTCCATAGAGTCAAAAACTCCACTATTCTGAACACTCTGCCATGTTTAAATCTATTACTTGGATTCACTCTGTAAATTTTAACCTAAAACCAGCACAGTAAATCATTCCATCTGGGTTTAACATACGGTCACATTTAGCATTGTACGTAGCATTGGTGAAATCCAGTGATTTTAACAAGAATTCACACAAAAAAGGAATTTCACATGAATGCGAAAGATTTCCCCACACAGATTTAGTTTCTGGTGTTAAATTGGTCAAGTGGATTGTCCATGTTGACCATCAGAAAGCTGCTTGGTTTGAAAGTGACTTCTAAAAGATTTTTAGCATTACGTCGGCCACCTTGCTCTCTTTTTATTGATATCAGTCTTGGGAAAAAACGATTTCATTTGACTACTAATAATGCTTTAGAAATATTTGCATTGCATTAAAGGGATATTCCACCCCAAAAAAAAGTTAATCAACTTGATTTCTATGCCTTATATCATTACTTGCATTATATGGACTCACATGGTTGGATTATTTTTCTATGAATCTTTCTTTGTGTTCATCAGAAGAAAGGGTGGAGTACTCTTATAGTCCCCCCCCCCCCCCCCCCTTAAAAAAAAAGTTGTTCCAAACTGTATGAATTTGTTTCTTTTGCTGAACACATAAGAAAATATTTTGAAGATTGTGGGTAACCAAACAGTTCCTAGTCCCCATTGACATCCATAGTATTTTTTTCCACACCATGGAAGTCAGTGGGCACCAACAGATGCAGATGAATAGAAGCAGGCGGAGAAAAATGAAAGAATGTGTCCGGGTTGAGGAATCAATACCTGTGTCAGCACACACCTCATCCATCTAGCAGACGTATCAGATGTGCACACTGCCCCTGGAGTGAGGGATGACAGATGACAGGAGGGAGGGAGAGATGGAGCGATGGGTTGTAGATCACGACAGGAGCACCTCGAATTTTCCCCGACTGGGTCTTGGGCCCTGTCCCATTGAGTTACGGCTCAATCTCAGGACCGGCCCGAATGGGCAGTACTCATCAGCTCGCGCACAGGCACACACATGCATAAATGACACAGACATACACACACATAACAATGTAATATTAGAACATGCCTGGGTTGTATTGCACTGTAGTCATTTTGAGTGTGTGTAAGTTTGTGTGGTGATAAATGATGGATTGATGTTAATTTTTGCGGTGTGTGTCATTGATTAAAGGGCAGGCTAAACCTTTATCGCTCTGACAGATCTTCCTCTTTAACCATCCTCAGCTGGGCTGCTCTGATTGAAATCCAGAGAGGAATTATGAAAGAGTAACGCTTTAGTTATTGTCATATAATCTCTAAATAACCCCCCATGATTAATACCCCATACACCTGCACACCTTGTCCTGGATTTACACTGCGGCAGCCTTTTCTGTGTTTCATCTGTTTGTTTATCTGCAGAGGAACACAGTGTTATAGGCTCACTGTTACATAGACACTCACCAACCGAGCCAATGAAAAAAGAAAAGTTAAAGAATGAAGCTGATGTATTGTTTGGGTGGGAGAGATGGAGAAAAATGTTCTGACAACTCAGAATGTGAGTTTGTGTTGTGTGTGTACGATCTCTTCTCTTGTTGTGACTGGTCTATAACAACACCCACTGCATGTCTTCATTATTCCAGTGTCAATCCAAGCACAAACTGGCACTGATTCGCTGAGGTTGTTAGCATGTGTCGCTGCTTTTGACTTTAGTGCCTAACCAGACATGCCACAGGAAATTAGAAAAATCTGTCTCTGCCCGTACTGAAATGCTGTGTGAAGACTTTCCGAAAACATACTCGTCACACTCTCATTAGTTTATTTTTTCTATTAACAATGCCTAACACAGGAAATCATATTAATACAGTTTTTTTATTCATTCAGTATAAAATATACTCTATATATACTTGGATATGGTT
This sequence comes from Carassius auratus, assembly GCF_003368295.1. Lineage (NCBI taxonomy): Eukaryota > Metazoa > Chordata > Actinopteri > Cypriniformes > Cyprinidae > Carassius > Carassius auratus. Next base: position 4,362,938 of record NC_039277.1, read on the forward strand.
TTGACATTTATTACATTACAACATATTTTTGTTTCTGTTGACTGTTCTTTTTAACTTCCTGTTTATAAAATAATCCTGAAAAAAAAAATGATGATTGTGTTTCAACAAAAATATGAATCAGCACAACTGTTTGCAACATTCATAATAGTAAGAAATGTTTCAAAATATATATTTATAAAAAAAAACATTTAAATTGTAATAATATTTTGCAAAATTACTTTTTTTTATGTGTTTTTGATCAAATAAATTCCATCTTGGTGAGCATAAGAGACGTCTTTCGAATGAATATTAAAAAATCATACTGACCCCAGATTTCTGTATGGAGTGTGTGTTTGTGTTTTTTTTTTATTTATTTATTTATTTTCTCATTAGTTTTCTGAACCAACAAATGCCATTTACTCCACATCTCAAATTATGGATTGCCATTACCAAATAAAAAAAAGTACAAATAAATCGATAACCATTTTTAAATTAAATCTTATAAATAAAACCCCTAACCTTGCCAATTTCATAACAAGCAGTATCTTAAATAATAATATTAATAATAATAATTTCACACTTTTGTATAGTATAAAAATTAAAAATAATACAGTGTACTATAAATTACAAACAAATATTAAATACATTTCCAGGAGCTTTATTGCAACCATCATTCATCATAATAGTTAGTTTTCATTAAAAAAAAATTGTAAATCTTGTTTTTCATAAAAACGAACACTTTATTGCTGTAAAATTGGCTGAAATTCCACTGCCTCGGTGTTGGGATTTTGGGCCAATCAGAGTATGCTGTGGGCGGAGCTATCCAGCATCTCACAAAAAATAGAACAGAGTAACCAAAAATGGCTCGTTAGGCCAAAACATTCCCACATGAACTCACATTAATATGCTGTATTAAGGCATGTCTGGGTAGGATAGTATGTAACGCCAATTGAACAGCTTCGTTCAGCCTTTTTTTGTAAGCTGTGTTCACTCTTGGCCCATGCTAACACCTTCTGCGAATCCTTCCTCCAGTTTCCAGCCAGCCAAGGAGATGCACTGAGCTCTCATCTCTTTTGGATGCACTGGACCACCTGAGCCGATTGGCTTCCCCCTTTCTCCTTCCTGCTGTGCCTTAACAGCCCCCTCCCTCATCACGTGTGCGTATGTGTGTGAGCGTGCGTGTCTACGCGTGTGTGATTTGATTTCCTGTCCCGTTCTTCTCACCGATAGAGAGCGTTGAGTCGAGCGAGCCGGCGGACCTGTTGGATAGACAGAGGTGCCTGGTGGCGTTGGCCTCTCTGCGACATGCCAAATGGTTCCAGGTTGGCGCTCACTTCTTCTCATTGTTATTGTAGCCTTATGACCCAAAACTACATGCCATTGTCCTCGATTTCCTCCAGCTCTCTAAATGCTCGACACCTCATCACTAACATTTATGTTTCGTAAGGCTACAAAAGCAATTGTTACACTTTTAGTTTCCTTTTGCCTGTTTTTGTTTGTCCATAACCTGCTTGTCATCATGAAGGATCTGTCTAGTGCTTTCCTGCACCGTATCTTCCCTTCTCCCACCCCACTGACATAAGCCCCGCCCCCTCCTCCATCATCCACACAACACAGGCCAGAACCGAAGCACAACACACACTTCCACACACACACTCACACACACACACACACACAGTCAAGATCTAGAGATTTAGGGGTTAAAGGTTGGGTTTGATTGCTGCTCTCAGTTCATTGGCTGAATCCCTCTGGTTTCCTCAGGCTAGAGTTAACGGGCTAAAGTCTTGCGTGATTGTCTTACGAATACTGAGAGACATGTGCAACAGAGTCCCGGCGTGGGAACCTCTGAAAGGATGGGTGAGTATCAGACTTCTGCTCCCTTCTGATATCAAATATTACAGTGATGATACAGTAACACTTTAGAGAATTCAGTCATAGATGAAGGAATTATTAGGGGGTCAGTGGTGTAATGCAGATGTCACACTTCGGGTACATATTAATTGTCATTATATATTGTGGTTAGTTATTCTTAAATAAGTGTATTTTTAATTCCAAAACCCTTCTGCTCTGTGTAGAAATGCAGCTTTGAAATATATTGTTTAAAAAATACTTCAATCTGCTATATATTAGTTTGTAAAAAGTGATATTGAACGGCTAAGACAATCAAGATTCAAACACATTAATTTGTCATCCAAAAGAAAAAACAAATGGACAGTTTCCATTCATCCAAATTATGCATGACTTTCAGTATTTTCATAAGTATGACAAAAACACAAACATAATCAGAAGAATTATTAATGAATTGAGCTGCAGTGTGTCAATCAAAAGTTGTATATTATACAGTAAATATTACAATTTAAAATAACCATTTTATATTTGAATATGTTTATAAAAGTGTAATTTATTCCTGTGATGTGCAGCTGTATTTTCAGCATCATTACTCCAGTCTTCAGTGTCATATGATCCTTCAGAAATCATTCTGATATGATGATTTACTGCTCAAGAAACAGTTATTTTTATTTACAACGTTAAAAACTGTTGTCATAGTTGTTATGCTGTATGCTAATCATCTCTAAATGATGTATGGACCATTCAACCTTAAGTTAAATACTCATTTCTGTGTCGCACTGTAGTTCTTAATGTAATAAGTCTTTGAAAAGCGATTTGCTCTTTTTTTGTCCTAAGCCTTTGGAGTTAATATGTGAGAAGGCCATTGCCACGTGTAACAGACCTCTGGGAGCAGGAGAGGCTCTGCGGAGGGTCATGGAGTGCCTCGCCTCCGGGATACTGCTCCCAGGTACGAGCACTTCCACAGAGGAGAACAAAAAAACACAAAGTCTCATGGTCAAGGCTGTATTTATTTCACAAGAATACAGATAAAACAATAGTATTGTGAAATATTATTACAATTGAAAATGTTTTCTCTTGAAATAGATTGTAAAATGTCATTTATTCCTGTGATGTAAAACTGTATTTTCAGCATCATTACTCCAGTCTTCAGTGTCACGTGATCCTTCAGAAATCATTCTGATATGATGATTTACTGCTCAAGAAACATTTATCATATTATCAATGTTGAAAACATGTAGTCATGTAAATAGTATAACATTTTGATAACCGATTTGATTAAGAATGCTGTTTTTAATAAAAGTAAAAAGAGTAAATAAAAATGTATCCATTGTATATAAATAGATCTCTAAGCTTTAAATAAGTCTTTCAACCTGAATATGCAAGATAAATGTGAATCTGTACAGTGTGATGACAGCAGTGATGTCACGATCAGATCTGGCTTTCATTGGCTGAGCTCTAGTTCCTGTCTGAGGCCCAGAGGAATAATGGAGCCTCATTTATCTGCTCTTGACATAACTAGTCCATCCCTCGCTACACTTATACTCTTTTCTCATTTATATATTAATAATGAGATGCATGCATTAATATTTGATTGGCTTGCATGGGAAATAAGCCTAAATGATATAAACTTATGTGAACATAAAATATATATATATATATATATATATATATATATATTTGTATTGTACCTTCAGGACGTAATTTAAACGATAAAGGTTGACTTTGGGGTTTAATTAACTCCTCACCTGCGGTGATGGAGAGTAACTCACTTAATAATGAAACACTACAGTTTCCAGTAACTCCACAGCTCTTGACTGTGTCCTTATCATCTACTGTATTTAAATTCTGTATGTTGTTAATAGTATTTCCTCATTTTTGGTTTCCTCTCAGGTGGACCAGGCCTGCATGATCCCTGTGAGAAGGAGCTGACGAACACCCTGTCAGACATGACGGATGAGCAGGCGGAGGCAATCACGTACAGTGCACAGGTACAAGCAGTGTGTGTCGGGATGTGTGTGAGATGCAGGTGTGTGACAGTGAGAAGAGGAGAGCGGTGCTGCTATCAACAGCGCTTATCTCATCTGTGCCATTTCTCTCTCTCACACACACACACACACACACATACACACACACACACATTGGTTTTTGTGAAAAGTGGGGACATCCCATAGGCGTAATGGTTTTTATACTGTACAAACTGTATATTCTATGGCCCTACACCAACCCTACACCTAAACCTAACCCTCACAGGAAACTTTGTGCATTTTTACTTTCTCAAAAAAAACTCATTCTGTATGATTTATAAGCGTTTTGAAAAATGGGGACATGGGTTATGTCTCATAAGTCACCCTCTCCTTGTAATACCTGTGTCATACCCATGTCATTATACAGAGTTGTGTCCTGATATGTCACAAAAACAAGAGCACACAAACACACACACTGGACTTATCAGTGATTCTGGCCTATATGTATACGAAATTCCTGTTGGCAGTGAGGCATGTCACCGCCCTGAGTCAAATACACTCTGGCTGGTCAATGCATTAGAACAGTGGTTTTCAACCTGTGGGCCGCGGTCCCCTAGTGGGTCGCGGTGGTATTGCAGGTGGGCCGCCAATTACTATTAAAATAAATAATATTGTTAATATATGTAAAAAATCATAACATTATAACACCATTTCATATATATAATTAAATAACAAAAAATAAATATTAAACAGTAACTAAGGAATAAACCACCAATTTATATTTTTGCTGCATATGCTACAGAACAAAAAATTCAAACATGCATAAATGACTGTCAACATGTTCCCTCCTCACTGCTTGCTCCACCCGCTGCCGAACTCTGCCTGGATCTGGTTTTGCTGAGTGGTGCCAGCCCTAGTTATTTTCTGTTCATTACCTGTCATTCTAGGGCTGTGCAATTACTAGAAATCGACATAAAATCACGATTTGAGCATGAGCGATTTCTAAATCGCTTTATAGCACGATTTTCCAAGTATAGTTCAGCGGCCCTGACCTCCCGCAGTATGCTATCCGATCCAATCAGAATGCAACGCGGCTAGCGCGAGAACAGAACAGACTGGCCTAACTAACTAACTTAAGCCTTACTACAGGTTCACACACTGTCTGTGATGCGCCTTTTTTCCGAGCCAATGTTAACGGATCAGAGCGTTCAGACTGCACGCGGTAAAAGGCTAGTGATAAAAACGTGCGAAAATAATTAATATCTAGCACATGAGCATAGAGATAGTTGTGAGTGCACAGGACACAGTTTAAGTGAGAGGAGACACGTTTTAACTCTCCGCGCAGAGCAGCGTGTATCTGAGCATGCACGTCTGGTTTTTTGACAGAGCAAAGGAAGTCTGCGTGCGAACAGAGAGATTGGCGCTCGTGCATTATTTTAATGCGCTCTCGCTGCTGCTTCTGCATCGCATACACATACTGTAGACACACTGCAAACATGTGAACCTGTATCGATTTCAACACCTGAGGCACCACAACAATTAATGAGCTCTATGAACAATGCATGGCAAAAAAAGAAAAAAAGTCCCTAGATACTGGATATGGATTTATTTAATTGTTTTGCCATAAGTCTATAAATTTTGTTACACCTTTACTATAGTGATTATTTTGACTTATGTCTGTTCTAGAGATGTTACTGTAACATTTTGATAAAGCTCTAATTGGTTTTTATTTGGAAATATGTTTCAAAATCATCCTGAATGCATTTAAGACTGTAAAGCATATCCGTGTGTGTCAAAATTGTGATTAAAATCTAAATCTCAAAATGTATCAAAGAAATCGCGATAATTTTTTTTTTTCATATCGCACAGCCCTAATTCATTCAGTAAATACAGTTAACAATCTAGCTTCTGAGTAATAAGTTATTAACCCAACAATAGCGGGGTCAGTTAATTTTTTTTGCAGTGGGCCGCGCAACCATGTGTTTGGTTGTGTGGGCCGCGAGATGAAAAAGGTTGGGAACCACTGCATTAGAACAAAAATCATTTATTTTATTTTATTTTATTATTCATTTTATTTTTTTATATAATTATATTATTATTATTATATAATTTTATATTATCAGTAAAATCTTATTAAATGTACTGTGAATGTTTGATGTATCATCCAGCTCTAACACACACACACACACACACACACACAGTCCCCGGGGCAAAGAGTATGAGTCACGGGCCGGCGCCGTATCTTTTTCCCACGCTCATTAGAGAACCAATCATCAAGGTGCTCTATCAGGATGAGTGTGTGTGTGTGTGTGTGTGTGTGCGCGCTGCATCTCTGAGTAGATTTCTGTAGCGCTTTTCCTTTGAACACTCGTGCAGTCGAGATCAGAATCACAGTGTTTTGCAGGAGATCGAAGAGGTTTGGTACAAACACACACCCTTCCTGACTCCAAACACACCACTGAAGCTAAGAACATGTTTGAATGCTTAACGTATTTATCAAATTGTATAATTAACTTAAAGAAGAAATAAAACTAAACAGAAGTATATTAAGTTTTGAGGAAAGTAATAATTTATTGCATATATGCATTTTATTCCTCCTCTGCTTTAGTGAATGTGATGCGTTATTTATTTTTACTGTGGTTTGCCGTAGTCATAAATGAGATGCATCTGGTGATATGGCATAGTAACGCTGCACAGATTCTGCATTCAAGAACGAGTTTATGTCAGCACACAGGAGACTGAAAGATACTTCTCGGTGCCATTTACTCAGTGTTGAAGAGTTCATGAGTTCAAGATGAGCTGTTTGTGTGATCACTGGATTTGAAGCAAGGAAAATGTAAATCTAGCTTCATTGAAATACAATTTTAGATTATTAAATAATTTTTCTTAATGCTTATTAACCTTAAATATCACTTCAAACTTTAGTTTAGGAACAATATGTAATCACCAGTGCCAAGCTTGTGAAACAGAGGGAATAATTATGCATTCAACTTGGTTGTAAGAATTTGGGGTTAGTAAGGTTGTGTTTTTTTTAAAGGAATTAATCAAAGATGCATTGTATTGATCAGATTTAACATTTATAATGTCACAAAAGAGTTTTATTTCAAAGAAGTGCTGTTATATGACATTTCTATTCATTCACTGAGGACTGGACTCAATGACTGCTCAACATTCAGCTTTTCATCAAAGGAATAAATTAAATTTTAAAATATATTCAAATAGAAAACTGTTCTTTGAAATGGCAGTAATATTTCACAATATTACTGTCTTTACTGTATGTCAAATAAATGCAGCCTTGGTGAGCATAAGAGACTTATGTAGAAAGCATTACAGACATTTGAATGGTAACATATAAAACAATATATGTAATGGACAATATATTAAATGGTCGGTTCACAGAGTAAGCTGTTCAGTGGTGATATTCACACAGATGGGCTGATTACTGTAATCAAAGCTGTTTCCGAAACTGGGCTCCAAAATAATTTCTAGAGATACTCTGGAACCACACCTCGTGTGGTCTCGTAATGGGCTATAACTAAAGTAAACAGCTTTGTCAATATCTGTGATATGAGTTAATGTGAGTTAGTTGCAGCATGAATTATTTGTGAGGCAGTCTGTCTCCCATAATTCCTCTGAACGTGGTGATTCAGTGCCGATGTTCCACATCTACAGGCGGTCTATGAGTTATTGCGTTATTATAAAAAAAAAAAGAAAAGAAGCAGCGTGTGGGTGTTTCTTCAGGGAACGTTTTGAGACTTTCTTTTTTTTTCAGGAGCAGATAATTTAGGTTTGCTCTGTGGTAACTTTGACACTTTTTCGTGTGTTTCAGCATGCTCTGCGTCTCATGGCCTTTGGGCAGATCTATAAGGTCTTAGAAATGGACGCTCTCCCCTCAAGTAAACCTTCACAGAAATTCCCCTGGTCAGATAAAGAAGGTAAGCACACACAGCTAATTCATTACTTCAGGTCTAGTTTAATATGTAGACACAGCTAAATGTTGTTCTCTTTCTCTGAAAAGTGTCAGTTTTAACATTTGTTTATAAGAACATCCTAATCTGCCTGACAACAGCAGCTTTGACTCAGTCATTGGTGTGAGTTTTGGGGCGGGGCTAACTGATTGTCCAATCGAAATAAGTGTTTGGGAAACTTGTCTGAAAACAGTCATTGTTTTTGCTAATACATTTAGTGCTGCTGAAATGACTACTTAATATAAAAAAAATAATTATTCTGAAATTTTACACACTGACATACAGCTCTAAGAGTCTGTTTTTAATGTGTTTTAGTAATTCATTGTAGCTTGTTTTTTTCCTCCCGCACATTACCTCTGCTCTTTTGTATCAGGTCTAGGGCTCAAGAGACCTTATGAAGATGGTCTACTGGACGACAAAGACCTCATCAAGAAGATGAAACGCAACCTGAGAAAAGGTCAGTCTGAGTAACGAGAGACAGGTATTGGTTAAACCAGTTAATCTGTAATTATATAATGTGTAATAGAGATACCTGTGGGCATCTGTCAATAGCAGTGTTCGATTAGTTGATTAATCGTAATTTCTTTGAGTATTTCGATTAAATACTGTGTAAAATAATAGTCATTTGTTATTACTGAATTGCATTATGTGTTTTACATCATTATATTGTTGATCAGCCTATAATGATAACTGTAGATGACAGTATCAGCATTGGGCATTGAAAATGTCATATTAGTCAACCTATAGTACTGTGTTTTATTAAGGTTTATTTTATAAAAAAAATTATAATAAATATAATATTTTCATTTTAAATGAGATGTACATTTCTTTTAAAAGTACTAGAAGAAATATGCCTCACCAAACCAAAGCTTTCTCAGTGCTTCATGACAAATATGTCCCTGTTATATCCTCTCCTGTTTTAAACCAGCAAGGAAACGCTGAAACAGTAAACAGTCGTTCCTTCTTCATTATGGCCCTGTTTGGCCCTAAACGGTGTATGTCCTCTTTCTAAAATGATTAAAGAACAACATGTTTCATTTCTCCTCATCTCGGCTCTGCTTTTGTTTTTAGTTTTTTGCTAATCTCTGACCTTTCTCTTCGGTAAGCTGTCCAGATCTTTCTCTACTCTTTTATTTCATGCCGTCTCTTCTCTCTCGCTCCTCATCCTGCTGTGCTTCCATCTCTTGCTTTCTCATACAGGAAGCAGACAACCGTTGGGAAATCAATGGCATTGATTCTTAATTTCTCTTGGAGCCGTGCTGCTGTCCCCAGCCTCAGACTCAAATACATCGCTTTCAAAGCAGCACAATTTAACAATTAGCCAGCTGATGGAACTAAAGCATCGTCGAAAGTTAGAAGATGAGCTGTGTGTTTAAAGACCACTCCCTTTGGGTTATAATCGTTAACGTTTATTTCTGTTCTCTTTCCCTTCCAGCAGTTCTTGACAGTAAAGCAATAGACTCGAATCAACCCATGAACGCCCTGATGCGCTTGAACCAGATCCGGCCGGGGCTGCAGTATAAACTGCTGTCTCAGTCAGGTCCGGTTCACGCCCCCGTCTTCACCATGTCTGTAGACGTCGACGGCACTGTTTACGAAGCCTCTGGCTCCTCTAAGAAAACCGCCAAGCTGCATGTGGCTGTGAAGGTACACCTGGACCTCAGTTGTCTTTGCATCATGTGATTGGAGTGGTGACCATTATGTAATGTCTTAAAGGATTAATTCACCCATAAATTTTTATTTTGTCATCATTTACTCTCTTTATTGTCTAGCAATATAAGGAGAAATCAGACAAAATGTCTGAGCTGCTCGCTTCTATGCAATAAAAGTTAATGTTGATAAGTGTCACGATCATTAGCTGGAGTGCCCATGAACTTCAGTAGAGGGCACTCCACTCAGGACCATTCCACCCAAAAACCACCAGATGTCACCATATCACTTCGACACTAGCACCTCTCATATGTTGCACCACACCCAAACTACATCTCCCATGAACCTCTGCAACACTATCACCTTGCCACACCTGCACCTCATTCATCAGCTAATCTCATTGCCACACCTGCACCTCATTTACACACACATATAAGCAGCACTCACACACAGCCACATTGCGAAGTCTTGTTTAGCCTGTCTGACATTTTTGTCTCAATCATTAGCTGGAGTGCCCTCTACTGAAGTTCATGGGCACTACAGCTAATGATCGTGACAATAAGGGGCTGTCAAGCATTTAAAAAGCACCATAAAAGTAGTCCATATGACCTGTGTGGTGTATTTTAAGTGTTTTGAAGCCTTTTGATACTGGAACTTTACACACTTGTATGGAAGAAAACAGCTTGGACATTTTGCCTAATATCTTCTTTTGTGTATACGGAACAAATTAAGTCATGCAAGTTTCAAAAAATCCAGTGAGTAAATAATGACAGAGTGTTTATGTTGGGATGAAATTTGCCTTTAACGATATGCACTTGGAGCCACAGTTTTGATGTGGGTGACTGACTTGCATAATTTCCAGATCATGTTGACCCCCCCCCCCCCCCCCCATTTTTTATTTTATTTTTGCTGTAATCTCTTCGAATAAAAGTGGCCCAAAAGTTGCTAGAATTGCTATAAAAATTCCCATAATAATAATGATGAATTATTATTATGGCTGCTGAATAAAAATATTCAAATATCAAATATTTCTAAAGTAATATTGCACTGTAAACTAAAAAAAAGTGTTTAAGTAAAATATTATTATTATTTATCACATTTTGGTTTTATTTCATTTAATGGTTCCTCCTTAGATTGTGAAGTTCTAAATTGAAAAAACAAACTTTTTTTGATAAATCGTGCACATTTAGACCATGTACATGTGTTAAAATAAATTAAAAGTGATCCATTTTGACTTCATGATGACTTTACAATAAATAAAACCCTACAATAGTCACTATAGCATTATTTTCCAGTGTGATCAGGCCTCTAACATACACAAACATAGTTGATGTGCTTTTGCTAAGCTATTGTTAGCTGTATCCTCGACCCTTTGACCCTTTTTTAATCAGTCTCTTAATGTTATAGATGCCCCTTCTTGAACCAGAGTTGTGGATTTGACCCTGTTTTAATTGTTGCTGGAAAGTAAAGCAGTGCGTCATTCAGGAAGACCAGTTAATCTTGTTCCCACACACACACACCAGTGATTCCCAGGAAACAAAAGGAGCTGAAATCTATGTAATCCCAGAGAGCTGATGAACAAAGGCTCTGGAACATAGGACCGCTCTAATCCTCTTTTTGTGAGAGTGCAGCCGTTACAGGCGATGACAGGCCCAATTTGGGTCAGACTGACAAATGAACACTGGGTCTCTTATGATATCCTTTACCCCTGTGTAAACTCACACTTATAGCATGCATTTACCCTGACTCTGAGATACTCAGAGAAATGAAGCATTGATCCCAGAGCAGTTACGGCTAGATCTTACAAATTTGATTTTGTATATAATTGGGATGTATTGATATAAAAATCCTATCCTATACCAACTGATAATTTATTTAACTTATATGTTATGTCCGGTAACTGATAAATTGCTGAAAAATTAGTTAAATCATTAAATTAATTTAAATTAATAATATTAATAAAACACTGAATGCTGTGATCTACATTTTACAATGTTACAATAAAAAAATAAAAACAGTGTTATAAAATTGCAATATTATTTTGAAATATAACTTTTTTACTTGTTTTAACTTTTGATTTTGATTAAATGCAGCTTTGGTGAGATTTAAAAACGTTGTAATGAACCAAAACTTGTGAATGGTATTCTATATATATAATTTATTTATCAGCATATATCAAAACTGATCAATAAAAAAAAAATCTCCATTGGTTGATAACTGATAATATTAAATAATAAACCGTATACCCCAAATTACATTTTATGTGTAATATATTTTGTTTATCGTTCTTTATCTATTCAGGATTTTGTTTGGTTAAAGATCAAACTTGATTTTGAGATCTGTATGTCCGCTGTGTGTCTGTGGTGTGGGCGTATTTCATATAAGCAAGTCCTTTGATGATTTCATTCTCAATAATGACCTCGGGATCCAAGGAACGGTGCACTTTTGATTCCGCCTGCTCCAAAAATGGACCAAACTGTCTCAGCATGCACCATCATTTTCTGAATCTTTCATGCCAAAACTTGAAGTCTCATGTTTAAAGATATATACTTTTACTTTACTTTTGTGCTCATGGTGTCATTTTTGAACACAAAAGTAAGGTCCTTATTAAAATAAGGGCTTATGTGGCACAGTTTTTAATAGGGAAAGTTACAGTATATCACCATTTATTCACCATTATTTATACTCTCGTTGCTCCAGAACTATTGGAGTTATTTCTTACATAAAAGTCTTGCATTGTAGTCATCTGAAGCCATAGGTGTGTACTAAATGACTGCTGGCTTACTAAAGTGTAATCATTTTCTGTGTGACGTCAATGCTGGATTAGTTGTGATGCTGTTTTTGTGGTGTAGGTGCTACAGGCGATGGGTTACCCCACAGGCTTCGACACAGACCTGGACTCCATGAGTGCAGACGAGAAGTCGGACGGGGAGGGCAAGAACGAAACGTCCACACACTCAAGCAATAACACACCACATGCTTTAGACAGCTCCAACACGTTGGAGGTACACACAGACACACACACTCACTCACTAAAGTGTTTAGTAGGTCTTTATACTATGTTCCTGTCAAGTCACATTTATTTATATACAATACAGATTGTTACAAAGCAGCTTCCCAGTAATAAACAAGAAAACAACAGAAATAGGGCCAGATTTACTAACAGCTCGCACCAACACAAACCCTCTTTTGGCATTACAACACTACTGTCAGGATTTAAAACACAGTGGTAATTAGTGATGAAAAGGGATGGACAGCTATTTTTGCTATTATTGCATATGCATATGTTGTAGTTTCCCTTTTCAGATGTAAAATCTATAAGAGGAGAGTATTTAAATGAATCACGCATTGTGATTTACTCAGGATTGCATTGGTCACTGGCATTGGCATTTATGCCATTTATTTAAAAAAGCATGTGTTTACCCATTTCATGCTTGACATGGCAGCAATAGTCGTTCATTTGCACTGCTCTTGGTAGATTGCATTGGTCATTATGGAAATTTTCAGATCAACTGCAGAACTTTACACTTCGTATCTGTGCTTTTATTGTGCTCTCATGCTAATTTTCTCGGTTTAGTAAATCTGTTCCTAAATTTTTCAATTTCAGCCTTAAAGCAGCTCTAAAAAAGATAATAGTTTCATTATTTAGCTTAATTTAGTTCAGTGTTGATTGAATGACAGGTTCAGTAGTTATGAAGCAAAGCCTGTTGAACTATAAAGTAGCTCTACAGAAAATAATAGTATCATTGAATTTTTTTTTATTATAGAACTAAACTGAATCAACACTGAACTGAGCTCAGTTCAGTTCAGTGTTGATTCAGTTTAGTTCAATAATAAAGACAAATGAATCAATATATAAAACAAGCTGTAATCATCTGTATGCAAGACAGTAGTTTAGTTATTTGGCTCCGGTCAGTGTTGGTTCAGTTCTGTTGAATGACAAGTTTTGCATCTAGGTGCGAACTCAGGGTCCTATTTTGACGGCCAGCGGGAAGAACCCGGTCATGGAGCTGAATGAGAAACGCCGTGGGCTGAAGTACGAGCTCATCTCAGAGAGCGGAGGAAGTCACGACAAACGCTTCGTCATGGAGGTACGCCTCGCCAGACACACATATACCACTTTATCCCTGTTCGCCAATAAAAGACTGATTATTAGTGACGGTTTCTACTGTTATTGTTATTACTCACACTGGGGGTGAGGGATTTGAACAAACATCTAATCCAAATATTAATCTTCGTTGTGTAACATGTCCCTCGCTGTTTGTGCTTCAGACATGAATGAATCCTCCTGAATTCAGATAAGGAGAGAGTTGTTCTGTTCATTTATGCAGTTTTTCACTTGATGGATACTAAAATGCACAATAAATCCTTTTATTTAAAGAGAAACCCAAGACGTTTTTAGGGAATCCATAATATTAGGGTGCTGGATTTTTACTGAAAAGAATCATTCACATTTGCTTTAGAGTCAAAATATACAATAGCAAAAAGTTTGGAAAAATTGTATTTATTTGTTTTTGACAGAAGTCACTTTTGCTCACCAAGCCTGCATTTGTTTGATTTGAAGTACTATTTTTTTAATGTAGTTTATGCGATGCTGAATTCTTAGTATCATTACTCCAGTCTTTACTCCAGTCTCAGCACCATAGGAATATATAATTATCAAACAAAAAACAGTTATTTTAAATTATAATAGTTGACAGTATTACTTTTGATGCAGCCTCTGTGAAAAATTCTTATTGTTCCAAACGTTAAAAAAAAAATGCAACTTATCATACAGTACATGTCATCTCACATTTCAGTCACTGATCTCATTTCCTGTTCAAAATCCTCTCGTGGACAGGTGGAAGTGGACGGGCAGAAGTTTCGTGGTGCGGGGCCCAATAAGAAAGTAGCCAAAGCCAGCGCAGCCCTCGCAGCTCTAGAAAAACTCTTCTCTGGGCCTAATGCTGCTGGCAACAAGAAGAAGAAAATAATCCCTCAGGTGGGTCATCAGCTGCTTCGATTAGTGACCGATAACATCCAGATGCTGTTGTTCAGAAGTCAGTGTGTCCATCAGATAACCGCGGTCAGTGCTTGACAATCCATGACTGTGACCTGCAGACTAATTCATCTCTTTTCTCCAGAAATCAATCTGTGGCAACCCTTTAACTGTAGATTCTTGTTGCTGATTAATAAAGCCTGTGGGGTTATTAACTGTGTTTGTGTGTGTGTGTGTGTGTGTTGTAGAGTAAAGGGGCATTAGCTGCCGCTGCTGCTGTGTCTGCGGTGGCGGTCCAGGCAGCACGAGGGCGAGGAAGACCCACCCTCACACGAGGAGCCTTCATCAGCGCTGCGGCAGCACCTGGATACGTCACACCAGGTGTGTGTTTAATGCCAGACAGTGTTTCTAGAGTGACTACAGGCCTCTAATTGATCTTTTTTCTTGGCACATTAAACTACATGCACCAATGCATGTCTATTACAACTGCATTACTTTACCTACAGCTTACACTTAGGGCTGGGCGGTAAATCAAGTATGACATACTGATATAGTAATACATGGAATGATGAGGGAATATTTTGCTAAAATATTTGTTGTTGGACTAATAAATTATTATTATTATTTTATAATTATTTTTATAGTACTAAAAATAACAGTAAAGGCTTAATGTTACAAAAGATTTAAAATCCAATAATTAGCTTTTTATTCATCAAAGAATCATGAAATTAAAGAAGGTGACAGTTTTATTGTATTAAGCAGCACAACTGTTTTCAACATTAATAAAAATAAGGAAATGTTTCTTGAGCAGCAAATTTAGCATATTAGAGTGATTTCTGAAGATCATGTGACACTGAAGACGGGAGAAATACAGCTTTGATCACATAAATAAATTACAACTTAAAATATATTAAAATATGAAATAGTTATTTTTAATTGTAATAAATATTTAAATTTGTTACAATTTATAATGTCTTTTTTTTTTTTCAAAAGCATTATAAAATCTTACTGACCCCAAACTTTTGAACAGTAGTGTATAAATAGATTACTAAAATTGAATCTAATTTGTCTAAAGTAAAAAAATAAATAATTCACAAACAAAAAATATTTTTATATTCTAAAATATATATATATATTTTATATTTCATTTTTATATAATTAATTTTTTTTTTTTTACTAATCCTTTAGATTTTAAAATAGATTTTCCTTAAAGTCACATTATATCAGTATGCCTTACTTTTGAAGGGAAACACTTTCTCTAGTTGTTTTTAAGTATAGTATTGTCTGTTTTTGTTTGTTTATGAGGTGTATTTAGATTTTATTCATGTGTAGTTTGTCCTTAGAAAGGCTCTGTCACATGACTCATGACAGTGAAGTCAAAGGTCACAGGGAGAGTCGAGGCCCTGACACGACTCATGTGAAGGAGTCTTAACACTTATATTTCACCATTTTTATCATGATTACCGTGTTCTCGCAGGCTTCGGAGCCCCATACGGGTACAGCGCAGCAGCCGCCACTCCTGCATACGGTACGTACCCCTTCCTTCCCGTCCTCCCTTCCTCCTGTCAGGGTCTAGGGTCCAAATCTGCCCCCACTTACTTCCCCATTCAGCTCTCAAATTGGGCTTTCAAACCCCAAAATCAGTCCCTGGACGATGGAAACGAACCATAACCTTTTGGTTCTTAACTGTGGTTGGAGCAAGACTTGCTGCACCTGGCCTGAGTGTGACTTTGCTGGTCTAGTCTGCCTGCTCGACGCTTGACTCTGGGCGGCTCTCTAAGCGTCAGTCTACAGCACACAGTTACACTATTCAAAGCAGCCGCTGGGCATGATGGGTGAGAGGAAGATCACGCTAAACACAGTCTGAAGACTACTGCTACGACTAGCTAGCATAGAGCGTGAACATTGTAAAGGGATAGATCAACTAAATCTGAAAATTCTGTCATCTTTTACTCACCCTCCTGTCCTTTTCCTTTCTACTGTGGGACACAAGCAACAGTTTTTGTTCAGTGGGACTTTCACTATACTGACAAAAGAACATTTTCATAGATTACAGCTGAACTCTGGTATTTAGGGTGAGTCAAAGATGACAGATTTAGTATCTTAAGGCCCGTTCGCACCAAGAACAATAACTGTAATGATAACTCTATTAGCATCCAAGCTCCTCAGAGTCTCTGGATTCTGATTGGCTGTCAGTGTTTTTATCATTCATTAGCTGCAAAAAAAATTCAAATGAAAGTGAATTAGAAAGATATCATTATTCTGTGTTGATATCGTTTATAGCTGTGATGTGGACTTGGCTATTTTCATAGATTTGGGCTGATTATTAAAACATTATAGTTATCAGACTTTGTGTTAAAAACTTAAATTGCTCTGTTAGTAGGAAAATCCCTTTTTATGGTTTATGGCATAATTAATCACACTGAATCAAACTGACAGCTCTAGTTAATATGCCAGGAAACACACAGTGTAAAATTTGCCTGTATACTAGAGAAAGGTCTGACAAAGCGTTTGACCCATGGCCTTATGGGATAGTAACCTGCCCATCAGATCTCAGCAGTATATTTCACCTACTAATACATATAGTATGATTCCAGACATATTGCTCATACTGCTTTTTCCACATTCAGGACAGTATTATTTATTTGCTATTGAAGTATTAATATGAAATATCAATATTTAAAAGAGTTCAGAGTTTGACCCCCCCCCTGCGGGACCACCTGCATTGTGCGAAGCCGTCGAGGTTGTGAGCTATTCGTTTGTAAATACTAGCTTCAGGTATGTGATTTATTTTAATTCATCGTGCGTTGTTATTGCGGCCGTCTGAAATATGTGAAACTCCATGTTAGGGATGTTTCATAAACACTTGATCACACAGATGACGCACACAGTCGGTCAGGTTTATAAACAGAAGTGTGTCGTTTTAGGAGCGCCTCTCCGGTCAGGCCCAGATGAAGATGCTTTGAATGAGTCTTATGTGCGGGGGGAACCAGGCTGAATTTGGAGGGTGTTTGCTGTGTTTATATTCTCGGAGGATGAGGGGGGCGGGTGGGGGGTGGATATGGGGTTGCTCCCAGCGCCCTGGTCTCTGCCTGCCACATAAAGACTGTTCCTTTAAGTGGAAGGTGAAACCCGGTATTGTGCGGTAAGGGGACAGTGCGCCCCTCTCTTTGACGTCTCTCTGGTTTGGTGCCTGAGAGCTGTGTGCATGCAGTAATTCTCACCAGTCATCTTACGCTGTTCAGTCCTCTTCCTCCTGTTGCTGCTTTGGGATTTCTAAATGGGAACGACTGTGAGACTACGACTGCTATTCACACACACACACACACACACACGGCACAGAATGAACACTCCACATAAGAGCGCCAGCCGGCAGATCACTCCAGTAACCCTTCATGTGCCCCTACCCACAATTCACCTGTATGCTTCAGACACTAGGTTTAACTTTATTACCCTCAATTAGATAGTTCTGTCTAGTAGTTAAAACTAGGGCTGGGCAATATATTGAATATTTATGAATGTTATATGAATATAAGGTTGATTTAGCATTAGTCAAATGAATATCACAATGATATTATGCTTCTTTTTTAATTATTTTGTATTTCCTTAATAAATGTTGCAATGTAATGAAAATTGTAGTGACTCTAAGTTAAACTCATTTAGAGAAAAACAGTTTAACATTTTAACAAGTGTTAACATTGAAAAGAATCTAAATAATTAAATCTGCCTCGACTTTAAATTTAAATGTTACTGTTATTGTTCGATTTGCACATTGTGAGAAAAATCCTTTAATTTAGAGTAAATTTTATAAAAAACTAGAAAACTATTTTAAACTAGATTTTAACTGTATGTTATTAATGAACTAGATTAACTGTAAATCATTTTTTTTATAGATTGTAATTAAAATTTAAAAAATTATTATTTATTTCATTTAGTGTTAATTTTGTAATTGTGTGAAAAGCTGAAATGCATGAAAATGCATTATTAATAAAATAAGATGTTATTGCTTTAATTTCTTAATTTCATGAAAACTTGTGGAAAACATACTGTATTTTAACTATAATTTTACTGCATTTTATGGTTTTATTTATACATTGCTGAAATCATTGATGGTTTGGTATAAAAAATGTTGGGTGCTTCATGAAAATATTTCTAATTTAAAATTATAAAATATTATAATTTATCACAGTATAAGTATACTGAAATTCAGCAACACACTCTTGTAGTGTAGACCAATCCATTTTAAGGACCAGAGCTACAGTAACTCTTACATTTTATTTACTGTACAGTATATCACTCAGCCCTACTCAAGAGTCATTATTCATAAGATGATGACTGAGTATAGCTCAACTGTATGTGTATTTCATGTCATGTGACATTAGGCAGCAGGTGCATGTGTGAATTCATCTGAATTAATGCTTGATTTATGCCCTCTCTTCTCACCTGACCTCACTCTCCTCCGCTCTCTTGGGTTCATGTCCCCATGCTAGAATGAGACTGAATTGGCATTAGCTTCATTTGAAACAAAACACTCGCAGGTCTTTTATTTTGTCCTGGACTTATGTGGAGTGCTCTTTTCATTTTCTCTCTAGGTTTGCCCAAGAGAATGCTTCTGTTGCCCATCATGAAAATGCCCGCCTACCCCGTCCCTCACTACTCTTTCTTTTAGCTCAGGAGCCTACTTTATACACACACTCATGTACACACACAGCATAGATGTACGTGAGAAGGGAAGCTCAGATAGCACAGCCCTATCACATGTAGGGACAGCTATAAGAGTATTTGTAAAGTGCTTTTTATTTGATCAGCATCACTTTGTTTTCTTACTGTCTTCTGGTTTTAAGCAAATACAGGTTTTATGTTCTTCAGAAAGAAAACTTGAAGGATTTGTACTGTGAATTGTTACCTCATTCTTGGGAATTTAAATTATATCAGCCTCTTTTGTTATGGTGGTTGTGTTTTTTCTTAGAGAATGGGAATAGGCTTAATATATGTACGGTTATCAGGAGCTGTGTTTAAGATGTATAGATCGAATTCATACTACCGCTAACAAATAAACCTTTATCTTCATGAACTGACTGGTGTATATTTGAAACTCTTTAGTTACTCATTTAGCAGATATACTTATAAATGTATATATTCTGCTGTAGCTGTAAGAGCTCTAAGTTTACATATCCTTTAGCTTTCAGATACTTTCAGAAGTTTTAAGGCATGTTTCAGGTTCAATACAATGTTTTCTCAACGGACAGCATCTTCGCATCTGTTGATGACCACAAAAACTGTTCTGATATGTCCTTCAGTTTGTAAAAAGAAGAAGCAAAAATCGCTGTAATGCTCTTTCAGTGTGGGTGTATGGGGTTAGTCATTCTGTAGTTGTTTTTGTTTCTCAAAGCAACTGTGATAACATTATATATATATGTTAAAGCTATACTTTCAAAAACATTTGTTTTTATTTTAATGTTACAATTTCATTATACAAATGTATATGTTAATGTAAAAAAATTCTGTGCGCATATATATATATATATATATATACTAGCTGCGAGGCAAATAATATCTCTTCTGTGATGATCAAAAGTATTTATTGAACCCGGAACATTCCTTTTTATTTCCTTCTAACAAATTGTGTTTCCAGACAGAGCTTGTTTAAGGCAGTTAACTCAGGGTTGGTTAGTTAGGCTCTAGATGTCTGTTCTCCCACTGAGCAGTTAGTGATAGAGTCGAATCACACAAAGGCACTCCTCACACAGTTAACTCAAACACGGCCCTCACATGGACACACACCGGAGGCTCCAGTCACAGCCTTACAGCGGAGAATCGAAAGCAGCAACAAGGGATCCATGGAGACATGCTACTGAAATGTCTTTTTGTCTTTTTTGTTTTTACTTATTGGTGAGTGTCTTATTGTGTGTGAGATGTTATTTCATACTCCTCCAGACGCCAGCACAAGCCGATTCACATTGAGGTATGCTGCACTTTGCTCGGGGTCTTTCCTGAACAGTGTTATTTTAGTATCATTGAGATACTGTTTTTAGTTTGTTTTTATTAGTATTCTGGATTAATTTATTCTTTTTTTTCAGTTTTACTGTTTAATCAGGTTAAACAATGTTTTTTATGTTTCATTATATTTTTGTTAACGCTATTTCATGTAACATACTTTTTCAAATTAACTATAATAACCCTGTTTCTGACCCTTTGAGCTCCAGACCTTCCAAAGATGCCGCACTCCTCTTTGAATTAAATATAATGTACATTTTTACGAACAGTCTTTAAGTTCACGTTCATAAAACACTGAAGATGATTTGGATGATTCTTGTGCTGATTTATGGCTGGGTCATGATCGTCGCTTACCAAAGAGGAACTCCATCTCCATGGTTAGACGTGGTTCCTCTTTGGTAGCGATCGCTGTCATTGTACTATACTCTCTCCAAAATCAAGACAGATCTGATTTGTCAGAGTTATGTACTAACTACATCTGTATGGAAACCTCAGAGTTGCCACATACGTTTCACATTTCTTCTGCCTTCTCTCAAACGAATGAGCTCTTTTTTTTTTCCGTTTTGTTTGAAAGTTAACCGTGCAGCTTAAGTTGTTGATGTCTTTTTTATTAACCTGAGACGCTCCCGGTGCAATGAAAACCCCACGTACAGCCCGAAAGAGCAGAGACCCTAGTATCCACCCCTGTGGCACACCCTAACCCCATTTCCCCCCTGCCATCAGAATGTGTATACCGCTGCCTCCTCCGGGGCCGCACCATTAATCGCAGCTCTCTCTGCTCTTGTCCTCACTGTAGGTGGTCTTTTCATTGACAATCCCTTTTACCAGCCGCGGACCATCGCTCCTTTTTTTATTCACTTGGGTCCTCAAGATCTCTTCTCTGACTTCTAGAACCATCAGGTTGTGTGGCTCTAAACTGTCGTACCACTCCAGGCTTGACCAGGCTGTCTCCACTACACAGAAACGGCCCAAACGTCATACGCTCTCAACCCAAACCCATCCATAACCAATCTAAGGATCCAAAAATGCACCAATCTTACAAAAGCAATACTCTATTTGACTTTCTCATCCCCGAAAACTGGCCGGGGACTTCGGTTCCTTCTTATATAGCAATACACTTGAACTCTTTTGGGCTTTAAGCTTACTTGAGATGTGAATGTTCAGTTGAGTTTTACTCAAACTTGGCATTGCAATATAGTCATTTTCACTGTATATTCACCACGTGTGTATCTGTGGCTATATTATAAATACATGCATATATATGTATGGTCTATGGCACTATAAATATATATGTGTAGATATACGATGTACTTATGTATATTTATATACAGTATATATATATATACACATATACATATTCTTGGTATTAATTATTTTAGAATTGGAACGTTATCTGTAACCATTATACTAAGATGTAACTTTCTTCCAGTTTTATATATACAGTATATGTATACGCTATACATGTATATGCTAAGCAATTTAATCTCGTAATTATTCTTGTGACCATGCAATATGAAAGCCCTTTTCTTAATCTACCTGTAGTAGATTAGTAATGCTTCCTTCTCTCTGACTCAAGCAGCTTCGTCGTGTCTCTTCGTCAGATCTACGCGACTTGTGTTTTTGCTCAGTCGACCAAAGTCTGGCGTTCTGGTTGGGTTAGGAGGTTTTCTTTCAAACACCTGCCACCTACATCCACACCTCACAGACATACACACAGGTCTTTAAAAGCACATAACACGGCAGATTTGTTTACACCTCCTGGCCATCGGCTGAGGTGCAGACTCGTACATGTAATCATGGTACGAGGGGCAGCTAGTGTGACCCGGTCACTCCTCACTTTCCCCTGCAACAGCACAGGTGGCTCGGTTTAATGCGACATAGGTGGCCCTTCATTTGCCTTTCCTAGAAATTTGTCATTCTTCTCAGGCCTGTTTCACATGCACATGAAAGTGTTTCACAATTGGACATATTTATATTATTGCATATGTTGCAGCATTTACACTGAGCATGAGTTTGCGTTACAGAAGCATTGCTGCTAGTTTCTGTGTTGTGCCTATTTTCGCAGAAAATGTTGAATCTATTTATCAGCACAGTAGTATGCATTAAAGTCTCAAACACACAAGCTGCCAGTCACTAATTCATAGTTGTTATTAAAAGAGATGGTCAATGTAGTAATCCAGAAATCACTCTTGTGAAAGTGTAATGTTTTACTGCCGTGCACACGTGTGTTGTGAAACAGGTCTTCTGATGCAGCAACGTGTGCTCGCTTTTTACTTTTGCGTTTTTCTTCAGCTGGTCTGTTGTAGCGCAACTTTAGGCTATCTAATTACTAACAGCATTAAAAAAACTCCCAGATATCAACCACAGAGCACAGTCATGGGAATAAGCGTGATATTGTTTTAGCTGTGCTATATTCGGACTTGAAGAAGCATCCTACCGTCAGGATAGTATTACTGTATTAGTCTAAATGCGTATAGTTAAGTAATTTTTATATCAAAATTTCCTACACTTGTTACCTTCACGTGTATAAGAATAGATAATTCAATCAATATCACTAGTAATGTATTGATGTTTGTATGCGTCAAAATACTTTTGATAATTTACTGAGCGTTCAGTAACCAATGGAATGTAACAACTCACCGAAACCCAAATGTATACAGCCCAAACAGTTTGCAAAAACAGGACAGGACTGACATACACCCAGCTCACATATACACTGAACGTGTGAAATCCCCATGTATTTAGTCATATTTTAGCTGTTGTGTTTGAATGTGAAATATTGTAGCTCTCAAATAGGAAAAGATGGGATATAATCACAGAAATACTACAGAATAGTACTAGTTTATTTATAGTACAGTAATAATTTAATGAAAGCAATAGCACAACATGCATCATGTAATAGTAACAGTTTAAATATGCTTGTTTTAAATATTCACTTTTTCTTTAAATGAAACATTTTAAAAACAAATTAATTTGTTCCCCAACCAGACGAGACTTCGGTCAGTTTTGAATTAGAGCTGGTAAGTCTTGTATGGGTAAGTTTTGTGTGGAAATGCAATAAATAGAGATTTGAGAGAAACAAAACACCATGCAATGACAAAACATTAGATGGTCTTTATTTTTCTTTGAGCTTTACGAATGATCGTACACACACAAGCCCCTTTCCACACCAGCATCATCCAGTTCAAACAACTGACAGCTGGGATTTAACGCTATTAACGTTATATTGAGTAAGTAAAAGCAGAAAATCTTCCATATTATTTATGTTTAATTAGTTTGCAGAACATAAAACACTTTGTTGGTGATTAAAGTCAACATGAAATCAAAATGCACCTTCTTAATACACGTTTTATTGTTATTTTTATATAAATGATAGATCACTG
Organism: Carassius auratus; assembly: GCF_003368295.1. Taxonomy (NCBI): domain Eukaryota; kingdom Metazoa; phylum Chordata; class Actinopteri; order Cypriniformes; family Cyprinidae; genus Carassius; species Carassius auratus. The sequence continues at coordinate 4,386,708 of NC_039277.1, forward strand.
TAAGTAAATTTTTTTATATATATATATTTCATCTCACTGCAATAAATGCATACGCAATGACTTTTGGCTGATGTCAACAAGTTCTCCTTTTCAGACCCTTTTCTCTAATTATCTGACTTGCTTATATGTATACTTTCATAATTTTGAAAGACATGACATTATTAACAGAAGCGAGTCAAGAATAGTGTTTCATGTTGACTTTAACCAAGAACACTTCGTAATATGATTTCTCACACTCACATGTGCTGCAAAATATTACATATATCAAAGCAATGTCTCATAGTGAGCGAAGATATTACAGGGAGGTCTCATTAATCCGAATCCAGTGTAATAATCCATATAGTTTGTCTTTCTAAACGCCAGACGTAGCTGCATTTTTTTTTTTTTTTTTTTTTTTTTTTTTTTTTGCGCTGCTTAAAAAGCATCAGAATCTTCTCCTGAAGTCCAAATATGTCTCTCTTCATGCCAGCCTGCTTCCCTGGTTCATCGACAGCCAGTCGTTAATATGTTGTGTAGTTCAGTTTAAGTTTTAATTCTGCTCATCAAAGTCAAGCGGAGCTCGTCAGCTGTTTGAATCTCAGTTGTCTATCATAGAGAGAAGACGTGTTGAGCCACGAGAGAGCATCTGATTCAAATAAACCAGGCTCGATTTTCTTGGAAGCCATCAAAAGTTTATTTTCTATTCTGTTTGGTCTGATGTCACCATTTGTGGGCGGAGCCCTAATATTTGCACAAGATTGCATACCACTTCCATCAGCTCTTCTCAGATAGATGTCAAATGCAACATCTACATGCCTCATCCACTTCTGCTTTTTTAGTCCTCTTAATTTGTCTGAGCCATGAGGCAGCAGTTAATGTATGTCCTGTAGACATCTTGGAGTCAAGGTGCTCACCCGAGTATCACAGGTTCCCCAGTACCTTCACTTTATCTATCCAATAAAGGCTACGTCTACATTAATCCAGATACATATTTTTTTCTCCAAATTTTGGCCTTTTACAAGCATTCTTGTTCTGTGAAAACTGGTTTTCTTCTTGATCTTGTTTTAGCATTGTAGTGTGGACTGTGAAACTGAGGTATTTGAAGACAATGAAGCATGTTTAGTCATGTGGCACATATTTTACGGATAGAGATGTCGTTAAACCTACATTTAACTGTTGTGTGCTGTTCACTTCCACAGTGTTGCTAAAGATAAATGTCACTTTGTACAATCTTCCAATCAATCTTCCAATATTTCATTCCTGCAAAGATGACAGAAAATGTACTCGCAAATGCTGTGCTTTGGCAAAATATGAGGACAATTGTGTTTTAGAGCAAACATATCATGGTGAGTGAGTGTGACCTGGACACAACTGTAAGTAGTGATGTATTTTGATCATAAAAAGGTCCATGCCAGAAGAATAGTGTGAGAAATATTATTTTGTATGGTCTCTCTTTGGTCGATCTTAGTAAGCTTCTTGTGCATTTTCAGCAATATTATTATTATTATTATTATTATTATTATTATTATTATGTTTCAAACCCTATTTTCTACCATTTTTCGTATCTGGATTAATGCAGACGTAACCAATGTAGAAATCTAGACTGAAATCATAACAATGGCTCCGAATTGTTCATTTCACTGTTGCCTCTGATAAAACACAATTTTAAAACAAAATGTTGTCACCAATATCTAGGATTTTTTATGTTTATTTATTTATTTTTTCATTTAATAGATAAATGGCTAGATTCACAGATTCTGGAAAAAATGGCATTTTTAATTTTAGCCACTCACTATGTAACAGATGGATGACCATTAGATTTAGTCCTAAAGGGACATATCCCCACAAAAAAACACTGATGTACACTTTCAAATGTTGGTGCATTTTCAATACAAGAAGACTACTTAGTATTTTTTGAAACAGTTAAGTGGTGGAATATTTATCCTGTCATGAAGGAAAGGGACTTGTGTGTGGGACTCAAGTTGGAAATTCAGTTAGCGAGCTTGCGATGTAAGTACAGAAATATAGATCCAGTTTCAGCTTGAGCAAGCTTTGCAGAATGAATTGCTGAAGTGAATGTTTTCTCCACGTCTCTGATCCCCCCTGCACATAGCCGGGGCAGATGGGGACGGCCGTCATTTGAGCTGACTCACGTGTGAGCCGAAGCACTGAAGATCCCATACACTGAACCAGCAACAGAGCCATGTTTAGGTTTGAAATGTATTTATGAAGTAGAATGTACTTTCATACAAGAGCTAACTGCATCTTTTAAGACACATCCAAATACACTGATATTAATTATTTACCTATATTATAAAAAAAAAATACTCATATGATTTGTGTGTGTTCATTTTTTCCTCCTTTAGGGGTGCTAATGTCCATTTTTATGTTTCTTTATTATTATTAATATTATTTTGAATCTTCATGAGCATGGCAAATCCTTGCTTGTGTGCTCTTCCATGATTCTGTAAATACTTCTCTAGAGTCGGACTGCAAGTGAAAGCAGTCTGCGGGATCCTCAGTAATCCATGTCACAACTTTTATGTAACTTGACAAATGATATATATATATATAAAATATATAAAGATTTAGATTTGAGATATTATAAAGGGTAACAATATCATGTGAAGTGGTGATTGTGCACAACTGTGAGCAAGCAGTGCTTGAACATGACAGCAGTATGGTATCATATTACAAACTATTAGTTGTGAAAATACTATAGTGTTTTTTCTGTCACTTAATTGCCATAATTTATGCTATTAAAGTAAAGTGTGAAATATCTATAAAGTGTAAACTTTTTTTTTCTCTTTTATAAATATATCAAGACATTAAACTTTTTTATATGTGGTGTATTTTGTCCTGTGTCCTTTTTGTTTATATCTAGAGTATACTTAGAAGACAGAAGCTTGTCATACTTAAAATTATTAAGTTATTGATTAGAGAGGTCGTATATGTTGCAATAAATTTTATACAACGACCAGTCATTGGATATGTGTACTGTCTCCAATAAGCTAGGGGGCAGTAATGTGCAACAGCCAATAAACCTCAGTCAGGTTAGACAACATGGTTGAAAATGAAGCAGTGAGGGAGAGACTTGGTCGATTTGGTGAACTGGTTCAAAAAGATCCGGTTACATCAAATGATTCGTTTGCGAACCGGATATCACATACTGCTGTGTTTTGAACTCTCTCACAAAACACACGGAAGAGAAGACAATGCTGAATAAAGTTGTAGTTTTTGCTATTTTTGTACCAAAATGTATTTTCGATGCTCCAACAAATTCTAACTGACCCTCTGATGTCACATGGACTACTTTGAAGATGTTTTTCTTACCTTTCTGGACATGGACAGACTCAGTATACCGTACACACACTTTCAATGGAGGGACTGAGAGCTCTCAGACTAAATCTAAAATATCTTAAACTGTGTTCAGGACATAAACGGAGGTCTCACGGGGTTTGGAACGACATTAAGGTGAGTTATTAATGACATAATGTTTGGGTTAACTAACCCTTTAAGCCTTGTCCAAATACCCACACTTGCGGTTCTGGCCACTTGTGAGCGTGTGATCGCAACAGGAAGTAAGTCTGCAAGCGCAAGTGCCTTTAATGCACACTAAATCCACACTCCAGAGCGGTATTCAAGGCTAAGTGTATCCCGTCATGCATCATGTTGTGGAAATAAATCGCGAGACTTTTTGCCAAGATCGCGAGAGGTCACGGAAACCTTCCAAATGTAAGTTACATATTAATAATAATTAGATATTACATATAATTCGGAAGTAAAACAAAGTGCTACACGTTTTATTGCTGCATAGATTAGTATATTAATTTTGTACAACATTTGGAACTGCTTTTAATCACTTAATTAGAAGCACCACAAATGTAAAATTGTAATGTTATAGGGACTACTGAATAGACATTAAGAAGTAATTAAAATAAAGCTATGTAAACACTTGCATTTTTACAATACTATAAGTGTGTCCTATCAGGTAATGAAAGTTTGACACACACTTGTGATCTTCATCCTCACCAAATACAGGAACTATGTCATAGAAGTAGTCAATTGGACAAGTGCAAAGACTGCAAGTGTGGGTATTTGGACAAGGCTTTGTAGTCATTACATAATGGCACTCACTGTAGAAGTGTCCTAGATCACGCAATTTTCTCACACTCTCAACAACTCTTACAGAGTTTTTGTCTATTGACAGTATTTTTGGACGGACGTTTCATCAGCAGAACAATCCATTAGATGCACTGTACTTGTGTCCCTAACAGCCTCAAATTCAGTCCTTTCGAAAATAAAAAATGGGTCCAACCTGACTATAAAATCACAAATGGAAAGTGCATTAGAGAAGATTGAGGGAATGCTAGGTAAGCAAGGATAGCAAGCTCTTAAACAACCTTGGGCCTGTCCCAAATGGCACACTTCATGTGAATTTGCATTCTTTTGGACTTCATGGCCATTCACACAACAGAAGAGTTCATCTCTTAAAAAAACACATCTCTAGGCCTTGCGTTTTTAAACACAAAGATGCAAGACGTGGGAGTGGAATAAAAATAAAAAAACAAGGCCTTGAGACATGTATCTTTATTATTTGAACGACAACTTAACATAAACGTTACATTTTTAGAATACTGTGACATGCATAAAATGAGTGCATAATGTTAACGACAATAAAAACAATATAAAAGCAGCACTATGGTGTGCAAGTCCACAAGACCGTAAGTGCACATGTAGTGTGCCATTTGGGACAGGGCCACCGAGGTGAGCTTTGAGACATGTACCTTACAGTCAAAGCAGCATTATGTCACAAATCTAGGACAATTTCAAGGGCCCAAAAATATTTAAATGAGGGGGACCACTCACCTCCCCCGACCTGAATGGCAATAGCAATTTATTGGGGCCTGAGCCAATGTAATGTCAAGGGGGCCCAGTATTCCCTGCACAAACTGTGGACTCTGAAGAAAGGCTGTGAGAGTTGGACAGGGCTCTTTTCCATTCTGTGCAAATCAATGCATGTTGTTGCATGAGTTTGTGTAATAATGTAATTCTGGGATAATAGACATCTGGGAAGAGAAGGATCATATTATTGACTCACCTAGTCTGTAATTAGTTGGGTAACGTGCTCCTGTATTATTGATGAGTCTTTAAATTTGAGTAGCGCTACAAGCTACTGTATTGCAACAATGCAACAAGTCCATGCAATTCATCTCCAGCAAGGAGCAAACAGTCCGATAAATCAAACACTAACTGAAGTGATTTAAATACTATGGGATACTATGATTTAAATAATTTAAATACTATGAATGTTAAGCCATGGTGAGGTAAGACCAAGTATTTGAGCATGACAGTGGACGTAATACATGTTGCCAGAATGTAAAGGATCCCAGCTGTGTATTGATACCTCTCATCTGGGAAAACCATTGCAGTTTTTTTTCTGCAGCTGTTCCTCGCCTCCATTGGAAGCTATTTTCAACGACTTGAGCAAGCATAAGATCAGGCTTATGTCAGTGAAACCTGGGCAGAGTTGGAAGTACAGTTGGGTTGGGTCGAGGTACTTCTGCACAAACCAGTCAGGGTCGGTGTATATGAGTGCAATCAACGTTCCCCCTGTTCCCTACCTCCTAACACATACACTAAAGAGTGAGCTCTGGAGTTTGGGTTCATCAGCGATGACGTTTGAGTTTGTCCTGATGCCAGGTAGCTCCCAGTAACAGGCTTCCAAAACCTGCTTAACACATCATCCCAGAGTGTAATTTTACAGGACCGCATGCTATTTAAAAAGTTAGCTTATAGACAGACATAATGATATAACAAGAAATGCCGTAGGACAGGGGCGCCAGTTGGCAGACTCGGGTATGAATCCCGAACTAAAAGCCTTAACTGGTTAACTGGTTTTGTTCTAGGCATGATTGTGTTTATGGGGTGCAGTCCAATATGTTCATGCTTCGTTTAAAAAAAAAAAACGCATTATTTTTAATTGACCTTTATTCTTCCCCGCTCTGTCTCTTCTATGTTAAACGCGCTGATCATTTCCTGCTTTTATGATGCTATTATTATGCATAACCACATTTAATATAGTGTTTTAAAAATGTTCTAGTGAATAATACTGGTAATTCTCACAACACACTAATAGTTTTAATTAGAATAGCATTCGGTCTAGCCACAGAAGTTCAAATATTGCAATACATCCGGAAAAAACTTCTAGCAACTCTACTGCTCTCCATTGATCATTAATGACGTCCAGTCTTGATATTACACGTTATTGTAACTATCAGATGCCAATACCAAACTAGGCTTTAGCTAATAGTTTGGCAATTTAAATTAGAAAAGAGAGACATCCCTAACCTGTTTACAGTTTAAAGTGATGAAGAAATCTGGGGCTAAAACATTACATTAACAAACGATGCATTAGGTTTCCATCAAGAACAGAGAAAAGGGTTCCAGATTTAGAATAGTATCAAATTCGTTCCAAAAAGTAGAAATAATTTTTCCAAGGCATAATTTGACTGTCGGAGCTTCCCTTTTCTTCCAGAACAGCAGTAGTAACTTCTTGGCTGTAATTAAACTGTATGCATGCAGTTTGTTTTGTGCTCCTGATAATAGATACATACATTCAGAAAGTCCCAGAATGAGAAGTGCCAGATCCGGCTCCATTTGCACCCTAAAAATCTCTGAAAATCACATCAGAAATTCCATTCCAATAACTCTGTATCTTGGAACAAACAATGGGACAAATCAGCATCTACTGAATTACAGATGTCACAAAAGAAAACATTTTGGAAAATTCTGTGTAGTTTCTATTTTGAATAATGTAGTCCGTTAATGATCTTAAATTAAGGCAGTGTATATAGAATTAATAGAATGTTTGTTAATATCTTATAAACTCATTTGCCACATTTCCTCAGAAATCTCCACTCCTACTTCTTTTCCCCATTCTTCTTTAAGAAATCATACATTTTCAATAATGCATTTTTACTTCCTTCACACTGATCAAGACACTTATAATTAATTGAGGGGGGTGCATTATCCAATGAAGGCGTATGAGCGTATATAGAATTCCTAATCTTTAGAAATATATACAAAAAATAAAAACTCTGGAGATTTACATTTCTGTTGCAGATGACTAAAGGATGTCAGAGCCCCATCAATAAAAATGTCCCATACAGTACATACACCCATTTCTGCCAACTGCACAAAGGTCCTATCCAATCTTGATGAGATAAATGATTAGGATTCGGAGCGATACGAGATATAAATGAAAGGGACTTTAGCTTGAATTGTTCTTTTATCTGTTTCCAGATACAAAGTAAATTTCGATTTATGATACTACTATTGAAGGTACAGTATATCTCAATTTTTCTCAGTGTGGCGTGAGAGTACCATGATTTGTAAAACATAACAACAGTAAAGAGGGGGCGGGTCTTTGTGAGGGGGCAATTAATGCATGTTACCGTAATTTCCAATTAAGTTGATAAAAACACTGTAAATTATTGATGACAATTATGTGTGATAAATGTGATAGTACCTCTGATGTCATATGTTATGTTAAAATCATTAAATATTTTGTGAAGTTAAGTCTTGACATAAACTTTTTTTTTTATGTTGATGTTTTGCAAAAGTACCTTTTTAGCGCAGTTATGAAATCTTAAGTCAGTCCAGGAAACAATTAGTAATGCTAAGACATACATTCTTAATGATTATTTGAAAACTCAGAGTCTCATAAAGAACGAGCACCAGACCGGAGGAGATGTGTTCATAGGTTTATACTGAAATTCATGGAGGTTTACACAATGCATCCTACACTATTACCATGTGCACACGCATGTAATGCTGGGTAAAAGGTACATTTGGCATGTAATGATGAGACAGCAGTTTGAAATTAATAATCTGTAGCACAGTACAATTAGGCAACATTAGTACAGTTACCAAAGTTGAAATATAAAATTAATCAAAAAAAAAAAAAAAAAAAACATATGCTTTTTTTTTTATGTACAACCCAGTGCCTTAGAACGGCATCATTTGTCTTCTTTAACAACGACAATAACTCTAGCAAGCCTGATATTAATATAAATATGTCTGTAAGGTGCAAACACCTTCCCCACAGCGAGTCGGTTACACAGTGACTTCTGCAGAGTCTTTACCTCCAGATGTGCTTCCTGTTAGTCATGATGAACCGCTACTGTAAAAGACCTTTGACCTCTCGCATACACAAGCAGACTTCACAGATCTGGTTGTGTACGGCTGTGCATATACATAATGCATGTATCCCATCATATACCATTTACTTGTTTTGTTAATATCAGAAGGGCGCCAGCTAGTGGTTTGAGGAGGAATCTAAATAAAAGTCGACTGTACAGTCTATGTACAGTGTGCTACCTACTTCCTGTTTTTAGTTTTCCTCTGAGAACCACAATGTTGGCCAACACACACATACACTGTACAATAAAAGCAGACCTCAGTCATACACATGCACACGGATCTACACATTTGCCCTCTTATTACAATAACGAAAGTCACGCGAGAACGTTAGCTAGTTTTCCGGCAGCACTCGTACCATCTGTGTTTGACTCAGACTCTGTGTTTGTGCAAGTAGTCTTGAGCAGGACAGCAGATAGAAATGTTAACAGCCCCTGACGCCCCAGTCTTTTGTTTAACATCATCAGTAGTAGAAAGACTAGCGTCTTTTTCTTTCAGTAAGTACTTGTGTTTCAAATGGGGTAGCTGGTACCCTAGAAGGAAAGTTTTGTTTATACAAAAGGGGAAAAGGGAGAGAAAAAAAGGTTTGCTCTGTTCCAGCTGTGGGGTGAGAGGAGATGTTGGGCTGGAGTGTTTCGTCTCTGGAAGTGTGTCCTGTTAGACGCTCTCTTTGCCTTGAGCTCCTGTGACCGTCTTGATGGAGGTTAACGTCCTGTTGAACCACGTCTTTTTGGCTGCTTGGACTTCGTTCAGAGCCAGACCCAGATGATGCTCCAGATCCTAAAGTCACGAAGATATTTACTTATCGGACACCTGAGGTCAAATGCAAACTATCTCAAACAAGCCTCAAAAAATACTGGTGCTGATTTATTTGGGCTACTTACAACCACTTTAATCATTTTTATACGTGTGTGTGTGTGTGTGTGTGTATATATATATATATATATATACTGTTCAAATGTTTAGTAATATTTTTCTATTTTTTTTTAGAAGTCTCTTGTGCTCACTAAGGGAATGTTTACACAACAACTATGTACTTAAAACAGAATGTTTTTCCTTTGTGTTTTGTAAAGGTTTCGCGTACAGATGACAACATTATCAGAACGATCCTTGTTCACACAGATCTGCGAAAACTACACAAACTCTGTATTATTCATGTCAGGCCAGTAGATGGCGATGTCATTTAAAAAGAAGCGCTACACATCTGTGCACACTGAACATGTAATAATCATGCACGATGCCATGATTCTGAGAAACTTGCACTTTGAAGCCGTTTTCAAAAGTTTGTATTTTCAGCCCCCCAAAAATATACGAACGGCCAAAACGCATAGAAAGTTTTCTGTTTTTAGTTGAGAACTGGGTTGTGTGAACTCCCCTCGGGCGACTTTTATTTGATAAATATACAGTTGAAATAGTCACATTCTGAAATATTATTACACTTGAAAATAACTTTTTTTTTTTTTATTGGCGTATATTTTAAAATGGAGATTAATCGTGTGTTGCAAAGCTTAATTTTATAAAAAGTACTCTATATTAAATTATTACATATTGATAGATTGATGCTTTATTTGTCATTTCTATATGTTGCATAGAAACAAATTGTGTTTCACACGTCAACAGAAGTTACGAATCCAACAGATTTGGTGATTTGTAACATTATTTTGTCTTTTAATCATAAACATTGACTGGACTGAAGAGACTGAACTCTCGTTTGCCCATTTGAAGGACTGAAATCTGCTGTTTCTGTGAAAGCGCTATGAGGAGATGGAAGACACAGGACAGACAAATACATGTAATGTGTGGTGACGTCTGGGCTCATGTAGCTGCTGTGTCTGACTCTTTGTGGTACCTGGATCTTGCACTCGGCCTCCACCAGCTGTAGTTTGGTCTGCGCCAGCTCCAGCTCCATCTCTCTCAGCTGGTTCTTCAGCGCCTCCTTCTCCTCGTCTGTGTCCTCCTCGCTGCCCTCTTTACGAGCGCTGAGCACCTTCAGACGACCCTCCTTACTGAAGAGAATGCTGCACTTCTCACAGCCCTCCACCTTCATCTGTACCAACACACACATCCACCTCGTAAGCCTTCAGCACAAGTCTGGAGAGCACCACGCTAAGCTGCTTTGGCTGATTACAGGCATAACTCCGCGCTCAATATCAGCGGGATATTAGCTAAATAAATCATCCATCAGCAAAGCACTAGTGACAATGAGCAGCTGGATGTACATTATCTTGCTTATTTAATGTGATCATTAAAGAATACATTTCTACATCAGGCCACGATCCCTCACCCGGATCTTCTCCAGCTCTCCCTTGTTGGCCGTCTGCTGTTTCTCCAGCCGCTCGCTGAGCTGAGAGCAGATCTGAGACACAAACACACAGAGGTCAAGGGTCAGCAGTGAGGCTTACAGTCATAAGATGAAAATCCAATCTTTCATTCAATCTCTCCTGTCACAGGATATCAGATGTAACCCCAGCATCCTCTTACTGTAAGTGCATCATCGCCGTACACCTGTTCACCCTTGATCGATGGGGTTCACAGGTTCTTTCTCAACCTGACATCAATCCTTCAGAGGTCGCTGTTAGATCTATGCAGCCTGCATATCATAATGTGGCGAACACCCTCCTTAAACATGCACTGATCAGCAGCTGATGAGAAGGGATGATACAGGGTGATGTTCTGAGCCGTCACACACTGGTTAAAGCCCAAAGTATAATTCAGTTTTGACGTACACACACAGCTGAATCCATAGCCTTAGGCACTTGACACACACACGCTAGAAAGATTCATTAATTTGCAGTGCTTCTCCAGAAGTTACGATTAATAAAAATGTCTTCGTACTCAAACTAGAGATGCATGTCTCTTTAAACCTCCCTTGCACAAACAGACGTATACTTGACGTATTGAGCGTTAAAATGCGTTAACGTTTCTCATTTACTGGTGACATCACTTTACTGCAATGCTGCAGATTTAAAGTTTGCATTCTTATAACTAATCAATACAAATCTTCTACTGTTCACACACACTTCTGGAGTTATATCTGATTTTCCACCCGTTTTATCGTCCAGCAAACAAAAAAACGAGTTCTGATTACTTAATAGCATACTGTATGTCTCCTTAAGAAGTCATGATTTGAGACTCCATTCACGTCTGAAAGATAAATCATGAGACTGATATTTATTCTTGCTGGTTGACACGCATTAACAGAAAGAATGTATCTAACGTATAGAAAATGTCTGAGCTACTCATTCAGTGAAATAATATAAATGAATGGGACATATTTTCATTACACAGACGCTTTTGACATATCTTGCACTGTGCAGCAATGTCAGATGTGAATAATGTATTTATTTGTGCAGTGCAGTGACTGTAAAGACTTTTGAAATGATCTCAGCTTGAGACAATTTTATAGTAATGCTCTTTTATCCCTTTCTACGTTCCAGCGTTGTGTTTTGTCAGCCTAGTCATCAGATGGCAGATGTGTTAAACCCTTCCTCCTCACACTATTCATTTCACACCGGGAAGCCGTCCAGCAGGATACCTGCAGGCCTTTGACGCTCAATGTGTGCTGTCTGGCTCATACAAGCAATAAGAGAGAGCTGGTTCAGCTCAGAGGACACCATTATCATGCTCCACCATGAATCATGCTGTCAGCGGCCCATTAAAATGAGCTCTGCGGGGACAGCAGCTCGACTGTTTTTACAGAGAAGCTCTCATACTGCACTGAAGCTGCTACTTTCTACGTACATTGGAATCAGAATGATTTCAGACTGTGTTTCACTGAGGACTCGAGGTGTGTGAGTCAGTGTGTGTGTGTGTGTGTGTTCACCTGTTTGTATTCTCCAATGATGGAGCCGTTCTTCTTGATCTCAGACTCAGATTTATCCAGTTCTCTCCGACACATCTCCTTCAGCTGAAAACACACAGATACAGAGCCCAAGTTAAAAAGTCTGCTTCTTTTTCACAATGATCCTATGTTTAACCCAAGTGGGGAGACATCTCTCCTGTCTGTGTCCACAGGCCGTCTCAGAGGAACCTCAGCAATCAACTCGAACCGAGAGTCTGAACGTGAACTCATTACAGGGTTACCAGGACGAACACTTCTAATCAGAAAACAGATTTTTTTTTTTTTCAGCAAAGGCATTTAAACAATGCCAATGAAACTTAATTAACATGGGATTATGTGTCCTTTTAAGTGAGATACTGCAGGCAAAAACACTGTTTTTTCAAGCACCTGTCAATTTTGAGATTTTGGGCTTTTTGGTTTTTCATAAAGTCCTTTTTCAAACTAGTGGAAGGAAAACATCCAAAATACACTGTTAAGTGTTTCTTTTATAGCACTTTATCTGTTTGTGTCAATAGATTTCAATTACAATACATGTTTTTAAAGGCCATTTTCTCAAAATGAGTTTTTTCTTCAACACTGAGCCATAAATCTCCACTTCAGTAGCACTTACACACACCAAACTTGACATTGTTATTCCTGTCTATATTCTGAAGGTTTTTACAGAGGGATTTGTTCATATATATTTTCCTTGATTATATACAACATTTTATTCCCCCCAAAATTGTGAAAATATATTGTTTTCTGGCTGTTCAAAGTATTTTCTGAATTATGGAGTGACAAAAAAAGATAACCAGAATTCCCTCGGTAAAAACATTTGACTCTAATATGTCAAAAAAATTCAACAAAAAATTTGAAACTGACTTCATCTAGTGTTCAGATTTTTGTACTAGACATTTATGCAAATTAGCACATATTTCATTTAATAATGCCTCGTTTGTATATTTAAACATAACATTTTTGAAAACTTGTAATACAAAAAATGTTTGCAATAATCAATGTGATCAATCAACTGGGTAAGTAAGGTGATAACTATTAGTTTTTTTTTTTTTTTTGCCCTATTCACCTGCAGTGTCTCGCCTTAAAAGTAGTTTCAATTCAGAAAACACCACACAAACCACAATTTACAATGTTTTACATACAGTTAGCGTTTAGATCATGTGAAAAATCTAAAATGTATTATTGAAGGTTAAAAAAAATATTTATATATTTTACATATATTTTGCTTTCAGGTGAAAATACAAGACCGTCTTAATTTGTTGTTCAGTACACGACGTGTGTTATGTCTTAGCTTTATTTCTGTTTTGACTGGTGCTGGAGGTGTCTGACCTGTGCTGACTCTTCCTCCAGCCGTCTCTTCTCATCTTCAGATTCCACCAGCTTCTGTTTAGTGATGAGAAGCTCTTTGTTGAGTGCGTCAGATTTCTCCTCAGCCTAAGGGAGAAGGAGACGCTGTGTTTTACTACACATACCAGAAGCCACAAACGTCTGAATGCAGACCTGCAATGAGGATAAATGTTTAAAATAGCATCAAACTGCCTAGAAGACTCACGTTGTCCAGGTCTTTCCTCAGGGCGATCTTACTGCTGACCAGCTCGTGAGCTAAATCGTCATTTTCCTGCTCCAGACGCATGTTAGCTTCCTGTAGCCGCCGGTTTTCTCTCTACAGAGCAGACACAGCGTGTGAGTGTCTCGTGACAGTCACTATAATGGTTAACTGTGCTGGGAATACAAGGAAGCTTGGAGAAGAAACCTGATTAAAAATTGACCAGTTAGAGGGAAATATGTCAGAAAGCAATTAACACACTGACTGGACTTTCAGTCCCTTCGGCTACTGCACTAAAAGACACTTGGCCTGTTAAAAAGTGAGTGTGTGTTTATATTGTGTGTGTGTCTGTGTGTTAATGCCACACATACACACATATATTAATGATCTTAATGCATCAAATGACTGACATTTTTAAGTGCCCATGAGGAAACAAGCTTATGAATCTTACAGAATTAAGTGTTTTGAAAATTTAAACATGTATAAAGGTTCCTGTCAGGGGTAGGTCTAGGGTAACGGGATAGAAAATACAGTTTGTACAGTAGAAAACCATTACGCCTATGGAATGTCCCCATAATGACAGGAATACCAGTGTGTGTGTGTGTGCGCGTGTAGATGTTCAACCATGACTGACAGTTCCTAAATGATGGAGGTAAATCCCCACGAGCTGGGCTCATCATCTCTGACCTCTTCTGCTCATTAGGAGCACAAAGCACATATGCTAATAGCACGAGATACGGTTATAGGCATGGAGGAAAATGAGTTTGAGCTCAGCGCAGAGGAGAAAACTAGCTCTGATTGAGAAGGAGAACGAAATCTTAGATTATACCAAGATTATACGCATATGGGCAAATGCACCTAATGCATCATTGTAAATATTCATATGCACAGTCATGAATTCAGATGTGTTAATCCCAGCAGAGACACACACACACACACACACAGATGCAGGATGAATCTACCTCGTATCTCTCGATGGGCGCCTCCTGCTGTTCCTGCTGCTCTCGGATGGTGTGATATTCCTTCTCGTACTTCTTCAGCTTCTTTTGACTGATCTGGGACGTACAAAATCAACACAAAGAAGAGGGCATTGACACAGATGTAGATGACAAAGTACAACCAGGAAAAAAGGTAAATCTCAGCCTAGTAAATGATTATGCATGTTATGTATAATTGCTCTGAGCAAAATGAAAATGAAAATCTACACAGTAAGTGGCTACACTGTTGTTATCCCAGTACACCTAGCAGTGCTTTTAAACTTTACTTTATAAGGCATCATACAGAAGTAATAACAAAATGGGATCAAAACTTTTCTGGAGACAGCCAGTTACCTTCAGATGTATATAAAGAGAAATTTTGCTGAAGGGTGATGAGTTTGCAGGTATGCAGGGAAATAGGACAGTGTTTGGCACAGCTATAGCAAAGTTAGCAAGGTTTTAAAGCTAAAAATATTAGTGCTTATCTGCCTAAAGCTAGTCTGAGCTTCCGACAGCAAAATCAAATATAGTCAAGAACTAGAAGTGATCAAAATAGTTATTTTGTGCTGGAAATAATTTTTTTCTTTAGGATGCACATTTTAGAAATTTCACAATTCTCTAATTATGAAACTAAAGCAAAAACTAATACTAGTCTAATTAATATAAATCAAAGTGAAGACAGTAAACAGTGAGCAAAAAGAAAGTAATTAAAAGTAATAGGACAAATCAAAACTATTGAACAAAGATAGATTTTTTTTTTTTTTAGGTAGGTCTAACATACTTAAGAAATACTGACTTAAATTTAAAATGATTCTTATTAAAGCACCTAAAATTATTCAGTCAAGAGTCAAGTTATTTCTATATAATATAATAGACAGCAGCAGGTATATGAGGCTGGTGATTTAAGATCAGATTCACTATATTTACACATCTAATTTCTTAAACTGTTTACGTTTAAGACAAATGTCTGTGTTTACGTGAATAGTTGCAAAGAGGGCATTTTGACCGAATGTTGCATTTGTATTTGACCATTTTGGTCCTTGTGCTGTTCACACAGGCAGTCTTTTGCACTGCATTTCAAATCACTTTTAAATCAAAGTTTAAACTAGCAAGGTTTATGTGATGATGCAGTATGCAATGCCATGTATGCAAAGGCAAAACTGCACTTGCTGACTTCTACTCAATTTCAGTGTGTTTGGAAGGTGCCATGCTGGTGTTGGTTCCCATCCTATCAGTTCTAGGTCAGAATGTGCTCTGAAATGGACCAGACTTGATGTCTATACTCAAGAATCAAGCTCTTACACAGCTAGCCAGAATTACTCGAGGTTTTATGACTTTAAAACTGTGAAAGGGCCTGACTTGCCACCAACACAAATAAAGCAGTGATTCAGATTTGCTCTGAGCAAGTTCACCTATCCAAATGCAACAAGACCAACCGCTAATTAACGGAACAGGATTTCCGTTCACTCTGGACATAAACACACAAGCTGTGCCACATTTATCCACCTGCAGCTCAATACTACCCCATTTTCATCAAATGACCCAATTTGTGAGACTGAGTGTGTTTTGTGTGTTCAGCACCAGTCATTTCTCAGCAGAACACAGTGTGAGCGATGCCAGAGCAGCAGGTACATGCGTGTTTGTACATGAACTCGATTTAGCACTGCACCATATCTGACTAGATCTAAGACACAGAACCGGCTCTGTCCCATATATAATCAGCAGTGCCCTCACAGATGAAATGAGAGCCATATAAAGGCCCTCAATGTCAAGAGTAGTTCATCAGTCAGCGTGTTTTTCAGTGACACTCCGGGGAACAATTAGGCCTGGGTGCAGAGAAATGAAGTGTGTGTGTGTGTGTGTGTGTGTGTGAAAGCACTTTTGATCGTGACTGGTGTGTGGTGTCAGTTTAACTGAGGCAGGGGTCATGGTGGGCCCCTTGTATTGAAATAACGCACAAACACAACCAAACTCAGTGGTGAAGGTGAGCTTTCAGTGTAGTGATGGGAGAGCGTGAATGAGGAGATGAGAGAAAAAGGTTAGTTTGTATTTGGGGGAAAGGGATTGGGAGCCACAGGAAACTCAATCTGTCATGTTTTGACGCAGTGAAAAATAAAAATAAAGTCTCCAGGCAGACAGACAAATACAGCTGGTGTTGAAAATATCGAGTGAGTTCAATATATAATTTTAAAAGCTTGATCACTAAAAAATAACATTTGACTGTAATTAGTCATTACACTGAGCTTTCATTTGATGTGCTCTATATATGTGCATTGATCAATGTTTATATGTGAGTAAATAACTACATTAAATTTGTTAATCACGTAAGATTAAAAACCACTGGATTCATATGGATTATTTTTATGATGTTTTTATCTACTTTTTGATATGTAATAGTTTTGGTTATGTGGACTTTCAATAGCTGGAAAAAATTATGAAAAGATAATACAAATATATTTTAATTGTGTTTCAAAGATGAACAGACTTCGGTTAGGTTTGGAACAAGATGAGGAAAAGGAAATGGTGACAGAATAATAATAAAAAAAATAAAAAAAAATTGTGAACCAGGTTTAAACTATTAAATATGTTGTTTATTTCAAAATTAAGCTAAAAACAATTCATATAAATATTAGACGAAAGAATTACATGAAAATGAGAAATATTGCCTTGGTAACTAACTGTAATAAGTAAGCATTACAATTACTAATGGGTACTAAATAAAAACTAATTGAAACATATTAAGTAATATTTTAACTAAATAAACTAACAGAAATGACAGAACTCTTCAGTGTCATGGGTCTCTTTCTTACTCCTGCAGTGTCCTCTGCTGGCCCATCCAAATCATTACAACAAGACTTTTTACACCCCATAAATTACAAAATAGCATAGCAGATAAAGGGTCTATTCACAAAAAGAGCCTTCGGCATAAATGAAAATCACATTCCCACCAGCGCAAGAGATGGTACAAACACACCACTCAGCTGCTCTGTCACCCCGAAGAAGTGCTTTTAAGAGCTCAACTCTCTCTCTCTCTCTCTCTCTCTCTCTCTCTCTCTATAGTTTCTTTATGGAAACAGATTTGGAGAAATATAGCATTACATCACTTACTAAAATAGATGCTCAGCAGTGAATGGGTGCCGTCAGAATGAGAGTCCAAACAGCTGATAAAATCATTGCAATAATCCACAAGTAATCAACATCACTTCAGTCCATTAGTTAACATCTTGTGAAGCCAAAATCTGCTTTCCCCAGTTAAAAAGTCCATCTCCTATTTTCCTCTCACTTAAAAATTCACATAACTGGACTGTTCTCACTTTTAACCTGTGCTTGAAATTTGTATATTTGTCTCCTGATTCGGATGAGATCACTTTTTCAGTACAGAAAACAATATTATGCATGGAGGACTTGGATAAAGTTGATTTATCTTAATGACAGACTCATTTCTTGACATTCTTCAATGTTTCTTTCAGGAGTTTGGACTCTCATTCTGACGGCACCCATTCACTGCAGAGGATCCACTGGTGAGCAAGTGATGTAATGCTACACTTCTCCAAATCTGTTCAGATAAAGAAACAAACTCATATACATCTACTTTGATTGCCTGACACAGCAAATTTTAATTTATGATTGAACTATTCCTTTCTCTGATCATAACATTAAATACATCAGTTCGAACTAAATAAACAGCCTGAACACAGGCGGTTACCTTCATGCTGCATGCTAGCTCCATGAGCTTCTTGGCGTTCTCCTCAGAGCGATAGCGTTTGGGCACAGGCACTCGAAAGAACTTCAGCGCGCCCTCAAAGTCCGTCTGCAGCAGGTCGTCTTTAGATGTCTGTGGACAGACAGAGAGCTTTTCAGGAAGTTCAGAAAATACTGCACCTTCATGTTGTGATCTTGAGTTAATGATGCTCATCTTCTGCTGCTGAGGTGTGATAGCGGTACACCAATTATGTCTAACATCCCAGTAATAGCTGGAACCATGCAAATGAGAAATGGGTGACTTGCAGGTTAATTTTCAGGAACAGCACCCGCTGTGAAGCATCTGAGAAAAAGATGAGCACTTCCTTACCTTCAATAACGAAAGGGCCACGTTGAAAATGACACTGATGCCCTGAAAGGAGAGAAAACAAGATCGGAAGGATCAAGTATCAACATACTAGATAAAATGCTTTCCAAGACAGAATCTTTAAAAATGGAAATCATATTAGCTGAAATTGGAACAAATAAAAAAAAAATGTTTTTGGTTTGACTGGATGATGCTATATTGTCATGTTCAACTCAAGATGACAAAAAATGGTTTATAAATATATCAAAATAAAATGCACTGCACAAGGTAACAGCCCTAAACTAGAAATGAACAGCTAAACTAGGCAAAGAGACCATCAGGAGAATCGATCTGAAAGCAGGCAGGAATGAAGTGTTACCTCACACAGCAGAAGGTCTATGATGTGAAAGACCATGTAAAGAGGGAACTTGGCTGTGAAGAGCGTGAGGAACCACTGGGAGGCGTACATGTGTGCTTCCAGACCCAGGTTCAGGAAGTGTGCGTACAGGTCTGGAATGCATTCCTACACCACACAGAGGAAGAAGACACAGATCGTACCGGTCCCAGATGCTGACTGCTCAACACAGCGATCCAGTCATACAAACAGTTTCAACAAAAGTACACTAGCCCTTTAAACAGAACAATTGCATGTTTAATGTGTGCCTCTATTTTTCCATTATTTTATAATCTGTCATTACTTGCCATCAAATATGTGAAGTGATATTCTGAGTTTCTACCACTAACCTGCATGAGTCTCTCCAGCTGGAAGAACTTGCAGTGCAGGTCTTCGAAGTTCTGCTTGAAGAGATCCCTGAGACCGTATTCAAACATGATCTTGACCAGCACGCTGAAGGCCTGCTCCTCTGGCATCTACAGCACAAACAATCACTGATCTACTCACACCACTGAGCTTCAGATGACAATCACATCAGGCCGGCAATAACACACAACACTAGCACTGCCGCAAATCTTAGAGGATGATGTCATATTAGTGTAAACCAAGTGGAGGTTTCAGTCTGGACACAAACAGCATGTGTTTCCATCGACAGCCATTCAAATGCAAAAGTGTAGTTTTGAATTTAATATTTTGCAAGTGCAAACATACAAATATGAATTATATGAAATGTTTAATGTTGCAGACATCACTAGTTCAGACCGTTTGGCCTCAGGTGTCTGTGACATGTGACTCACGTGGAGAAGCAACACAGCAGCCAGGAAAGACTGGCCTTGACAGTAACCAATTTCTTCATCGTACACAGAGTATGCCTGCGGGATGGAAGATACAAAATGTTTCAGTAGACAGAAATATTGGGTAGAAATGCTTATTATATTATAATATTAAAAAACAAAGACAGAAACATCAACTATGCAGTTTAAAAAAATAAGAGTAACACTTTAGTACAGGGACCGATTCTCACTTTTGATTATTAGCATGCCTATTATTAGCATACAGTTGGCACATCTGAATATTCAGAAGTGAGATTTGAGAGCTTGATGGGATACTTACAGATTGACCTACATACTTCAGAAAACTGTGTTAAAAATGTGAGCTAATGTTGTGACAATTACAAACTGTAGTGCTGAGAAACTTAGTGAACTGTGGAGGGGGAGAACTGAATCACACTGTGTGGTCAATATGTAAAATCTATATCGCTGTATGAATGATGGCGGTAACAGTCGGAGAGAGGGCTGGTGAATTATTAAGAGACACCCAAAGATGGAAACCCAACCATCAATCTCCTCGTTCCCCTCATCATTTGTGACTTTCACAGTAAACCCAGCGACCTCATTATTTTAGGGTGAAAATTTAAACTGTACTGAAACGGTACGGTACGAATACACGTACCGTTACACCCCTAATATATATACAGTATATATATGCAGATCTGAGCTGAACAGACAAATTTAAGACATCTGCTCACCTTACAGATCTTATAGAGAGAGTCCTGCCCATCACCGCCCGTGTCTTTGAAGTAGTCATGCGCAGGAAACGTACGGTTAATGTCACGAGTGATGGCACTGTCTTGTGGAGATTCCTAATAAAAGACAAGAGAGAGAAACAGAGACATTTTACCATGAGGCACAGCTAATAGTCTGTGATGCCAAAATCTAAAACTACATTGCAATATACAATACGATGTAAAGGCAGAGTGTGTGATTTCCGTCCCACTATCAACACAGAATGGCAGAGCAAAAACAATGACAACTCCATATGACTTTGCACAAACTGAACATATCATCTCAAACTCTAGCCAACGCTTGAGCCAATGTTGTTATGTCAAGCTGGCTACCATTTGCTTTCATTGTACTGTATATATAGACAAATAAAGCACATGAGACTCTGTCCACTAGAGTGCAGTGGATAGGACATGCCAAAGGACAAACACAGACAGGGCAACAAGATCTGTCTGTTGGAGCACTGTGTTCTCGCAATGTGGACAAACCGTGGAGGACATGCATGCACGCGTGTGCTCAAGAGTGTGTCCTTCGGCATCACAGACACAGGCTCAGTGTATGTGTATGTTCGACTGTCAGAATTTGTAAGAAATTAGGCATACATCGCAAACACTGAAAATACTAATGCATCCTCAGAGTGTTTTTCATGATGGACCAAAACCATCCTGAGATCTTTTCTCCTCCGTGCACAGCTCAGATGTCTGTTTTGGAGCTTGACAGCTCTTAGACATTGTGTGTTTTTGTTATATCATTACATATATAGCAGGAGACCAGATTACCCATGTCTTTCAAAACAAGAAAAAAAAGAATTTGTCCAAAAGCTTGGAACAAACATCTAAACTGTAAGCTGGTAGATGTGACTCCACAGACGAATTGAGGACTGTTGTCTTGCGCTGGCTCACTTCAGCAACTCAGAAAAGGACACGTGATGTAAATCGAACAAAGAGCAGTATCACAAGACTGAAATAACATATAAAATGTCATGACAAGCCCTGTGTGGGGTGCCACGAGGAAGATAATGAAAGCAAAAGACAGACAGGCAGACACACTCTGGAGGAGATGTTACATTACCACTCCACTGGGGTTCACTGTGATCCAATTTCAATCTCTTTCATTTAAACAGGTTACTTGGGATTGTACTGTAAGTTCCTGTGGATCTGAATTATTTAAGATGATGCTGAAAAGGATGGTGTGTAACTGAAGAAAGCAAATGTTCTAATTCTACTAAAGGGATGGCTTGATAACCAAACAGTTGACAGTATCCATAGAACATTAACGGTAACCAACATTCTTCAAAATATCTTCTTTTGTGCTCAACTGAATAAAGAAATGCGTACAGGTCGAAACAACTTGAGGGTAAATCAACGACAGAATTTTATGTAAGTGTGACCAAACTATGTCATTATGCAAACAATAAGCCTATTTCTTCTTTGACGGCCGTTCAAAAGGTTTTGTATATTCTCACAAAATAGTTTTAGGCAAGAAACATGATTTGCATAGAAGAGGTTGCTAAAAACTAGCTCTGCGCCAACCCCTCAAAACTACTGGGCAGAAATCAGGAACTGCTTACATTTGTAGTCAGTATGATGTCCTCACCATCTAAAGTTTTCAGAACAACAACATCTCTCTAGATAGACAGACACGAAACTCTAGATCACATTAAACCAGATCGCTCCCTTAATGTACAAACTGTGAGCGTCTGGAGCTGCGGACGGCTGATGGACACCTGGTCCTATTTCTGTCACACTTTATTTCCACATCCATTATTGCACACATTACATCAAAGCCAGCTCGTGATAGCACAAAAATGCTGAATTCAATTACTCAGACATAAAGTGCAATGGAATGCCCCATGTTTATTTCTGGCCCCGTTATATAGTAACAACAGTCAGTTATGTCGCTGTTCGACTCAAGCCATCCTTAAACTAGTTGATGTATCAGTCTTAAAAACAGCCCTTCACAGTATCAATTCAATTTACAACTCAAATTTTGAAATCAAAAGATTGGCAATGCAAAATATTACATAATGCCTGTCAGTTATTACTTACTACACAGTACACAGTACAGCAAAGGCACTGCATGAGTTTCAGGAACAGTGAATATGATTAGTGGAATAGTGAGATCCTCACACAGACTTTTAACAACTTGAGGGTAAGCAAACAGTTTTGGGTGAACTATCCCTTTAAGTGTGAAGCATTCTGAACTTTCTATTAGAGCCCGACCGATATTATCGGCCGATATGAGCTTATTGCATTTAAATCGGCATCGGCCGAAACATGAGAAACAGATGCTTCATGCTTCAATCATGTTATGAGTGTTGCATAGTTTGCCCACCAGAGGGAGCTCTGCAACTCCCCAGTTGACAACAGTGCCAGAAATCCACTAGAGAAGAAAGCGATCAGCCAAGCCACGGAGATGTACTGTTTTGACGGTGAGTCTGTCGTTCGTCATGTGAAATGATTGTAGATTTAGTTCATACACTGTCTATAAAAACGGTGTGGTAGTTCTAGCTAACGGTCCTATCATTATCACTTCTAAATATTCTATAACATCACTTACAGCCGCTAATGCGTTGCTATATTAAATTAGCCACAAAGCTAATACCATGTTTATCAGTGGAAGAGCGCAAACGTCAATAAGAGGTCAAATTATAACGTTAGCGTTTAACTTATTCTAAATATATCTGCAGTGTTTCCCACATAATGACCGCGTAACTGTGGCAGGGGGGCGCGTGTAGTCAATGACTAGAAGTTATGTACAGCGTGCCTCGAAAAAACAACAACTTATGTTATTCTAACGCTAATATAGCTTCCTTTTTAGCAGGCCCCTTAAATGCTTGCTATTAACTTGTTTGAAGGTGGTTCTTCTAAAAATTGACAGTGGTGTGTTCATGACACTAACGTTAACCATTCAACTTCGAATTGATTCCGTAATCTTCCGGTAACAGTAGGCTAACTTTACGTTCGTCAGCGCATGACGATGTTTTGATTCAGACTGCACAAAGAGAAGAGGAGAATATATACGGGTCCATTGTGAATGTGTCTGTGAGAGCAAATATAGTGTAGTTACAGTAACTACAGTATGTGCGTCAGAAATGTTTAAACCAGAGGGGACATTTAAATAAATGTGAGCTGAACAAGCGCTTTTTTCTTTTTTACAGATTGTTTCAGAGCAGCTTTACAGACATAACAGGAAAATGTTGTAATAATATTGTTAAATATAAGTAGGTAATAGGTAATACCTATTGCTTGACAAATAATATATATATATATATATATATATATATATTTCTCATTTTTGCCTATGTAGGAGATCCCTGTTTATTATTATTATAATTCGAATGATGACACGAGTAATGGTGATATTATTAATACACATGCTTATTCTTTCTCTGTCTCTCTTTCTGCCTACAGATGACTGAAAAAGGTGAATGCTGTAGCAGCAAAGTGTGGGACTACTTCTGCAAATACTTTAACTTTAGTATTATAATTTATTTACAGTACACACACAGACTGTTAAAACCAGCTTCAACTGGAAGAAAGTAAAAGTGTTAAATGTTTAAAATCAGACTGTTTTTTGATCATTAAAAAATATATACTTTTGATATGCAATTGTTTAGTCATTGAGACCGTAATTTAAGTCTTTTTTTTTTTAACATAAATCCCTTCTGGAAAATGGTTTATACAGCCCACATACATAGAACAGGCAGATATTTTGCTATTGAATGTCGTGTAAGTGCAGTTTATAGGAAATGGGTCTAATATCCAGTTTATTTTCAAAATCAAAATATCGGCTTATAAATCTGCTCTTTTCGAGTTAATATTGGCATCGGCCACCAAAAATCCATATCGGTCGGGCTCTACTTTCTATCTTAATTTAAGTAATTATTAAATGTTCTCTCTAATTTCGGAGATGCAAGAAGAGAAGAGTAATGACTCATTACTGTACACCTAACACACACACACACACAGACAGACACACACCTGCCTTAGCATGAGCAAAATCTTGTTTTTCTCAACACACCGAACAAAAATTGTAATTGTGTTATATGCTTGAACACCATTATATTAACATATAAACGTCTTCAAAAATGAATGGCATTACTGTAATCAAGGCTGTATTTTGTGAATTAAAATTACAGTAAAAACAGGAATATTCTGAAATATTATTAACATTTCAAACAACTGTTTTAAAATAACATTTTAACATTTAATTTCAAGTGATGGCAAAGCTGAATATTCAGCATCATTACTCCAGTCTTCAGTGTCACATGAGCTAATTATTATTCTAATATAGTGATTTAATGCTAATTATCATCAGTGATGAAAACAGCTCTGCTGCTTAATGTTTTTGTGAAAAAAATTTTTTTCAGGATTCTATGATGGATAGAAAGTTCAAAAGAACAGAGTTTACTTGGAATAGCAATATTTTGTAACATTCCACATGTCTGTCATTTTAAAATCAATTTAATTTCTTTAAAAAAATTACTTAGCCTAAACTTTTAAATAATAGTACAGAACTGAATTATTTTTAATACATAAAAAAAATCTATTTATTGTAAAACTTTGTTATTTAATGATAATAGGTGATCAAAAATGTGGAGACTGCAACCAAGAGCAGTTTAAATATGTGACTCCACGCACACCAGACTGGTAGAGACGGGGACTCTCCTCCGGTTTCCCCAACTCTCTTGGGGTATGTACGTCTGGACGGAGGGGTTCAGTCTGAATTCAGGACACCATGTTTTATTCATCCTCTTTCCAGCACAAGACTGCAATCTTCGCCAAAAAGCATGATTAACATCAGTCGCTTTCTACTCTGCCTTTCTTCCATCACATTGAAGAAATGGTGACAGATGGAATGGAACAAGGCGATGAAAGCTAAGGAATATGTCTTTCGCTTTCATTGCCTTGTTCCATTCCTTCTGTCATCAATTTTCCAGTCTCTCTTTCGCCTCTGACAAGTCACCATATGCGTTGTAGATTTGGGCCTCCAACCTACCTAATTCACACCATCCCACATGTAATACAAGACAGTTGCCACCTGCTAGCAACAGCACCAAGATTTAAGCTCAGGAAATAACCTTCAGGGAACATTTGTTTTCCAAAGAAACGCCAAACAGACTGGCGTGTGCGTGTGCGGGGTGCTAGAAAGCGCTCCCACACATTTGCACTAACAGTGGATCCCTGCCTTTGTAAGCATACCCCTTTTCAAAGATTAATTACCCTCTCTTTCTATAATTTATGCTATGTTTATGTGAAAGAAAGGAGCCACTAAATAATGCATCTGCAGCCAGCAGCTCAGCTGACGTGTTTAGCATCTACGCAAACTCAGAGCGAACGCGAGGCAGACTGACCCACTGCTCACGCCAGCAAGATGACAAGAGAATGGAAAAGGGTCCAAGAAGAAGCTACCAGAGAACTAACGTTGAAACCAGTGGACTAGAAGCAGCTAAAAATAGGTCAGTCTGAGATCAGAGTATAATCGAACCAGTCTGACTAGACGGCACCTGACCTAAAGCACACCTCTGAGGAAGATCAGATCGCGCTCAGAGAAGGTGATACAAAGTGTTTAGTCTTAGATTAGAGCAGAGCAGAACTACTGGGGAGGACAGCAGGTCTGGACTGAAGGACTATATGGCATAATGTCCCAAGCTCTTATCTTAAAATATGATTTAAGTGACTACTTGAAATGGTCAAAAACTTATTTTAAAATGCACATGCCAAGAAATGTACCTACAAATGGTCAAATGGTTTTGATAACATTTGCAAAAATACATATATAAATAAAAAATGATGACTCTCAAAATGTCCTGTGGTTTAAAAATTTTAAGAAAAGTAACAAATTTCCCTAAACCTTAATATTATTATTCAAAAGTTTTTCAAAAACAATAATATTATTATTACTGTTATTATTATAATTATTATTTAATTATAAAATCAGTTAACATTTTTTGGGGGTCATAATAGTTTAATTCAAGAAATGTAAGAGCGAAAATAATGGCAGGAAAAGATGAATTAATGGATGAAGTCAAGGAAAGTGCCCTGTTTTTTCTTTCCGAAGGTTTTCCAAGACTTTCCTTCTCACCCTCCGTCCTGAACCTCCAGGAGGAGGAGGTCTGAACAGGTTCAGGGTTTGCTGGGAAGACTCAGTCCCTGATGTCTCAGATAAGGAGCCACAGTTGTGCTCTGCCAATATTGTGGAAAGTCATCCTAGACTCAGAAAAGTGTTAAGGAAAATCATGGTGACGTGAGATTGTTTAAAAGTGGATCTGTGTGAACCTCTTGAGTGAGCGCGGAGTACAAAGCATAACTCGTGTTGTGTTTCGACTGTGATGGTGAGATTGTGTGTGTGCTGGGGGAAGGCTACTTCCGCAGGAAGCACTGTATACTTTCTTTCCTGACCATTGTTTACGGTCGGTTTTTTCTGATAGACAACAATGGGCAAAAATGGCATTTTGTTTTTCTTGGGGAGGCTGATTATGAAAAGTTTAGTGAGCTTGATGAAAGAGCGAGAAGCTGAGGGGGGGTTCACTGTAGTCCAATCACTACCTGACTAAGAGGGAGGCTGGGAGGGAGGGTCCACATCCTCTTCCTTCAACATATCACCCACTAAGCACATGTTAGGACACAGTGTTACACTGAACATATTTTTTAGCCTTTTGACGATATTTGATACACATATTTATTTGCTTTGAAATTGCTTCAAAAGGGTGTTTTACCATCACTGGTTGTATTTTAAACATTAACTATATACGTAGCATCGCTGAGCAGGTTGGACAGACAAATTGCTTGTTGCTGAAACCTTGTTGCATTGCTTCTGGTTAGGAAGTGTGCAGATGAATATTACTGCAGAGTAAAAGGCTCGTATTGATTTGTTTTCTTCTTTGAGTTTTTGTAGTAAACTCATTCAAATGGATGCTTTTGCTATGATTAGTCTTGGACAGTCTTCTAGCTTGGCAAGACCTTGTCTAGACGTAAAATCCAAAATGTTATATTTGGTGAGATCTAAAACTGAAAAATGACGCAACATCAAATAAGGTCATGAGAAACTTACAGTACTTATGAAAACAAAGACAATTCTGACTTTTAATACGTCACAGAAAACCAAATGTTTAAGTTGGCACATGTACTTGACCGACAAATGTATGATGCTTTTTTGCATTTTTACGCTGATGTGTACTTCTGAAGTTAAATTGTGCAGGGGATGAACAAGTGCTAATTCAAGTAATTCCCAACCAAAGATGATTATCAATGTACTGTTAGAAACGCAAACTTTCACATAAAGTAAAAAAAAAACATGAATGCATTCAACATACACAGGCACAACTCAACCATACATTTTCTCAAACAATAACACGCATTCCAACACAATAAGATAAGTTCACATTTATTTCCTCAGTGCAGATATACCAGAATATAAATATATTATTGACAATAATGTTCTAAAACATGACATCATTACAAAATTTGCGGTACACCACATTAGTACCTCAGCTACACACCAGACAACACGTTGATATGCTGAAGAAATTATGGAGAAGCAGATCAATTTTCGTTCAGAAAATGTTGTTAATCACAAAGACTTTGTGGTGCGTTCATATTTTCTCGCAAATTGCAATTAAATTCGGAATGCGTTACAGTGAAAGGCAAAAAAATAACAATTATCCAGTAAAACGAATAAAAGCGGAGATCATGAGCAAATTATTAAAGGTCCGGGGCTCCGTAATTTAACAGACTTTTAAAACATACATGATTAAACTCAATAAAGACGACACAAATGTATCGAGAGGAGTGTGTGTGTGTGTGTTTTGTGCGGGGAGAAAACACACACACTGTTCCAGCTCAGCCCTCCATTTTCTGCGAAGGCAGGGGTCGACTGGTTCCTGCGTCCTAATATGGCACATCTTGGGAGATTTTCTCCCTTGAGAGCGCTAGCCCTTGACTTTGATTTCAAGAACAGAGCAGTTTTCCCACAGGAAAAAAAAAAAAAAAGAATCCTTTGGCATCATAAAGAGAACAAAAACAAACGAACGCTCTCTGGCATCAAAATGTCCTAAAAGTTGAAATGTTTCCTCTACCCATGACAGAAGTACCATCATCTATGAAGCAAAACATGCAATGTTGACACCTGTTTAGGCAACGTCCGAGCCTCAAAATCCATTCTCATGTCAAAATATACAAATCCATTAGCAGTTCATAAAACCTACATATACTCCAACTTACAATATCCTTCAGACAGCAGAAATAACCTCAGAAGACAATATCTGAAAATACAGATGTACATGCTTCAAGATCCGGATCTTAACAGACAATTAAGTAGAAAACCCAACTACAATTTCATTTTTATAGAAAGAATTAACTGGCGACCAATGAGAAAAGACATTAGATCAGTCTGAATTAGAGCAACACATGGACGGTTTCTCAAAGTTCAACCAATCCAAATGGTTAATTCACAAGCAAGACAGTTTCTTACGCATTCTTACATTAAATCTTGGCCATTTCATCTGATTCCTTAAAATGAATACAGGGATATTTTCTTAAGACACGAGGGAGAAAGCAGTCTTGGGTGAGTCCAGAGCTCCAGGGGCATTAAAAAGTCCAAAAAGCAATCAAGACGAATGATAAAAACAAGCTTTTTGACTAGACATGCGCCTTTGTTCTGTTTAACGCACATACACATCCATGCACGTGTGCGTACGCACACGGTCATGTGCAATCAATAAAGCAACGGCTGGGTAAATGGCCAAACTGAGATACACAAATTCTTTCAGCTCTGGTTGAAAAACAGCACAGGGCCAGAGGCCGTAAGATCAAGATCTACATTTGAACAAACAAGCTGGGACACTAGGAAAAAATAAAGCCCTTTTTCTATTGTGTGTGATATGTTTTCTCTCGCTCTCCATCTCTGTCTAGTGAGTGGAAGTATTGCACAGTGCCCTGCCATGACATAGCAGTTCAGTCTTTATACGTCTCCTATCAAAATCTTGACCAAACACTTACACTTCTTCACATCACAGTATTATAATTATGGAAGCAAGTCTTCAGTCTTTAACTGAAGTGACGTGGCATAGAAACTAGACCCATTTCCAACAGTCATACTACTGGTTTTGGTGATAAATTGAGAGCATTTGTCCATGGTGTCATTTAAAAAAAGTATTTGGGAATATGCCACAATACATAACCATCTCCAATGGAAAACATTCTCTTAAAACAATTTAAGAGAAGGTAAAGGTCATAAATACTATTAGATTTAATACAAAGAGGAATGTAGACTACTTACTAATCTTACTACAAACAATCAATCCATTTGAAAACAATTAATACATTTTGTAGTTCCTCTATCTATATATTACATAACAACTCCATCAGAGAACACCAATAAATACTGTTACTTTGGTCAGCCAAGAGTACAATGCTATCTGTATAAAAAAAAGTTTTAACAGTACCATCCAAATTAGTGAATTTATGATCATAGTCACAGCATGAAATAAAAGACAAAGGGCATGATTTTCAATGCCCTCGATTTTCTTGGCACCTCCACATATTAATTATGTATATGTGTCTATGACATAAAGATAAATAGTACAGCGCAGCTACATACAGTTTGTTTTTGATTCATTAGGACATGCAGGACTCTATAAAAACATTTGCCTGATATCTGTTTCAGTAGCTTTTCTTCTGATCTCCATTTTATCCGTTAAGTGTCCACCACATCAGAGACCTTTACCGCTAAGGCCTTGTTCATCTTAAGGACCGTATGATGGAATTAAGCAACTAACATCTGTTTTGGTCATGTGTTCCTGTGTTGTGCTTAACTGCATTATACAATATTTTAGGTGTGATTGTGCATTTGGACAGATGTTCCCCATTCCCCTTAACCATTCATTCCTACCACTAAATCCCATTGTAACCAGTGGAAGCGAACCAAGCATGGCAAGAGAGTTGCACACGACTGACACTTCAGGGCAGAGGGCAAGCCCAAGAGGCATTTTGTCCAGCAGACATTACAATCAAATTTAAATCCAATTGAATCAAATAAAATACTCCCAAGTCGTTGTCAAACTGATTTTTGTTTCCCAAAATGACTTGAAGGATGTTTAGCCTATAGAATAAGAGTTGAAACTAGGGGTGAAGGGATCTTGTGGGGTGCAGGTAAAAAGTTAATCTCCAGTGTGATCAAGGTTTAGAAATGAGTCCGTCAAAATAGGTCATCTGTTTGTTGTTGTATTACTGCGTTTTTCAAGGATGATGTCCTCCGACTGGAGGCGTGGTTATGTAATCCCCATGGCTTTAAATCAGCAGAAAATGGGAAGTCCATGTAATCGTGGCACTGCTTGCGGGCTGGGGTCGACTTCTGTTCTTTGGGAAAACGGCTTTTTAAAAATTCCAATTGTGACTGCTGAAGGTCAAGACTTGTCACTGGTTCAGAGACAAAACAAAACAAAACACTGCTGATCTAGCAAACACATTCTTCCACTAAGAGCATGGTAGGAATCAGATTATCCTCAGAAATTCAGAGGCAAGAATCAGATATTACTAGTGAAAACTAATAAAATCATGAGTTCAAAACCAGGTCAGCCCTTGGAAATGCTTTTAATCTTTACAAAGTCTTTGTCCAGAAGATAATTTTAACATCTAGTCAATAACACATAACAAGGTTTTGGATCAGTCAAGCAGGGATCCTTCTTTTTCCCCTACATATAAACGAATGTGCGCCAGTTAACAGGAGAAACAGAGACTAATGATGTAATTAATGAAAACTATGCTTTTCGCATACAGACAATATTTGTTGCAATCTAAGAACTTTGCAATCACGTCTCACAGAATATTTTTCTCCTTTCGTCATTGCTTAATTTATCATTGTAGCAATAACTGCTGAGAATCATATATCTGCAAACACTGATGAGAATGGCACACTCTCACATACAGTAGCTGCCCACTTCATCTTTAATGACCAAGGTCAAATGTCCATTTCTTGCTGCCAGGTAATCCTGCAACAAAACATATCGGAAAACAGACCTTTGTCAACTTGCCCCGATTCAAAATACCTGGCTTGAACTGGGACAGTGCACAGATGCCGAAACAAATCTTCAGTATCCACTTTTAATTTGACAAGACACTTGCCATCAACATCAAGCTCACTATCTAGCCAAAAGATGGTGTTAAACATGGCAAGCAGGCCGCGGAGGTGTTGGTGGATCTCCCATGGACTTCTTGTTGTCACTACGTTGCAGACAAAGCAGGCAGAGGCGCTTGAGGCCTTTGCGGAAGGCGGCGTTCGACAGGCTGTAGATGAGACAGTTGCAAAAACTATTGCTAATTGCCAGCCATGTGGTTATGAATGAGGCAATAGCATGGTGGTATATCCCTGCGCTCTCTAGTAAAAAGTAAATGATGTAGGGTAGCCAAAGCAGGTAGAACACACTGGTGATACGGAAGAGCACCGTGGCATAGCGCTTGTCTGTGCAGGCTTGCTCACCCGGCTCAGGGTCCTGTGGGCCAAAGCGAGCTCTCCGCTCGCTGATCTGCCGAGTGTGCTGCCGACAGATCCGGAAGATATGGGCATAGGTGAAGCAAACGGTGAAAGCAGCTGGCGCATAGAGGGCCGTGACAATAAATGCTGTAAAAAGGGGCTGGGTGTCCCAGGAAGAGCAACATTTAAATACATCACCGTGGTACCCCGGCTTGCCCCAACCAAAAAAGAGGGCAAAAAGATGAGTGCCGAGTACAGCCAAATAAGGGTAATGCAAGTGCGAAGACGGCAGGGTGTGACCAGAGCGGTGTAGGAAAGAGGTCGGGTGATGGCAACATAACGGTCGATACTGACGCAAGCTAGAGAAGCCATGGAAACGCTCTTCAACACACAGACCATGTAGCTGAAGACCATGCAGGTGAGTTTCTCATTCACACCCTCCAGATGGTGCAGGAGGGACAAAGAGGGGATAAGACAGCTGACCCCAACCAGCAAGTCTGCATATGCCATAGTCTGTATAAAGGAGCTAGTGGTATGGTGGCTGAGTAACGGGGCACAGTGGAACACAAAGATAACCACCAGGTTCCCGGAGATGATGAGCACTGTCAAGAAGAGAATAACAGCTATTTCCAGCAGGCAAGTGCTGAAGTTCTGTGAGTAGCCAATGTCCAGCAGGCAAAAGGGTTCTGTGCTATGGTTCAATTCAGTTGCGTTCATCTTGTTCAGGGTGCGCTTGGGCGCACAATTAGGGTGCTAGTTCCTTGGGGGGCCTACCTCAGCAAAGGCTGCCCAAAGTATGGCTGCCCCTGATAGATATGGGGGAGATGTCCGTGCCAGGTGGCTTCCATATCAACAGCAACATGATCCACTAGTCCTTAGTGTCCACAGCAATCCTTTTACCAAAGCACACATATGCAGCGACAGTATCTTGAGGAGAATCAGTCACTACAAGCTGTTGTGGAGGTCAGGTGACGAGTCGAGCTTCAACTCCGGAGCAAACCCCAGCAGTAGAGATCATAAACTCCCCCCTCTTAAATCAGTCCCCTACCTTTCCGGGGAGAAGCACATCTGCGCCTGAGCGGGGCAGGCAGCTGTCAGCACAGGACGCACACCAGGAAAAAAGCAGAGGAAGCAGAGTCCTTGCCACTCTGATCACAAAAGTCCCAGTCGCTCTCTAGCAGTTATTAGTCAGGAGGATCAAGCACAACTAAGCAGCGCTGGAGATTCCTCACAATAACGTAGTCAAATTGTTTATTCCTACAAATCCCCAAAAAATGATGTAATCCAGAGTCTGATGTCTTCGCAGCAACTTCAGCCGTCAGTCGAACGAAGACTGGGGAACCTCTTCTGCACGTGCCAGGCACCCAGCCCCCTCACAACAATGTGATTGGCATTTCCGAGAAGGGGCTCTCCACAGAGGAGCCAGCGTCTGGAATGTAAATGAAGGATAGAGTGGTGTGATGCAGAAAGCAGTCTCTCTCTCTCTCTCTGTGGCACTGATGTATCCTCCCTTCCCTCTCTCCGCTGCAGCAAGAGCACTCAAACTCCTCCCACCCTTGGCTCTAGCCAGTGAGCAGATGTCGGAGCACAAGCAGAGAGAGGCATCCCCTTCCCTTGTCAATCCATACACTTTTTTGCTCATAACCACCTTTCAATCTCTCAGAAATATGAAAAATGCACTGCCTTCAGATTTTTACAGACTCCCTTAACACGGTCTTTCTAATGTAAAACTCATATTATGGGCTTTATCCTTCCTTTTCCTTCTATTCCCATTGCAATTCCAATGCAACATCCCTCCCTGCACTCTCTCTCTCCCTCCCTCCTATACGGACACATGCAAAAAAAAAAGCAGGAGTCCAAAATGTTCCAGACATTTCCAAAGTCCCAGAAATAAACCAAGTACATTCATTTGTTATTAGATCAAATAAAACTTTTCATGACATTATAATTAAAATTTAACCCCTGCTTTATGCAGTATCGTGGTTCCTACATTGAGTAACACTCCCAGCAATGTTTACTGACCAATCAAGAAGCACTAAATCAGATGCATCCTACACACTCATTTTTCTTGTGTATTTGTTTTATATATCAACATGTAATCAGATGAATTCGGTTCAAAGATGGTGAAATCGGAGATTTGCATGTCATTAGAATTGATTTCGGTGATGTCATTTAGATATGACTCAGGACCATATAATCCACAATTTGATTGGTGCATTAAATTCCAAATTAAATAGATAAATAAAAAATAATAATTTTCCTCACAATCTTCCACTTGCTCTGCCTCTACAGCAACTCTCATCAATGGCTGATGTTGCCTTTTTATTTTTCAACCAATTATCACAACAGATAAAATCCCATCCTATATTTCTTTCTAGCTCGATATGCTTCTTCAATTACACTGCAGAGGTTAAATGCATTGCGAATACTTTCATGTTGACAAGAATTTACTGAACTTCTATCTGCCTACATGTCAAATAAAACCATCTATTCTGATTAAGGTCTATAAGAGAAAGGCTGTCCCCATAGTGATGAGAAGGTGTCAGCTAAGTCCAGCCTGACTCAGCAGCTCAGAGAAAACACAAACAGCACATTCATTCCTTCACAGAGTGAAACAGCAGCTTTACATCAGTAGCAGACAAACTCCCAGCCCCATAAACCTGGAGAACACTGCAGCCGCAGAGGCCAGCCAGAATCCTGCTGTATAGACCACCCAAAGCCTTGCTCCATAAACCCTGCACAAACCCCTGGGTCTAGACCATTCAGCGTGACATTAACCCCACAGAGCAGCGAACCTATTTTTGTACAGACAAGTATGCTACTATTAGCTATATTAAAAGGTCTTCTATTGAACACAATGAAGTTCAAGACTATCTGTTCCCTATTTTGTTAAGTCACGCTTGGCACAGAGACGGATATTTATTGTGGTGTGTTTAGAATGCCGGGACTTGAAGTGAGAAGAGGTGCAGGCTGCTGCAGACTAACAGGCCAGGCTTTGTGTTAGCTGTTTGTTTTTATTCACCGCATGGGGTGGTGTATGAGGAGTGTCTAGAGAAATCTGTGTGTATGTCTGACCTCTGTGTCTGTGTTTATGGACACTGGAACACATCTGGTAATAGTATGAGCCAAAGAAATGCAGCCTGACAAACATGCTCGGGTGTGCAGATGGGTGCAGAGTGAACCAAGGATCCAAAATCTGATGCATGTTACCATATTGATTGCAGACGATACTTATTCTTTTAACAAAAACTGAACTAGAGCCATAGGGATGGGGACTGACTGCAAGTGTATTGCGGGGCATTATAGAGTTGATGGCATTTGCAAAGTCACAACTGAAAAATCTAGTAGTTATTTAAAGCAGCAGTTCCCAACCAAGTTGGTCCGAAAATGTTTTAAACCAGTGATTTTTTTAAAAATTTTCCACCAGGCCGCATTATGGTCCAAGTGTGAGTCTCGCGGGCCGCATGCATATCATTTACATACTAGAATTAAAAGTTAGTGAACTAACTTTGATGTTGGCTTGGCCATCTTGGCCATGGAGCAAAAGAGCCACAGTACTTGTGTGCCCAACATTGAGTTGCCCCGCTGCAAAATAAATACAAATAATAATGCCATAAAAAAATACACCTGCAACAGTCTTTTTCCATGCTCCCTTGCTGTTTTCTTTTTTTAATAAAAAGCCTGGGCTATGATAACAGCTATGACAGGGTTGTCTAGCTGGATGTGAAATAAGTCATGCCTATTTTTCTCGTGTATGTATTTCACAGTCCTGCCACCGTCGCGTTGTGGGCAACGACACACAAGATAACTGAAACAATGCATTTTAAATCAAGGAGATCATAAGGGGTCCAAGCATAATGGTTTGTATAGATGATGCAGTTACACACTGTTTAAAATTGTTTAATTTGTACTGTATGTTCATTCTATTTATTTATTTGTGCTATTTACATAATGTTTACATTTTTTAAGTTTGTTTTTGTTAATTTAAAATAGCACTGCATAGTCTTCACTGTAAGATAAAATACACAATCAAACCAAAATGTATTCAGACACCTTCAACATTTCTCACATAATCACAGTTTATTTGCTGTAGTTTAGAAACTGGTAATAAAATATGACAATAACTCAGAACAAATTCATCTTGATAATTTCGGATAACTTGGATAAAAAGATATGTAATGGAATCAACCAAAACTTCAGACTGTCAGTATGACAATATTTACACAACTGTCAATACTTTGTTGAACAGTTACCAAGCAAGAAATGCTTAATTTGGTTCAGTCTGTGGTGTGAAAAGGATGCATTAACAATTAAAGAAAGAAACACTTAAGCAAAACATGGGCAGGTCCTTAATTATTATTTTTTTAAATCAATTTCACTGGTAGCCTACAGTATGAAGAATTTGTGGGTATAATATTTCACAGATCACTATTTTGCCATACTCACTTACATAAATGAACTAGTGGCCTGCACCCACTAGTAAAACAATTCTATCTGATTTTTGGATTGACTTTGGATAAATTCTTGTACTACAAGGTAATTCAGTCAAGAGCAGTGAGTGATTTACTTTCATTTTCATACATTGAAGACACTGACAGCAGTGCTAGTAAATTAGGCGCGGTCCCTTTAAGAGACAAACGCATCCATTATGATGATACACATCCGATTTTTTTTTTTTGCAACTCTTTACTTTCACTTAAGACATAACCACATACTTATTCGAACACACTTTCCAACACGGGTATTTCGACATATTTTGTATGTATTTGTTGTCGGTACAAAAGCAAGAAGACTTTGAGACGCGTCTCTGCTTGCTCCCTGAACACCAGAACACCGCGCTGCTGAATTGAGCTCTTTCACTTTTCGCTCTTTTTCTGTTTATTTAAACTGCGATTTGAATTTGTTCGTTCAGGTCCAGGAGGAAGTGAACGTCCTGAACGACAGCTCGGTTCATTGTTGCTGTCCCTGTCCGCGATACGCGCGGCTCTCTCTCGTGCACACGCGCCATCAGCTGCTCAGTTCAGTTTCCCGCAGCGCTGGGCTGAAGCCAACTTGATGTGTTGAATGCTCGGAGCACGTTATAAAACGTATTCTTAAAATACACATTTCTGTTTTAATAAATGGTCATATTAAATCATAGCATAACACATAAGTAGGTACAAAAATAATCAGTGATGCATGCGACCCTTTTGGTCTCAGTGTAGCTCCCTGCTTTACCATGTTATGCAACGCTGAGCAATCGCTGCGACGTTCAGAGAAATGTCACAAGCACATATAAACACTCATTTTCATGTGTAAGCTATAATATATTCTTCTAATTGTTTTGTGCCGTTTCGCTGCAGTGTTTTAATGTGAAAGGCTGTAAATGTGTACTTCAAGTGTTCAGAGAAATACATCGCGAGCTCACTGTGACGTTCAGAATGATGATTCAGTTAGAAACCAGCTAAGACCAGCGTGACAGTGGCCAAAACTACTTTAAAACCATATAATATATTATTCTAATTGTTTTGTGCCGTTTCGCTGCAGTGTTTTAATGTGAAAGGCTGTAAATTCTCTGTGGACTTCAAGTGTTCAGAGAAATACATCGCCAGCTCGCGGACATTTGGCTGCCGCGAATATATCATGTTATTACTTTAAACAGTTCAGAAACATCTGAATTTAGCTCTTGGTGTGTTCTAACGTGTGGATTGCGTGCAATCGCATTGTTAAAAGGTCTTAAATAAGAATGAATTCGCTTGTTGTCGGCTCCGTGTAGACAGCCTGAGCTGAGCAGCAGCGATTCTTCTCTCGTCTGACTGCTCCTCCCATAAATCTCATTGCAACTGTAGGGGCGCAATTTTTTATTTTTTTTTTACATGTAAAAATTAATTAAAAAAAACTTGAAGTCTGATCACTCTGAAAAGATATAGCACACACCACCCCTCTATCCCGCAGGTGTCTGCCGAGTTTGGGGCTTGTGGCTTTAAAGCCCTAGGAGGAGTAGCTTTCAGAATTTTTTTCCCAGAAGAATAATAATAAAGAAGATAAAAATAAGTTTAAATAGCATAACAGTATGTTGGCTTGTTGCCAAGCCAACATAATTATGTCACCAATTCAAACCAACCTGATTTATAATATTATAACCTTAATATTATGATATCTAATCGATTACATTCACTGAAATAAATAATTCTACTCCCCATAAATAAAACACATGACGCTGTTGCGAGCTAACCAATTTTGTGAAATTCGGCTCAAAAGGAGTAACAGCACAATGAGTTGCGATTGTAAGATGCAGTCTGTAAGACGTGCACGGGAGCATGACTTGACGTGCGAAATTGCAGAAAATTGATCCAAATATGGAAAGCACTTTAGAATTTAATAATATGAGATTCTCTCCAGAGATTTGCCACATTTCTTCAATGAAGGATGATTACTGCGTAGTATGGGTGTTTCCATTTGCCTGAACTTCTTCAAGTGAGTTGCGGGGCAAACCGAAAATCCAGCACTCTCCTTCACTACTGATACCGCGACTATTCTTGTTTGTATTGTTTTCATTCGCTGGCATTTTTCACATTTCTTTTTCTCCCTTAAATACAAATTTGTCCATTTTGATGCTCAATTTTACCAAACTAATGGCTGTTGATGACTATTTGAATTGAATTCTACCAAAGTGCGCACTTGTATGTGTTCGTTAAATGCGTAACGTTATGTGAGTAGGTGTGCTGATGTCTGAAAATAATATATGAAAAACAAAATAATTGTACATAAAAACATTTGGCTATAGCTTATATTTCTTTAGTACATTTTCAAATTAATGTAAAAACTCAAATGAATTGTAAAACAGTTATTTTTTTTTAATTGTGTTCAGCATGGTTGGCCGTATTTGAATTCGTGACGGGCTGCGGGTTGAGAACCACTGCTTTAAACCAACGGTTCCCATTCTCAACCAAGTTCCTGGAGCCCCACCAACACTGCAAAATTGTCACTTTTTTGGCCACTGTCCCAAATTTGTCCCATTTCAGGAACTGGTTTCCTGAATAAGCTGAGTTTGATAATGGAGACAAGCAAATGTGCAGTGTTGGTGGGGCTCCAGGAACTTGGTTGAGAATGGGATCCACTGGTTTAAAGCATATTTGAACCAACTTAAAACTGATCTACCTTAGCCTGGTGAATCTTCTACTGGAGCCTCACCAACACTGCACATTTGGCATGTCTCCGTTATCAAACTCACTTGATTTTTAACATCTTTTATAAAATCAACCATATTACTTTTGCTTATGCTTAAAGTATTTTTGTTCGAATCCCTAACCTTACCTTAAAGTAATAAAGAGAGGTTCACATCACATCACATATGAAAGTTCTGTCATCTTTTACTCAACCTCATTCCATTCCAAACCTGTTACATTCTTCAGTGGCACACAAAACAAAGATATTCTGAAGAGTGTTTCAAGTGTTTTTGTCCATACAATGAACACCAAAACCTCAAAACAACATAGGACCCCAATGACTTTCATAGTATGGACAAAAACAACACAGAGACATTTTTCCAAACATCATCTTTTGAGTAATTTCACACCCAACCATCTGTCAGTTTTATAAACCTCACATTTTAATAGTACTGGTACTGTACCAGTCACTTCCATGGCAACAAGTGTAAATAAATGAAAAGTCATTGGGGTTAGTAGTTGAGTAATACTGTGGAAAAGGTGAAGGCGCTCAGTAAAACTAAATCAAACTTGTCATCACTCAAGTCCTGGTGTTAAGACGTGTCCTGTATTTATGACCCAGCCCTGGTGAAAATCAACACTTGTCCTAATCCAGCCATTTGGCCCAAAAATATCAGAGAGAGGTCTGTCTCTCAAAACTCTGAACATTCTATATTTCTCACTAAATGTTTATTGGAAGCGGAGACAGACCATTTCATCAATGTCACTTTGTTGATTAACTTGCCGTAAGCGTTAAACTATAAAGCAGCCTGCCAGTTCCGTGATAACAACTCAAAATAGAAATGAGGGCTGTCAATGCTCCATTGAATTAAACACAATGGCAAAACTCTGAGAGCATGGCTATTCTTTGTGCTTTTAAGAAATGAATCACCATGGTTCCCAGGCATCAACCACAAACACGCACGTACAAAGCAAATCATAAGGAACATAGAGAGCATTTGTTGTGTTGCAAAAAAATTAATAAAATAAAAATACAATAAAATACAACAACATTGGCTGCAGCTTCTGAACTGTCAATAAGGTTAAGAAAACGAATTAATGACTCATTACGCAATGTGAGAGGAAGTGGTTTGCAGTGTGGCTTTCACTCAAAGCCAATGCGGGATCATTTTAGCCCACTTCTATCAGAGTTTAGAGCTCTAGGAGGGCAGACGGTGTAAAGTACAGGTTTGTGAAAACTAAATGAGTGGAAACAAGACCTTTCACCCAGGCTTCATTCTAAAGGCTCTCTGTGAGTCAGCTTAGTGGAGGTCTTGTATAATCTCTTCTCAGAACAGGTAAGGAAATGTAGCAATACTAAAAACAACACAGTTTTTCATGAGAAGATTAAATAAAACACTAATATGCAATAAATAATAAGTAAACTTTTTTTTAAAAAACTACAATGCTTTAATATTCATTTAATTATTTTAATTCTATTTGTAAATTGTAAAAATGTCAAATTTAAGACAATCTGAGCGGCAAAAAAGCAAGATATCATTCGTATTCTGTTTAAGTGAAGTTTAAAGAGATTTGCTTGATAAAGCACTCAGTGTAACAATCCAAAGTTGCATGCACTTCTAGACAGATGGGGAAAGTTTTAGGATAGGCTATAACCCATTAAAGGCATATAAAATAGAATATAAAATCCAGATTATTTCTTGGATGTTGGTGCTGGCTTCTGAGTATACTTGTCTTCACTTAATTGGTACCACACTGTGGATTTGACCATCCAGAGAAAACTACAAACCATCCTTCTTTTTTTTTTTTCTTCTTTTTTTACAAGCAATTTTTTCCTAACTCTTGAACAAAGAAATCTTTGAGTATTCACAGTATTCATTCAACTCCATGTGTCGCAAGAACTGGCAACACCTACTCTTGTCATGACCAATTCTTCTTAAACACGAATGATAACATTGGATCACTACATGAACGCATGCTGGTCTTCAGCACTGCCAGTGTTGGATCAGGAAATTTTCATGGAGATTATTTACTGTTACGCCGTACTGTTCTGTTTCCATGTAATGAAACTTTGTGTACAAGACATCCATACAAAACTTTGACACAACATTGATGAACAGTGGAAAAGGAATAAGTTTATGTCTTGGCAGAGTTCCCTTCTTTAGAAGGACTTTAGTGATACAAAAGTGGGTTTTGTTTAGTGTGGTATGGCTTGAGAAACAAACCTATACATGCAGGAGCTGCTCAGCCTGTTGACCTAACAATCTCACACACACTCAAGTGTGTACATTTAGTTTATTTGGACTTTGAGTGGGTGGGAGAGAGGAACATCTTGTAGCCACCTGGGAACTCAATGCTACAGAATGTGAGCATGTAGGCTAATCACCAAGCTCTAGATAAAGCTGTTCAATGGATGTTTCAGGACAACTAACCTGTTAAACTGATGATACACGGGGAAATTATTGAGCAATTTTGCCGGGCAACTTTTTTTAAGCAATGTTTCTTGGGCACTTTCCCATTTCCCAGATAATGGGTAAAAAAAATTCTATCTGGATACTTTAGATCAGTCGTGGGCCCTGTGCCTTTTAAATTAAGTTGCAATTTGTATAAAAAGACTTATCTCTACAAGTAAAATTAGCCAGCAAATCACTGTATCAGAGTATGAAAGACAGGTTTCTTCAAAAGACATTTAACAATTATATTAAGTTATTATTGTTATTAAAGATTTACTATGAATAAGTGCCAGACAATGGCAAAGGTAATGTGAAAGTATTCAATATACTTAGAACGTAAATATTCAATATCAGTCAATTTAAAAAAAAAAAAATTCATATCAATCAATCAATAAAATCACCAATATATTGGGCATCATAAATATTTTTACATGATATAATACAATAATATAGACAGCAGATGAAATTAAAACAGTGATTTTCATTTCATTTTAATATGCAATATTCTCTATATTTCTTGCTAAATGGATTTCTGGAAAGGAAACAGATCACCAATATCTTCTAGATGGTAAACTTTCCACATAAACGTTTCCATTTTACAGTTTGTAACGCTTTGTTTTGAAGCGCTTTGATAGCTGCTCACTTATGCCGCTCCAAATCACCATCTCTCTCTAGAAATGCACGATTTACAGTCACTTCTGTCATTGCAAATCACTGCCGGTGTGAACATCCCTTGACTAACCCCCAGTGGGTGAAGTTCAAGCCTTTTCTAGTCACGCAGGATAAAGGAAGCCATAATGAACGTTGTGAATTTTAGTGAAGAGCAAGTTTTTAACAAGGGACAACCAGCTTTCACATTAGAGACAAATCACATTAAGACACAAATGGAACAGATTTCTGAGAATAGAGCTCTTGAATGTTTGTTGGGGAAAATGCAGAGACTTCAGCAGAGTA
Organism: Carassius auratus; assembly: GCF_003368295.1. NCBI lineage: Eukaryota > Metazoa > Chordata > Actinopteri > Cypriniformes > Cyprinidae > Carassius > Carassius auratus. Next base: position 4,429,284 of record NC_039277.1, read on the forward strand.
AAAGCTCTTGTTCTCTTGAAAATATCCCAACCACTGTTAGGAACCTTGGGGACATGGTGAAATGACAGACAAGATACAGTACATGCCTCCCTTTGGGTTAAAACAAGCGGTCAAGTAGCACAACTACAACATGCACTGACAGATTTTGCATGAAGAATTGCTAAACAGGAAGTTTATAGTGAATATATGATGCTGCTGCTGGTTTATTTATCTTCTCTAAAGTGAAGGACGCACAGAATCAGCACTCCAGAATGAAAAACACCAGGTTACAAAACTGAAAGTTCATAAAACACAAACACTAAAGATGTAGATGTAGATCAACATTTACATGGATTCATAAAAAAAGAAAAAAAAGAAAGTTCAGGCTCTAAATAGACAATGAGGTCTGATAAAGAAAACAACTTACTTGAGTCCTACATTCTAATACATTTTTACTTCGGCATTAGCAATCCAATGCTACTGTTAATCATATAAAATGCTTCTGCCATTACTTGACTACCGAGCAACTCTCAGGAACTCTAGGCCATCTCTCTCCAAACACAGCAATGCATTTACTCTTTTTATTATTAGTATAGTGTGTCATGTGTACTCTCCCATGCCTTGTACAGTGTAGACATAATTATAGCCTTTTCCAAGAAATGCTGTTTAATTAAATTCTTTAGAATCTTGAAAGATGGCCTTTCATATCTGAATGGGCATTTGTTGGTCACATTAAGCAAAAATATGCGCTAAATTGAATGCTGAAAATTGTACTGTGAAGAGAGTTGTGCAAAAATACTTTACAAGCTTGTTGGAGCCATGATGCATTGAGCTGTGGTGTTCGTTTGGGTAAGGTTCGAGTCTGGCTTGCAACATGCACTGATCCCATCTCTATCATCTCTCTCCAAAATTTCCAGTGCTCTCTTGAATACATATCAGTCTAATAACGTGTCAAACTCCTCCATAAAGGTCCATATTCTATTTAAGTCTTTACTCAGAAAAAGACGTTGCTACTGGAACATTTCTGTACATAATAAGCATATTGTGAATACACAAAGATGCGCACGTGTACGTGTGTGTGTGAGAGAAATGCGGTGCTGAAGTGAAATAGCTGGGCAGTTTGATAGGCGAATTATACTAGGCCGCCTAATAAAAATAATTATTATTGTCTTGACTATCGACAGAGACATCTGCTATCGTTGAAATCTCTGACTATCGTCGATACACAATACTACTGTCTATCGGCACAACCCTAGTTTGTATCATTCATATATCCAGCAAAATCAAGAGTTTTGATTGAGTATCTTGTAGACAGTGTTAATTTTGACACGAAATTTTAATTTAGTTTTAGTCTTAGTCTTTTGACTATAATTCTTTTTAGTTTTAGTCAAGTTTTAGTCATCTGATTTGTTTTAATTTTAGTCTTATTTTAGTCGACTAAAATTGCTTGGTATTTTAGTCGACTAAAATTGCTTGGTATTTTAGTCGACTAAAATAAGACTAAAATCAATAACAGATTTACTAGACAATTTTTTACAGCTGGTATAGGAAACAAACTTAACCAAAATATATAAAACACAAATTCAACTTTATTTCAACACAACTGTGTCTTTATTTCGATTCAAAAGCTTTTATGCAGCAACAAACACTGTCATGATAATGTAAACAATTACTAGCTGCCAATTGACCATCAATAAAAGAAAAATAAAGTTAGGTCCAGGACCTTAAAGCTTACAGCTGAGCTGAACAATAAGTGCATACATTTAAAGTAAATATTTAATAAGTTGGGTGGATAAAAAAAGTAACAAGATTTTATAAGGTATTCATTTGTCTAGCAATATTGTATGTTTTAAATACTACAATATTGCTAGATTAGTATGTATAATGATAGGATGTGAACATTCACGTTTCACATGACTAATATAGAAATATTTGTGATATTGTCAACAAGTAGAACATTATAAAATATACTAAACATTAGTATTAATCAAATGTATGTATCATAATATTACGTATTAGTATTGTGCTCTCATCTAACTTGAAGAAGGGGCTATTTTACAGTACTTTTCAGTTCGTAATATTTAATGCTACAACATCTACGCACTGCAGTCTTCCTATTTTGCTTAGCTCAATAAACAAAAGAACATCGTTGTAAAATTACATTTGAGAAAATGTCCGGGTGGCTCGTCTGAAAATGTCTTTTCAAATTGGTTGTGTTCTTGCCACGAATGAGCGCTCCGCGTGCTATACACTTTGTTTTGTTTTGTTCGTCTTCAAACGTGAAGTGAGCCGTGGACATTTTGTCGCTCTTTTAGACATCACCTCTTTGAATGCCGTCTTCCCGGGAGCTCATTTAAAAACTGAAAACCTTCGCTTCAAGTCTCAATAAGTCAGGTTCGGATTGGTTCTCTTCTCTCATGCAGTCTCGCCTATTCCGTTTTGCCGGTTCTTTTGTTCATTCCTCGCATCTCTCCCGTCTGCTGATTTGATTTTCGTCACAGTCTATTTTCGTCTCGTCCTTTATTCGTTGACGATAATGTCAATCAATTTAGTCATAGTTTTAGTCTCCATCAGTGCCTTCTTTTTTAGTTTTCGTTTCGTTTTCGTCCGCAAAAATATATTCGTGACGAAAATAATGACGAAAATATTTAGTCAACGAAATTAACACTGCTTGTAGATCTACGCTGACTTGAACTGTTTGCCTGAGATTATGGATTACTGGCTTCATAAGACCTCAATATATCGTCAGGAGCCACACTTACTAATTCTGTGTTGCCTGATATGCTTAAAGTGGCTGTAGCCATTGACTTGCATTTTTATGAATCACCAAAGATGACAGTTTCAGCTGTTTTTACTGTTCTAATGAAGAAAAAAGTCACATATATCTTGAATGGCCTGAGGGAGAGTAAATTAACAGAAGTTACATTTTGGGGTGAACTATTCCTTTAAGGCTATGTGTCAGGGCTGGGTGATAAAACGATTATGGTAATTAACGAAATATAATTTTTCCTCAATTAAACGACAACAAGAGTTCGATATAATGTTTATGCACCAGAAGCGAAGAACGAAACCGTGCTACTTATTTGAACCACGTCACATGGAAAAACTGTGCTGCGTCATATGCATCATCAAAGTCATGAAACAGAAACCTGTTTCATGATTTGAAACAATATTGCAGAAACTAAGAAAAAAAATTCTATTAAGATATTTATTTTGTTTAGGAAAAAGTGTAAACAATTAAAAAATGTCAGTCTGGTTTCTAAAACCTTCACCTGGGAGCAAAAATTAAACATTTAAGAAGTAAAGATTTGAAATGTATTGTGATAATTATTGATATTGACAGCCATGAAGAACTTTATTGAGATAATCTTTTGGCCATATTGCACAGTGTCCACCAAAGCATGTTTAGCCAGTTAAAAAAGCCTATGTGCTCTTCTCAAAACAGCTAGCATTGAGCGTTTGAGAGCGAGGCACAGTTTTTTTTCAGTTGTTATACAGAATGTCTGTGGAAGTAATGTGGCAGTCAACATCATGAATTAAATGTTTTTTTTAACCATTACTTTCCATATCTGGATTGTTGTGTAAGTCTGTGGATGCCATCTGGTACAGACATTAATACTACATGAGAAGCAATATTAACTTCTCCTCTATTGTTGTTCAGTGGGATTGTGTCGTTGTGGCATTTGTCCCACCAAAACCTCTGATACAACCAAACGAAAGCATTGATAATGCATTATAAGATGCATTAGAGTCAACTCTTTGCTTTGCTTAAGTGATCTAATGGTGCACTGAAAAGGAGGATGGGAACTGTATGCCTACCTTAGTGATGAGTGTACGGTACTCCTCCACCAGATGGTCATTGTTATGACATCCGGCCAGTAGCTGCCACACCTCCCCTCTCAAGGCCTCTGGAACACCACTGCGCACCAGCGCTGGGAGCTGTTTGGGTCGCACGGCCAAGTTCAGATGCCTGATGAAACATTACAATACCAACAGGGACTCATGGTTACAAATGAATTTCAGCACTGCAATTTAAAGGGATAGTTCACTAAAAGTGAAAATTACCTCATGATTTTCCCCCCTCAGCCCATCCTAGGTGTATATGACTTTCTTCTTTCAGACGAATACAATCAGAGTTACATTAAAAAAATGCCCTGGCATATATGGCATATTTATAATGGCAGTGAATGGGGGTTGATATTTTCAAGTCCAAAGAAGTGCATCACACACTGCGCGTAGGGCACCAAGTGCTTGGGGGGGCACCAAAAAATCTAGGTCGTGAAAAAATCATCACAATAGGCTACTAGTATAAATAACAAAAAAAATAAAATATTTCTAAAAGCATGTTAATATACAAAAGCAATACAAAAGTAATATAGGCCTAGACCAAATTAGTCGAGAAAAAGGTGAATCTCTGTGCCAGTCTCCCTCTGGTGCCCCCCCTTCCCCACCTCCCAGTGGTCTGTTCGATTATGCCTCAATCAATGTCAAATTTGGCAGACACCGACCTCAGACATGGCCTCGAAAAGGCACCAAGAGTCGGGGGCGGAAAAAAGAAGAGACAGCGGGATGATGCTCACGCGTCGCTTGCAGGCAAGACAATGTTTTAAATAAAAATGTTAGTTTTAAAAGAACGGCGTTAGGTAATGACGTTATTTTTTCAGTAACGCGGTAATCTAACTAATTACTTTTCCCGTCGTTACAACGCCGTTAACGTTACTGAACGTTAAATGCGGTGCGTTACTATGCATTGATTTCACACTTCATATTGATTTAATAAACTATGCAATCCGAACGCACCCCTGGCTCACACAGCGAGTGAGCAGGTGGGTTAATGACGAGATAAGCGATTGTGATTGGCTAAGGCAGAGTCATGTGTTTCATGGTAGCCAATCAGAGCCAGTGTTTTTACACACATGCCGGCACACGCGGCTGCGCCAGCGGCGCCAAACACACACACACACACACACACACACACACACGCAACAGCTACACAGAGATTCGCAGCAGAGATGGCGAGTCAGGAGCAATCCGATGAAACGTTGGCATTTTCAAGGTGAAGATATAAGCACTAATTCAAATTCATTGGGGTCAAAGGCATGAACGTGCATGTAATGTGTACGTGTAATGTGATAAACACGCATCTACAAAGCTAGTGGCCAAAAACACTTTTCTTACAAAGATAATAGGCTACTTGAAATGCAGAATAAAACTCTTGCTGTCTGTTGACTTGCAATAAATATCGAAAGTTATGTATGAACACCTGTCTGCTCTACTCATTTCAACTGACTTGTGAAAACTAAAAAAAAAAAAAAAAAAAAAAGTACAAATTCTCTGACATGTAGCAACTTTTTTTTTTTTTTTTACAGTAACGCAAATAGTTACTTTCCCTGGTAACAAGTTACTTTTATTATAGAGTAATTCATTTACTAACTCAGTTACTTTTTGGAACAAGTAGTGAGTAACTATAACTAATTACTTTTTTAAAGTAACGTTCCCAACACTGCTGATAGCTGATTTGTGCTTAGGGCACCCAAATGGCTAGCGCCGGCCCTGCATACGACAGTTAGCAGAAGCTAGAGATTGCGGTTTATCAAATTTTCTATATTATTTTTCTTATTCAAACGCATTGGTTCGCTTCAGAAGGCTTTTATTAACCCCCCCGGAGCCATGTGGAGCACTTTTTATGACAGATGGATGAACATTTCTTGAGCTTCAAAATCTCAACACCCATTCAATTCCATTATAAAGCTTAGAAAGGCCAAGAATTTTTTTTAATAAAACTCCAATAGTATTCTTCTGAAAGAAGAGAGTGATATACACCAAGGTTGGCTTGAGGGTGGATAGGTTGGAGGGAATTTTCATTTTTGTGTGAATTATCCCTTTAAGACCATGTTGAGTTTTCCTTAAGCCGATTTTGATATGAGTTAAAGTTAGTCACGTTGACCAGTGGAAGGCTGCTTGGTTTAAATTGCCTTTTAATTGAGCTGTGCTTCATAGAAGGCTATAATATTGACAACAGACCTTTTTGCCTGTGTGTGTGCTCATATCTATACACTTAACTAGTTACTTTTTTAGGGAGTACGCAACATTGTAATGCATTACTTTTAAAAGCAACTTTCCCCAACACTGCACAGCACATTAACAACAAACCAAACAAGGAAAGCCAAGGATTTAAAGAGGAGGACAACGAGGGACTAGATACAGATGTGAGCACAACACACACAAAGACACAGCTGTGTTCTTCAGGGTGCAGAGACAGCAATTCAATTCCTGGGATTTTTAATTGAATTCATCTCGAGGTTTTGATTAACAGCAATAAGAGTAATGGGAGCGGGAAATAATCTTAATAAGACCCTTATCTGAATTTGACCATCCCCTCCCCCCAAATCTCTCCAATCCTCTCTTTAAGTGCTCCACATTACAATATCTCTCTCTTCTCCCTCACATGAATGAGTTCTTGAATTAGAAATGGTGTGTGTGTGCGTGTGTGGGGAGATATTTTTTGGTGGGAGATAGAAAAAAAGAATGTGTGGGACGACAAGATTTTGATTTTCAGCCTGTTATTTAGCGCTTCCCTTCATAGAAAGGCATACAGCAGCAGTTCAGCAGTGTCAGGAAGAAAGAAGCGGACAAGACAACCTCTAATCTAAATGTGCATATGCTAATGTGCAACAATTCATCTCTACAGGAATCTGCACAAGCTTCGAATCCAAACCACGGCTCGTTAACAACAGTCCGGCGGCTCAAAGTCAAATTGTTTATCTGCAAAAAGCTGCATAAATTTACACCTGCCGCTTATCACGATCTAAAATTAAGACTCTACAAATGCACCAAATGAGAGTAAATAAGGATACAAACCCTGACTGTGCGTTCACAACAGACGCGACTTGCGCGCCTAGTTGGGTGCTTGATAATTTTGAGTTTATTCACTTCATTCGCACGTGAAATTCGATTGACTTTGTCCTTGATTCTTGTTTCAGATTTTTCCTCCATGCGCTACGTCGTAATCACGTCACGACTAGAGCAAGCTCCTGATTGGTTAATGCGTCGCGAAATTGTCGAAGTTTCGATTTTTCAAAACGCCCAAAACACTCAATTCGCGCCACGTAATTTGCGCTGCCTCATTCGCGTGAATCATGCCGCAGGTTGTCTATTCGCATCTTTGCATTGACTTAACATGTAAATCACTCGTGCTTCATTCACGTCTGGTGTGAACGCACCATGAGCGTTCATTTCCACTTGTTTTCAAGCACTCACCATTTAGACAGTAAATCTCCCCAAGTTTCCAGAATTTTTTCGCCACATTCCTTAGACACGTCTCCAGATCCACTCAATAATGGTTCGTCATTGTCTGGGAGGACGGTGAGAGAGGAAGAGAGACAGAATGAGAGAGCTTCAAAGCTTCGGTCAAATCTCCCTCTCTATACAATATCTACAATATAAGTTGTGCTGAAAAGAACCACTCGTGAAGTCATGATGATATGAATGAGAGCCTAGGGCCGCTCACCTTCCTCTTCATCATCCTCAGGAGGCGAGGGCACCATAGAGCCGTGAGAGCCGGACGACAGGATGCCGGGGCTCGCTGTGGTCTTCCTCCGCTCTCTCTCAGTCTCGCTCTCTAAACTCACCACTTCATACAGCGTGTCCGAGTTACTCTTCCTCTCCGTGTTCTCCATCTGCAGGCACCGTCAAACACTCATTTATTTTAAAGACCATCTCAGTTCTTGTCTCAAAACCTATACGTTGAATGTGAATGCGGTCTCAAAATGCGAAAAGAATTGACATTGTGGCCAAAACAGGAGGATTTCGAGGCACAGATGTTCGGTTCTCTAACAAATCAAGGCCTGTAAAATGTCAGGCCCTGCGCTGAGCTCGTCCTCACCGGTCTGAGCTTGAGATAGAAGCTCTCGGTGTAACTGCGTTTGCTGAAGGGCCAGAAGAGTCTATCGTTGGGTGAGCACACTCGAACCCGCGTCTCCAGCAGGAAGCGCACAGGCTCCTCCACCTCCGTGATCACCAGGTCCACCGCCGTCGTCATGTACATGAACTTATCTGTCACACAGGTTAAAGAACAGCAGATGTCAGGGGATGCACGAGTATGTTTTGATGACCTCTAAGAACATCTACTAGGGATGCACAATAAATATCTCCCAATATAAATATTCATAGAGGTCATCAAAACATACTCATCTTAGTGGAGTTAATGCTTCATGTCATTCACAATCATTTCTTGATTTCCAAGTTTGGCTAAGAAGAGGAATTATTCAATAAAAACAGATTTTATTTGTATAGTGCATCGTATATAGGATCCCAATCAAAGCATTCCAAACATAAGGGGAAAAATGTACAATTATTAAGTATTGCTATTAAATAATTTAATAATAATAATATATTTGAACAACACCTGCAGATTGAAGTACTTCAAAAATCTGGGAAACTAAAATAATATATATTACTTTTGTTGTTATTATTAAATAAAAATAAAATTTATTCGTATAATGTATCATGTATCAAATCCCGATCAAAGTACTGTAAAATGATTAATTTTATTACAAAATGATAATAATAAATATTTTATTTGTATAGCACCTTTAATACATCTAATCCAGATCAAAGTACTTCGAAAATCAAGGAAACTCTTTAAAAATATATATTTGTAATAATAATAATACTAATTAAATTGTAGCACCTTTACACACAAAATCCATCTCAAAGCACTGCAAACATCAGGAAAAACAAAAAAAAAAATAAGCTTTTAATTATTAATATCATTAATGTTGTTATAATAATAATAATAATAATAAACTATAAGATTATAATAAAATTTTAATAAGTGTTATGTATGCAATATAATTAAGTATTATTATACTTGTTATTATCAAATAATTTATTAATAATAATAATAATAATAATAATAATAATAATAATAAATTTGTATAATGCCTTATAATGCCTTGGGGAAAAAAATATTACTTTTGTTGTTGTTATTATTAATATATATATATATATATATATATATATATATATATATATATATATATATATATTCATATAGTGTATCATATATCAAATCCAGATAAAAGTACTTCAAAAATCAGTGAAACTAAAATAAATAAATAATTATTATTACCAACTCAAAATACATGTATTTGCATGGGAAGATAGTAAAATCTGAATGTTAAGAGTCTGTCTAATATCAGTTGGAAGAATATTCAAGATCCCTTAAGCACAACAGCATGGTTTAAATAACAATAATCCCGAGAATGGGCATCAGAAGACCTCAGACGATGATTGGGAACACAGCATGTGTCTGGTTCTGTACCTCTGGGCGTCTCCTCGTTCACGGCCTGAAACTGAGGAGTGTTGGGATTCCAGCTCCCTGTGATGATGTAAGACTTCCCATCAGAACTCTTGCCCATTGATTCCTAACAGATGAGGAGAGCCAAGAGAAAGGGAGGAGAAAACTAAAGTCAAACATAATCCTGACTTCACAGACATTTCATCCGCGGCTTTGATTCACTGATGGTAAATTAACCAACAGAGGACAGACCCGGCCAACATCCTACCTCATGACAACATCCTCACATGGTTCAGAACTGGGTGTTAATATGAATGGTACACAGTTTAGTTCTGTAGCTACAGGCGCGTTTTACCTTTTAAAAAAGCATTTAGTTTTCTGTTGGTCCTTTTACTGCATCCTTGCTTGACGCTAATGCCAGATTCCCAGCCGCTGGCCACAGAAAGATATGCAAGTTCCCACAGAGACGCCTTTTTTTACTGCTTTCAATCCAAATTAGAAAATATTTCAACATGCCTTTTTTTAAATATTAAATAACTTTGTAATTTCCTCTATCAGCTAAAATATAGCTGTGAAAATATCACTGTGAAAACCTGTTAATTGGTTAACGGTGTTAACTGGTTAATTATTAGTGCAGTTTTGCTGTAAAATACAGTTTAATTTCAGTTTTTTGCAAAAACTATATAATTTATGAATTACAGTAAAAAAAAAAAAAAAAAAGAAAAGAAAAAGAAGAAGAAAAAAAGTCCCAAAATATGATACCATTTTATAAACCGGTTTTATTTTTTATGACTAGTGTTAATAAAAACGTTTTATGTTACATTTTCTGTTATTTCGTATTTTTACAGTGCTGGTTTTTACTGTAAATTTACCGAGATATTCTCTTACAGAGTAGTCCTAGAATGTTTTTGAACCCCTTTCTAGATTCCTGCATATATTTGTGATCAGCTCTTCATTCTAATTTGGGATACTAAGCATTATAAAGAAACTGATTTAATAAAGTAACTGACAGATCGAGTAAAGGTTAATGATGTCTAACATCACCTACCAGGTCGAGCAGGTGCATATCACTGTTCTTTACGTTCTTGCCCGGGCTCAAAAGCAGACCGAAACACCTGAAACACAAACATGTGCCTGACTGGAACTTGACAGATCAGCTGTAAAACTGCAGATTCACACACCCATCTGCGGGTGCGGAGCCTGAGAAAGCATACAGAAACAGAAAAGCACAGCTGTGCGTTCAGGCAGAGCTGGCTTCAGTTCAACACAACATCAGTCACCGCAGAGAAACCCCATCCTACATGTTCTCATGGCCCGAGAGGAACACTTGAGCACAGAAAACACATCACTCAGGGCATGTTTACCATTAAAGAATGAATTATTGGTTGTTGAGGGAGACGCGAGGCTCTTCTGGATGAGGGAAGCACGTACCTCTCGATGGCCAGCTCTTTGTTGGACGTCTGCTGGACGTAGATCACAATCTTTTTGTCCATGCCTGGCCGCAGTTTGAAGCTCTGTCTGTCCTTGTCCTTTGATACGGCACTGTTGGTCACAAACAAAGTTTTCAAATGCTTGTTTGGGTGAATCGCACGTGTCCAGATTTGACCTTAAAACGAACAGATTTAGTTATTATTTTGATCACAAGTAAGCAATAATCTCCATTACTCTCAATGGAGATTCTTATTACTCCTATTAGATCATCATTACTGTCGTAAAACAATTTTTAGCATTAAATAACCATATTTGGAAGTAAAAGCTTGGCGTAAATCATCAATTCAAAGCACAATTGTTTACGGTCAAATAAATTTTTTTTTGGAGTTTAAAATTGTGAGTGTCTGACATTGTGGTCAAAATGTGATTATTTATTATTATTCATACAGTTTGTCAAATTGTAATTATTTATATATAATTCAGATGAATGAGTTGTTATATTTTATTACCATTTTCTAAACTATGGCGAACAAACTGTGAGTGTGTGAAATGTTGTCTGATTAAACTTTGGTTTGACTGGATTTTAAAGGGGGGGTGAAATGCTATTTCATGCATACTGAGTTTTTTACAATGTTAAAGAGTTGGATTCCCATGCTAAACATGGACAAAGTTTCAAAAATTAAGTTGTACGTTTGAAGGAGTATTTTTGTTCCCAAAATACTCCTTCCGGTTTGTCACAAGTTTCTGAAAGTTTTTTTCGAGTATGGCTCTGTGTGACGTTAGATGGAGCGGAATTTCCTTATATGGGTCCTGAGGCACGTCTGCCGGAAGAGCGCGCGCTCCCGTATAGCAGAGCACTGAGAGCACAACAGACCTTCACTGATCAGAGCGAGAGCGTCGCGAAATGTCACAAAAGAAGTGTGTTTTTGGTTTCCAGGGCAAGACAACCCTGCACAGATTACCAAAAGAGAAACAGCATTAAGGGACCAGTGGATGGAGTTTATTTTTACAGAGCATCAACGGAGTTGTGCAAGTGTTTTTGTTTGTTCCCTGCATTTCGAAGATACTTGTTTTACAAACAAGGCCCAGTTTGACGACGGATTTTCGTATCGTTTATTTCTTAAGGATGATACAATCCCAACGAAAAAGGGTCACGATCGTGTGTTGGAACCGCAGGCGGTGAGTAAAACTGCTTCAAATATCTCTGCCTCTTTGTTAGTGCGTCCGCCTCCCATGCCGGAGACCCGGGTTCGAGCCCCGCTCGGAGCGAGTCGTTGCTGCTGCTGCTCTCGTTCAGTTTCAGCCTCTGGATCTGATTCTGGATCATAAATAAATGGCTGAATCTGACTGTAAGCCATGGTTTGTTTTGGATGATGGTTTTTCCCTCACGGTAATGTCACAGCTTCCACATGCTCTCAGCGCAAAAGCTTACTGGCACTCGTGATTCTTTAGCTCCGCCCACACGTCACGCCTCCAGCCGGTCGTGTTTTTCCGGGAAAATCTTTCTCTTATGAATATAATAAAACTAAAGACTTTTGGGAGTTATGAAGGATGCAGTACTACTCTATAGGTACTCAAGATTAACAGGATATTGAGTGAAAACGAGCATTTCACCCCCCCTTTAAGATGTTTTTTATTCCTGTGATGTAAAGCTGAATTTCCAGTTTTCAGAAATCATTCTGACATGCTGATTTGCTGCTCAGGAAACATTTCTGATTATTATCAATGCTGATAACAGTTGTGCTGCTTCATATTTTTGTGGGAACAAAATAAACGCACATTTATGCTATATAATAAAGATGTTTCTTTAAAAAGGAGCAAAAAAAAAAAAAAAAAAAAAAAAAAAGCTAAGACTAAAACTAAATATTTGGCAAAATGAACGCACATATCTTGCGTCCAAATAGAGCGAAAGGGCCTTTCAAGGTAAATTTGTCATTTTTTCCTGTTGTGTTTATCCAAAGTGACTTGCAGTCCATTTATAACAGGGACAGTCTCTCTGGAGCATCAAGCTCAAGCTGATGGAGACAGTGCAGTTATTTTGGCCATTTTTCTCTCTTTTTGCCTTTTCTGTGCAGCATTAAAAACCCAGTTTAAACACTGCTTACAGGCTGCTAAAAGATTTACAAAAAACTCTAATACTGACAAACTGAAATTTTATCATTATATTTTTACATTGAAATAATATACATTTAACATAATATAATATAAGTAATAATATAAAAAATATAATTGGGAGCTGTGGTGTTGTTCTTTATGTCATTGCTGGTTACATTGAAAAATGTAATGTTTTTTTTTTTTTTTACAGTTGCATGTGAACAAGTCACCGATCAAAGATCTTTCCAGTGCGGGTCTGTGTAGAGCGGAGGAATGAGTCCAAGATGTAAGAGAAGATAAATGACAGGAAGCATGTGTCGACACTTCTGATAAAGAGAACAAGACGAAGGAAGTGGTGGAGTTACAGCAGATTGAGCTATTTTTATCATTTCTCCTCATAAAAGCATTCAGATGACTTCCTCAGGCTGGAGAGCAGAAATAACACCTAATTGAATTATTCAGTTAGAGACGAGAGCGCTGGGGTTAAACGCCGATGTGTGTGGGAGAACAGAATCAACTTCAATGGAAGGAGAGAAACAAGGTTATTCACCTAAACGTGCCCTTCCCATCATCCTCTTTGATCTCCAGGCTGACGGTGAAGGTGAAGACGTCGCTGTCCGGCGTAAGGGGCGGAGCCTTGGCTGCGAGCGGTGCTTTATTGGCTGATCGGCGGAAAGCTGTGGCAAAGCTGTAGAGTATTCGGCTGACCTGCACACACACACACACACACACACACAGTGACGAGTCACAACAGTCTCCAGTGACAGGCTGTGTTACAATGACTCACTGTCGTCGGACTGTTCTCAGGTTATCAACACACTCATTAGTGCACACACACACACACACACACACACACAGATATGCACCTGACTGCTGCATCCATGCAGTTTTAATAATTTACTTCACACACAACCAGTTTGTTTCAGGATGGACGACTGGCCGACCAACAATCGACTAGTCATTTATTGTGCTAACAGAGTCAGTACAGTAAAACTCTAAAAGGTTTCATCTTTTAAAATCATCACTGCCGTGACTGTTCATATAGTATTCATTGGCTTAAAAATAACCTAACAGCTAAAACACTTAAATGCACTTGGATGCTCATTGCTCAATTTTGCGCCAGTTTGTATTTGAGTATTTCTTATGATGGCTTTGATAGTTTTGTGCAATAAAAGTATATATATAGGAAGCCTATTTACCTGAAGAATGTTACATCACTGAAGGCTGTGCTTAGTTATTACTTTTATATACATTTATTTGTTTTATTGCCGTCAGTCAGAAAGCAATTTTTTATATATATATATATATATATATATATATATATATATATATATATATATATATATATATATACACATAATGGAAGCAAAAAGTTGATTTGTGAGCATTTCTGATAGCATGGGACAAATACTAATAACAAGTGCACCCTCTTCAGGCTAAGCCATGAAACTGAAATTCTATCAGCAAGACAAAAAAAGTGTCACAATACAACTTTCCAGAGTCTCACGAAGAACAGGTCCAAATTGTATTTAACCACAAAATCAAAAGAAAAGAAAATAATACATTAAAATGTTTAACGTTGTGCTTCTTATTACGATCAAAGTACACTGTGCCCCAGAAATCTTATAAAGAAAAATAATCTCAGCATCATAAGAATAATACTAAACTCATCTTATCCTAATTCATTCATTCTTTCTTTTTTTTTTTTTTCTTTTTTAAATATGGTACAACAAATACTATCAGGATATATATTGACAACTGCATTTTATAATATACTTATCAAGTGATTTTTATTTTTTTTAACTAGCTTAACCATCATGAAATGGTGTCACAATGCAAAGAAATCTTAATGGTCCCAAAACAGGATACATTTTCAAAAACACACACACACACAAACACACACACACACACACACACACACACACACACACACACAGTATGCAATATTAATAATATATATTTTCTTTTGTCAACTTTGACATTTGGGTCAATTTTTCGAAACTAAGATTTATACATCAACTGAAATCAGAATAAATAAGCTTTCCATCGTTGTATGGTTTATTAGGATCTGACAAAATTTGGCTGAGAGACTTTTAAAAATCTGGAATCTGAGGGTGCAAAAAAATAAAAAATACTGAGAAAATCTCTTTTAAATTTGTCCAAATGAACTCTCAGCAATGCATACTACTAATCAAACATTACGTTTTAATATATTTAAGGTAGGAAATTTACAAAATATCTTCATGGTACATGATCTTTGCTTAATATCCTAATGATTTTTTTCGTAAAAGAAAAATATATCATTTTGAACCATACAATGTATTTTCGGCTATTGCTACAAATATACCCCAGCGACTTAAGACTGGTTTTGTGCTCCAGGGTCACATTTCTTGAAGGTCCTTGTAAAAATCGTCCAAAATTTCATAAATAACATACCACAAACTCTTTTAAGAAATGCATGTGTGCAGTTATTTGTCTCACCGCCTCCTGGATCTCACAGCGGAAGACGTGGATGCGGAAGATCTCAGTGTTGTAGTGGCTCTCGGTGAAGGCGAAGCAGTCGCTCTCCGGCGTGCCGTCGTGGCCGCGGACACAGAAGAGGATCTTGTAAATGGGGTAGTTGGCAATCTCAGCGCTGGTCTGAGGGTCCAACAGCCTGATGGGACAATCAAGTGTAAGATGATTTGATGCATTACAGGTTGCGCTGTTTGAACCAGAAATTTTTTGTTACTTCTATTGCTAGCTTCCTGAAGTACCTGACGGTGCCCTCTGAGACTCCGGGCACAGAGAGGGTGACGTCCAGGGGCATCTGGCACTGGCTGCGGAGGATGCTGACCATACGCAGAGCCTCCACCTCACTGCGCGGGGCGTTCACTGATGCACAGCCTAAATACGTCAGCTTACTGAACACCACGCTGTCTTCATCTGGGACAGGGGTCCCGGGACTCAAGTCGGAGGGCTCATCTAGAAGCAGTGATGGGAGGAGAGACTCAAAATTAAACGTTTATATAGAGAGTATCTGACAGTGTTTTGGACACTCTTGACTTTCAATCTGAATGCTTCTAATTGTTTGAAACTCTTTTTTTACACCAAAACATATAGTGCCTCTTTATGAATTTTCATTACTAGAATTTAACAGGTAGGTATGAGTCTTGATAACAGACCAGCAGATGGCACTGTCTGCATATGCATTTTACTATTTCTATACACTTTTCTCTTAATGCAAACCAAAGACAAGATTATAACCTCAATGAAAATGGGTATTTGGGTTTTTATTGTCTGAACACAAAAAGTTCCAGAAAACAGGTGCATATAAAAAAAAATGCTTTATTTTTGTAATTTAATTTAAAAAAGCTAACTTTCTTATATTTTGGATTCATTGCACACAAACTGAAATGTTTCAAGATTTTTGTTTTAATTCTGATGGTTATGACTTACAGCTTAGGAAAATAAAAAAAAATTGTTGCTCTGATAGCAGCCTTCAGCTCCTCTGTTTTGTTTGTCAGATGTTACTTATCTTCCTCTTCACAATGTCCCATAGATTCTCTGTGAGGTTCGGGTCAGGCATGCTGTCTGGCCAATCGAGCACAGTAATGTCACTTGAAAATCCAGCTGCAAAATGAAATTAGCATCTCCATAAAGCTTGTCAGCAGATGGAAGCATAAAGTGCTCCAAAATCTCCTGGTTGATGGCTGCATTGACTTTGGACTTGATAAAACACAATGGACAATCACAAATGCTAAATTTACTTTCATCTGAAAAGAGGACTGTGGACCACTGAGCAACAGTACAGTTCTTTTTTCCCTTACCCCAGGTGAAATGCTTCAGACGTTATTCTCTAGTTCAGGAGTGGTTTGGTTCTAGGAATGTTTTCTTGAAGACGTCTGAGTGTGGTGACTGTTGATGCACTGACTCCAGCTTCAGTCCACTCCTCATGAAGCTCTCCCAAGTTCTTGAATCAGCTTTTCCTGACAATCTTCCCAAGGCTGTGGTCATCCCTGTTGCTTGTGCACCTTTTCCTACCACACTTTTTCCTTCCAGTCAACTTTCTATGAATATATTTTGATACAGCACTCTGTGAACAGCCAGATCTTTCAGCAATGACCTTCTGTGGCTTACGCTCTTGTGGAGGGTGTCGATGATTGTCAAGTCAGTAGTCTTTCCCATAATTGTGGTTGCATGTTCTAAACTAGCCTAAGAGGTACCCAGTAACTTATACGGAAATTTATCAAACTAATCAATCTCAAAATGGAATAATCTAATTTTTTGAGATACTGAATTTTTTTTTTCTAGAATTTTTTCTTTTATAAATTCTTTTATAAATTACAAAAAATAAAGACCTTTTCCATGATATTCATTTTTGTTAGATGCACCTGTATATTAAGAATATCTTATATTAATATTAAGAGTTAAGAGTTAAACTCTTTACATTCATATATACACACACACACACACACACACACACATACATATACATACATATATATGTTGGTGTGTGTGTGTGTGTATTTATATATAAAATTAATAAACAGTGATTTTTTTGTACCCGTATGTACCCTTATAGGAATATATATAGGAAAGCGTGATCTTTTATGTTTTTTATTTTTTATTTTTTATTTACCCCTGTAAGATCTCTCGTTGAGTTCACTCTCCTGAGCTCCCTGGATGGGCAGCACTATCTCAAGTTTAGGGGGTACTGGGCCAGACCGTGGTGGCACAGCTGTGGTGGGATAGCCATGCTCAACCCCTCCCAGATGGTCCGGTCCGGCCACTAATTCAGTTACTGAAGGGTCCATCAGCACATCTTCCAGCTCCTGCTGTAACTGCTGCTCACTGCCGTTCCCCACGATCTGCACACACACACACACACACACACATCAGCGCGTTCATTCAATGACTCATCTGAGACACTTACATATTTAGACCCAAGTTGACAAACAAGGACTGGATAGTATCGGACCATAGAGTAATGTCAAGAAAAACGGCATATTCAAAATTTCATGAATTAGACAAAGCATTGAGGGACAGACATTGAGTATGTTTACAACCTTAAGACAATATGCCATTTTCACAACATTTTTCAGGAGTTTTTTTAATAAATGTATATTTTCAATGATACTTCATCTGAACGATGGACAAAGTAACAAATCACTGCAAGCCAATGAACATCTTGAATGTCTATCCCTCACAACTTCATTTTTATTTGCACAAAATTAAATGTTGTCTACTGTAGGGCTGTCAAATAAAAATGAGCATTTCAGTTATTTATAGAATTTAATATAAAAATCCACATTCAAATGTAAAAACATTGCATTCAAATTTTAAGTGCACGAGGCAGCCTTTTCAGTAATTTTAATGTTTTTGTTAGTTCATGCAGTATGTGGTGCTGCTTTTTTCATTCAAAATACTGCAGAGAACGAGAACATCAATGTTGAGAAGATTTAGATTACATCAAAACTGAAACCAAGCCATTCACACAGAATGAATACTTTGCACATTTTACACAAGGGATATCTATCACTGCTGCAGTCGCGTCCCACACAAGAGAGCTGCATGTTTAGAAAGCCCTCTAAAATGAATGCAAGTTCAACTAAAAACAAAAAAATGTATCAAGACTTTATGGCAGGGATTTTTTTTTATTTTTACCCATCCCATTGCATGTTTTTAAATGAAAAAGTACTCTTTGTGATTGGCTTTCAGCCCTTTGTATTAAACTATGCATCCATACATGATGATGTTTTGTTTATAATGGTTTAAGCAACTCAATTAATTACATTTTGTTTACAAACATATGCATATTGTCTTATTTTATTGCTATGAATAAATGTGCATTAGTAATATTTTGCACGATGCACCCTCTTGTGGCCAAAAGCCCCCACAACTGAAATTCTGCCTTTACAAAAAAAAAAAAAAAAAACATAACTATTAAAATTAACAAATTATTACACCCTCTGACATGATTGAATGGTATTCTAATGCCAAATTTACACTGCAAAGGTGCCACAGAGGCAGTTTTGAGGTGACATTTAGGAGTCATTTCACAGACTGATTATGTTGCTTAGTGGAGGCATAAATAAATCTACACAGCATTTGCACCTTGATACAATATTCTGATATTACGGGCTGATGTGGGTCAAGCATAATTTGTTCTGGCTTTTATGCAGCATTGCGTTTTTACATAGAAATTTGTGCAGGCACAGAGCAGTCTTAACTCAGCTGGGTAAAGACACCTTATAATGCATTTTTGAAGGTAAATTACTTGGCCATGAACTATTTGACACACCATGCTGATGGTCAGCACGTTCCACAGTTTAGCCAGTTTTCATGGTGTGTTCTGCACCACTGACACTAGTCACACCTCTTCTGGGACTTCTTACCTGATTGAGCATGTTGGATAGGACAAATGGAAGTGACAAAACCAAGCAAACGACACACACAGATGGCTATCCCTTATTTAAATCTTCGATCAGTGTGTTTCAGTTTTGATTTGACTCCACATCAGGAAGTTTGTAAATCAGCAGATCTAAATTTCATTGGCTGAAGAGACAGAAGGTGGGATCTGTGTTCAATACAGCCATGAAGAAGAGAAAGATGACCTCTGAACACATAGGAACTGCATAGAGGTACTAGCATTGACTGTACACTGTTGTGACTGAACTAAGATGCCTGGAATGAGGGAAACAGTGGAAGCACCAGACACAAAACAGCAGCCTAGAATCATTCTACTAAGCAGTGCACAATCACATTGTCATACTCCCGCTTACATCCCACACTCAGCTGCTGTACATGCTGATGAAGCTGCCAATCAAACTGATCAGCCAATCAGATACAAGGCACAGAGACACAGTATGAGCACAAAGCCACAGAGGAAGAGAGAGACGGATAGATAAAGACTGACCTTAAAGCTGACCCCTTCCTCAGAAATCACCTGTGTAACAAACAGAAGGTTTAAGAGACGCCCACAGAGCTGAGAGAATGGTAATGAATGGGTTAACTGAGAGAGAGCGTTCTCTACATCATGGCCAATGGACTACCAGAGATTGACAACCAGCAGAAACATCTTCATTTTTAACTGCCACAGGAAATCATGAATTGTTCTGCATAATGTGATGATGCCATGTAGTGAAACAGCAAGTGTATAACCCCAACTATTACCCAGTTATTACAAACCCACTATTCTTTCAACGGAAGAACACAAAAAATATATTTTGAAGAATGTGCACGCTGCCCTTTTTCATACATTTTAAGTGACTTTATTACTTGGTAAATTCTTGGTAGTTTCTTTTTTCGCAGTAGAAATATGAAAGTGGGTGAATGGTGAAATGTTAATTCAGGTTGACCTATTCATTTAATACAGAATATGACAAATAAAGACGAGCATCATGGAAAAAAAGAAAGAAAAAAAAAAACTTCAAAGTTGGCTCGTCCACAGCCATGATCAAATGCATATATGAAGGAACAGACTTCACAAGCCAATAAAAAGAACAAATCCACCAAATCAGAACGCAAGAGTGACGGTGAAATGAACATTCAAGAATCATGACCAAAGATCTGAAAACAGGGAAGACTGTAGCGGCGTGGTTGAAACCTCCAGAATGAATGAGACCTGTACGGATGCAACATCTTATTTTGGCCCACCATAATACTAATAAGAAGTGTGATCATTTGAACATAAAGCTGAAAGTGCATTTGCAGAAAGTGGTACATGGACAAAAAACACACTGTAGTGCCGAAAAAAGCTAATTAGAAGTGTGAAAAAAAAATCAAAGGTGATGGACCGAAATCTCAGCAGCTTTCATATTGTGTGGAATCAAATGAGTGTGGAATGAGTGTGCAGTCTGCCTGTCCTCAAGACATTGACTGTCTTCTTAGCACCTTTTAACAAAGTAGTTAGGTTGTGCAAACTGTACTTGCTAATTAACTTCATGGCGTGATTTATCAATCAGGGGAATGTTTGTTTTTCAAAATTCCAAGTAAACAGTAGTGCCCTTAATTGAACAATCACCCACCTATAGTTCACTTAGTAGAGTTTCTCCCTATCTGTTTTCTATCTACTCTTACCTTCAGTCCTGTCTTTTCATCATCGCTACCATTATTAGTGGAGGGGGTCTCGTCCCCCAGGCGGGACACCAGGACAAAGTCCTCACTGTTGAGGGTGGACACAGAGTCGGAGGACACGCTAATTTTCCCCACCGAGGCCTTGTCATCCATGACTGCTAAATCAAGCCGGGCGCACTCATGAATGGCGGTTTAATGAGCAAAATTACCTGGAAAACAAAGAGATGAAAAAGCAATGAGGAAAGGAAAAAAGAAAACATGAGAGGAGCTTGCACGCCTATGATTGTTTTGAACGCATCCTTTGTGAACTGCAAATATAGTTTGTGGTTCTTTACACTGCAAGTTTCAACTGTTCTACAAGTGGCATCATTAACATGCAGAGCTAATTACGGGAACGTGGTGTCTGCAGAGCGAACTTTGACAGCAGTGCAGGCTAAAGAGGCAGAGAAGTGAGAAGAGGATACTGTAAAAATGATAAAGAAATGGCAGGTAAAGATACTCATATTATAGAGACACATCAAGGGCTCAAAACGAACAGAGCACCAAACCAAATGGCAAGAAAATAAAATCAGAGATACCTGTTAACTTTATTAGAAACTACAGTGTGTAGTATGTGAAAGCCCAATTTGAAGGTGATATGTATAATTAAAATAAAATACTTTTTTTTTTTTTTTAAAGACATCCAAACTGTTCATTTTCATTATTTCCCCAGTTATAATTAAAACTATATCCCTTACGCATAATTAAAACTATGCGTAATTCTCTTTAATACAGTAGTATTACAATATGATATAATACAATTTTTGCAACAAATACTTGCATATATACTTTTATATATATAGAGAGAGAGAGAGAAGAGAGAGAGAGAGAGAGAGAGAGAGACAAGTGCAGTTTTCTATGTTGTGTTGTGTTGTGTTCATTTAGAATTATTTATATAATATTTCAGTATTTATTAGGGCTCGGCTGATCAATTAATCGAAATTTCAATTTGGCTTGATGTGATTATTAAATCACATAAGCTGTGATTTCGAATGAAATAAATGTATGCACAGCGTCAGTAAATGCTGCTCATCTCTGCGAGCGCTGTGAGGTTGAGTTGCTTATAACGTGTATAATCTGATTTATAAACATTCCAAACATCCTCTTCAACTTAATGAGAAGCATTTATAAACATGTTGTTGAGAACAACAATATTCTGAAATGATGTAGCTCCGGTTTACAGAATGAGGCACAACATATATTCTATACTACAATAAAGGCTACCCATTAGCATTGCATTATAAAGTTATTTTATTGTTATGAACAATCCCAGAGAAAGCGTGAACACAGATAAACCATTTTTCAAATATTTTTCTATTCTTCCTCGATTTGTGCTAAGGCAATCATGCTAACCTGCACCCTATCCACAGCTCTTCTGTTGCACATCTTTCTTTTTCTGTCAGTCAGCTGCCAACAAAGCTGACTTTACTCCAGCCTTTGCTACTCAAGTCTTTTAGGCTTGACTGAGTCCTGGATTAAACCTGAAGACACAGCTACCCTTGCCACTCTTTTCAACAACTTCTCCTTCACCCACATCCCCATCAGGATGGGAGAGGCTCGTTTCCAAAAGCTAGAAACACCTCACATCCTCTTACAGCTTTAACAATACAACCCTCTACGCACACTAGAATTGGCATTAAATATTTTAGCTTCCTCACCCGACTAATATACTGTACTATTTTACACACACAGAATGTATTTTACTCCAAATCAGCTTATCTTCGTCTCTTTCCCCGTACCCTGTTGGTGGAATGACCTAACTCCCTCCAGACAGACAAATCCCTGACAATCTTCCAGAAACAACTGAAAACTCATCTGTGCTGTGAGCATCTAACTGTATCTCCTAAAAAAATAAAAAAAATTAATGCATTCTTGCAAAGAAGTAGTGTCTATTTAGAGTATATTTTTAAGAACGATTATACAATTCAATAATGAACACTTCAACTTTTAACTTGTAATGCTTTATAACAGGGTTTAAAGAAACAAAACATCTTTATTGTGAACAGAAAACATTTACTACTGCTCATTGATAAATCTAAGTAGGTTTACTACTTCTATTATGTGGAAAAGAGCAGCTTGGACATTCTGCTAAATAACTTCTTCTGTGATGAGTAAATGATGGTATATTGTTATTTTGCGATGAACTATCCCTTTACACAAATGGTAGCAGAAGAGACGTGTGTTGCGTCACAGGTCAGTGGGTTCAGGCTGCAGGGATACAGTGAAAGAGGACGTTGAATGGCAGGTCGTTCCTTTGTGAAAGAGCTTTGGTTTTCCTGACTGGGAATATTGTGCTCTGTCCTAATGGAGACCAGGAGCAGTGCTACACCCTGGGGAGCAATGACCAGAAACCGAGCAGAGTGTATTGTGCTACTGGACTGGTTAAGACGACTGACTTCATATCCTTGTTCGCTGATATCCACATGGATTCACAAGAAATAAACACAGACCGCTCCCTCACTAAAGCTCTGTTCCTATGCTGTTATAATGGAGGCCTTGTCTGCCTTTTTCTTCTCTCTTTCTTTGCCTCAAGACTCAACAGCCAAATGAGGAGTGAAACACAAGATGATGCTTTAGACTCTCTAGGGGCAAAACGAAAAGGAAAAAGATAACAGGAGGAGAAAGGAGAGAGAGACGGACAGGTAGACTGAGAGAGAGAGAGAGAGATTCACTCAACTCATAATTTTAGATTTAAGACAAATTAACGAAACTAAATTGGAATTTTAAAACGAACCCCAAATCTAATTAAATGAATAATACATAAAAAGTCTTCATAATCAAAGACTTTGCTTATGGTCTTTCCATTCAAAACTATAGGCAGCCACTGTATTAGAATCACAATCCGAACGAAGATGCTGAACACATGCCACATGAGCAGTTTGTAATCTACAAGAGATTGTGTCGTTTGAACTTTTAAATCAAAAACAGAATGCTCAGACTTCAGTTCTGTGAAACTATTCTACATAAAGTCAGCAGAAGCTGTGAATGAGCTGCAGATTCACTCTCTGACAGCAGGTGGCGCTTACAGAACAGCAGATACAGCGTTTCCTTGGTTACCGCTGTAAACAAAGCAGCGCATCGCTTATAAACACTACTTTAATGTAAATTATACAGAGATGAAATGAAATCATCTAAACTTTTATAAAGACCGTCAGTTCCCCTCAGAGATACATTCATATAAACTCCCATCCCCAAATTTATCGCAATTCGTTAAACATCTCAAACGATTTAAACCGATTTAAACCATCTCACGGTGATTAAGGCAATGAGAGAAAGACAGGAAGAGTGAGACAGAAAGAGACAGGAAGACTAAAGCAGAGAGAGACACAGGTGAGACTCCCTGAAAGCATTCAGCTGAATGAAAACACGCCAGCTGTTTGATTTCTCAACCCTTACTAGTGGACCACAAACAAACCAGGAAACATTTCATCAAGACAGAGTGACCAAACGGACATTTAATGGTGGCACGGCACAAAGTGTAAAAATAAATCAATCCTGTTGTAATCAATGACGCCGTCTACAGTTCCAGCACAACAGTTCTCCACTTGGTGTCAGATTTCAGGACACCGTTTTTTTTTTCTACTCCCTATTGTTTCTTGTCCTGTACTTGAATACTGTACTGAGGATAAGACTGAATTAAAGGCAAAAACAGATGCCCTTTAGCATTAATACTTTACTGTCACGCAAAAAGCTTTGTTGACACAGACTCTAGAAATAAAACAGTAAGAGATCAAGCATATAGGCACACAAAGAGACTATACAAGGAAACAGCTTCTAAAGCATATTTAGTGAGCAGTGAGCGTTACCGACTTCACCAAGAACATTTTCAGCTGCACCTGCAGATAAATGACCGATAGCATGCCTACATAAAGCTTTACTAATCAGCAGGAAGCCTCTTTATGCCACTGAATAAATACAAATACAATATTTTTCTCAGAATTGCATGTTTATATCTCGCAATTCTGAGTTCATAATTCTGACTTCGTTTCTAGCCAGTTTACATCTCAGTTTACATTTACATTTCAGAATTTATATTTCTTAGAGTTTGCATCACGTAATTCAGTTTTTTTTTTTCAGCATGGAAAAAACAAATGTATTTTTTTTCTCTCTGGCAAAAAAAATAAAATAAAAATCAGAATTGCAAAATACAAAGTCAGAATTCAGACTTTCTTACAATTTTGAGTTTCTGTCTCATAACTGTTTTTTTTTTGTTTGTTTGTTTTTTGTTTTTACATAGAATAAAAAATAAAAACAGTAATTACCATCCTGTGGTGAAAACAAGCTTTTATAAAACATTGAATAAGCAGAAAAAGAAAAACCGGACCATCAAGCCGGGTTTGTAGTGAGTAGTTCATATGTCAGGATGAAGCATGTGATCTCTGTCAGTGATATGTAGTCAGAGCGGTGTCACATGGACCGGCTGTCTCACATACCCTGGAGATGAGACACATCTGTCACTGTGCCGTTAAACACATGGTCATCCACTGGGCCTTTCTGTCTGTCTTCTGCTCACACATCACTTGATCCCATCTGATTTGGGAAATGGTTCTACATAACGCTGAATATGTGCATATGAAAGCAGTGGTGCTGCAAGGCAGTTATTTTTCTCAGATGAAGACACAGACCCTTGAGTGATTCAACATCGCTGCCTTGGCAACATAACATCCACTGAGGAGCATGTTTATTGTCGAGGAACACAAACACATTGGGAATTATAATGTATTTATAATGCTTTGAGTCTACTGTTAGGCAAATTAAAGACTTTATATAAAAATGTTGGACCTGAGCTTTCCTTCGCATCCTCCTGCACCTGAGCGAACAACTACACCTCGCCAGTTTAAACATGCAAGCAAAAAAAGAAGCGAAAGAACCCAATTCAGCACCGATGCATTATGTTCTGTGCGCAGAGAACCGCGTCTCACAGCCCTAGAACACCAAATTGAGTTTTGCCTCTTCTTCTGTATAAAAGGACAAATACATACAAAACAATGTCAAAATTATGAGTATCCTCAAAAATCTGTTGGTTAAGCTTTAAGTGAACATAGACAGTTGAGAAAGAAATTGGATGTGTGTCATATTGGATGCATTGTGTGTTAAAGTGTATGTGCCTACTTTACTAGTTGCTATATATATATAATTATGTTGCATAGAACTGAATAAAAAAAATTATATACTGATATTTAATATTAATATATTTTCTGTTCAATTTTATTGTGTTACTTCCAGTAAAATTGTGTTTATTTTATTGACTTGGGTTTTTTTTTTATTCACTATCATTACAAAATTACTTAAAATTATTTAATAAATTTTTTTATCATTATTACAAAGCATTTTCGATTTCAGTTTTCGTCCAATTGCATCCAGAATTTTCGGTTTCATCCAATAATTTTCCATTTCAGTGCATCTCTTACATACACACACACACACATATACACATCAAAAGTCCAAAATATTACATTAACATTTTAAATAACAGTTTTCTATTTAAATTTGTTTTTTTCACATGTAATTTATTTCCTGTGATGAAAAAGCAGGATTTTTAGCTGTGATGCATTTTTAGGACTCTTTCATTAACATTCATTTGAGATATAAATTTTTTGCATTATAAATGTTTTTATCATCACTTTTGGTCAACTTAATGAATCCTTGCTGAATAAAAATATAATCTTTTATCTATAATCTATAAACTTTAAATGATAACACATCACAGTTTTCACATTAATATTAAAGCAGCAAAAACATTAATTAATGATAGGAAAATCTGAAGGAGTAAAAATTACTATAAATTATTATTATTGTTATTATATTGTATAAAACTTATTTTAAACTAGAGCTGAAACAACTAATCGATTTAATCGATTAAAATCGATTATTAAAATAGTTGTCAACTAATTTAGTCATCGATTAGTTGCTAAACAACTTTTATTTGCCATAAGCGGCTCATTTTGTGCATATTTTAAATCTGCGGTGACCAAAGTGTGGCAGTAATGAGCCACCGCAGGTTTTATTCAGCCAGTACAGCAGGAGAAGTAGCCAAAAGCCAATAGCTGGCCTCGTTTTATGTCACGTGCTTCCCGAACTGCGTCTGCAGCAGGCGGCAAGGAAGTCGACCGGAAGTTGAAGTCGGCCGGGTGCTGCCATCTTGTAGCAGAACTTCACTTGCGTTAGCATTCCCATTGACTCCCATTAATTTTGGCGTCACTTTGACAGCAAATAACTTTACATCTGAGGCGTTTAAAGACTCCATTTGTCCATTATTTATTTCTAAAGATACACGACAATGTATAAAGGGCTCCATTACCTTCTATGTTACATTATGGCCCCGTAGAAACAGTTTTTGTAAAAATAGACTAACGATTGCGTAATAACCACTCGACTCTCTGTCGCATTACCGTACAGACAGCAGGAGAAGCTCGCAGGAAATTAACTTAATATGGCATACTGGCGTTACATTTTAAAATACTATACAAAATAATTAATCAGAATACTTACTCCTGCTCACTCACGACAAAGAACTCCCCGCTCAAGCTCGCCGTCTCTGTAAGATTAACGATGGCAGTTTTCACGCACAGCTACTAGAAGATCTACATCTGGCAGACAGGTTGCTGACGTCGTCAAGCTTCGTTTGAGTCTGCGCGTCAGAAACGGAAGTGCTAAAAAACGCTAAAAATGGGCTTCACTTGTCTCAATTGAGTTCCAATGGGGTCGCTGTGTCCATTTCTTTTACTGTCTATGGTCTGCAGCATTCAGCGAGATGATGGAGACAGACGGCAGTGGAGTAAGCTTGAGAAAGAAAAAGAAAGAAAAAGAAAAAAGCGGAAGATAAAACTAATCGAACGAAGTCATCCAAAGTTTGGGAGTACTTTACTTTGAGCCTTCAAAAAAGAAGAGTAACCTGTAAACTCTGCACTACTGAACTGTTTAACTGTTTAAGACTTTTATTTGTGCAGATTCTCTAGTACAATGTTGTTTGCAAATGTTTAGTCGCAAAAGCTAATAACCTTGCTTTTTAACGGTTAACATTTAAAGATTTACAAACATGTTCTGTGATCAGTTTGTCGTTTACCAGTTCATAATTCAGTCTTGCAGCCTAATTATGACTGAATGAGAGAGGTAAACGTGTAAAAAAAAAAAAAATTCTGGACAACCTTCCATTCAGGTTTCATGCTACTTTAATGAAGTATTGTTTACAATTCCACAGCATAAGCTATAAAGCTGGTTCCCAAGTATAAGTTGTGTGTTTACAGGAAAAAAATTATAAAATGCAATGTACTGCAAATTTATTCTGTTTTATTCTTATTCTTCGTGAGAATATTTTCTGAAATATTCCTTAATAAGCTTTGTTCGGGATGTTAAACTACTTTAGGAGCTCTAAGGACTGCCATGGTGAAAACATTATTTGAAATCTCCTTGTGAAATTTGCTAGAGTATGAGTCAGTGTTTTGATTGCAGAAGAGTTCGACAAAGGATTACTAACACATAATAAAACAAAACTCCAGGTATATTTTTGATGAGGATATGACAATGCAAAATGGCTAAAATCTCTAAAAAGTCTATGTTGAATGATAAAGACCCTTTGTTAATAATTTAATTGGAAAAAATGTGCAAAACTAAAATATAAGTACATAAAGATGAATCGATTAATCGTAAAAATAATCGACAGATTAATCGATTATCAAAATAATCGTTAGTTGCAGCCCTATTTTAAACTGTAGTAATATTTCACAATATTACTGTTTTTATATATTTTTTAATCAAATATGTCTTGTTTTTTTTCCTTTCTTTAATGTACAAAAAAAGTATTATATGTGTGTACATACACACGCACACTGAAACATTAGTATGCATTTATGAGAGCTGACTTCACTGCTGTCAGTAAGTAACAATATATCCACCTCTGGGGTGAAGGCATAAGGTTGTGCTACAATTAGTGATCTTAGTGTTTTGTTTGTAAGCAACACAGTGAATTTGAGCAATGAATTAATCAATGAATCGTTCTCACTACACTGAGAGTGAAAATGTCAATGTTCAAGTTGTGCTGAACACCTGAAATATGTTTGGTTTGACAGTGTCTTCTGTGAGCTGAGCTTAATACCTACACTACAGACAACAGAAAACAGTCTGCTTTTTCCCCCAAATGTGACTACAACTTTAAAGAATGACTATGAGCCAATAACATTCGACCACAGGTTAGCACTGAGCATTTTTACTGGCTGACTTACTAAATGAACACTCCCCCTTCACTAAACAGCTAATTTAGAGTCTGAACAAGCACTTCTTGAGACTCTTAGTCGTTCCAGGTAGTTGGAAAAACAACAGCATACTTTGTTATCATAATAAGGGAAAATTATAACACTTGTTTCGATCATGAACGAATGAATCACTTGAATGCATGATTCAATGACTTGCTTATTACACAGAGAAAGACGGTCACGTGACGCCACCTACTGGCGTAACAACAAACTGCAGAAAGACTCACTGAATAAACAGTCTTAGATGTTTTAGGCGGACTTAAATTATTCGAGTCAGAATCATTAGCTACTACAATCAAACACATGATCATCAAAACATATCCATCAAGAGTCAGAGCCATCACACATGCAATAAAACTTAGCAGCTATGATGCATTCTTACAATGAGAGGCGAACAAATCCTCTAAATTACATCTCATATATATATAACTTAGACAGTAACACACAAACAACGTCCGTTATTTTTTCTATGTTATCTTTGTTTAAAACCTAATCTGTCACAAGTATTGGCGTGTCTCTTTACAGGTTTTGTGTCATGCAGTGAAGCAGAGCTCAGCAGACGGCCTTTAACTGGCTAACACACTGTAGCATGCTAGCCACAAATCCAAATATGCATAACGTTACATTGTGTTGCATCTTCCGATAAAACGACAAATTTGCTGAATAACGAAACGGATGTGTAGAATAAATAAAAACACGGAGGTGTGCATCGTTGCCACTCATCCTACCTGTGTCCACAAAGCGTTTTATTCCAGAGAGGCTTGACATTACAGCACTGAACATTAGCCAGCAACAGCGCTGCTGTAAACACAAACCAAACCCCGCGCACACTGCGCATGCGCCGCCGCGCTCTTCGGAAATCTTCGGCACGGACTCGAATACTAGCGTACTGCTTCCTGCTCAGTGTGTGCTACATTCTACATACTCATAGAGCATGCTGACAAGCTTGTGAAAGAGAAACACTTCAAACAGTAATATGCTATAGGCATACTGTTGTCGTTAAATAATCATATTGCATGTTTACCTGAAAAGAGTGTTTGTCTGTTTATCATTTCCAAAATAAACACAATTTCATATTTTTAAGGCAGCGGCTATTTAAGTGAAAATAGCAGTATTTCATTTTCTTTTATTTTTTTTTTATGATGTGCTGTTTACTCTAAGTGCACATAGCAATATATTTTATATATTCTACTACTTATACTACTTATTTCAAACAGTGGCAATTATGTGAACCTCAGTATTGTAGTACATTATAAAGCAGTACGTAATAATAAGGTATTGAGTGTAAATTATAATTTTAATTAGAATTAGAGTAGGCTATGTTCAATAGAGTTTACTGTTGTTCAGCTGAATAAATGTCTTTCTGAAAAAAGAAATGTGGAAATGATATAAGATCTTCATACAGTGCGTGTCATTCTAAAGCCCTCACTGCCTTGTCTTGATCTGTGTTAAATTCAATATCACTAAGGTCTATTGTACAATATAAAGAAAATCTGATATCTGAGGTACATATTTCTTAATATTGTATTGAAAGTGAAAATAGTAGCATAATAGAAATTACAACCATCCCAGGCTGTAATGTTAAAACTTGGCTTGGACCAATTCTCCTTCCTCTTTAAGAGAAGTTTCTCTTGCCATTTGTTTGGTTTCACGACTTAGGAAACTTTTATTTTACTTGCATAATCAGAGTTTTTCATTACTATTGGCCTTACATTGTAAAATGATTTTAAGAAGTAAATAAAAGAAAGATTATTGCAGTTTTTATAAGAAAAAACTTTCACTTTCTACTTTAAAATGTTGTTTAATTTAATGTTAATTGCCAGTATATGTCAAATTGACTAGCAATTTCTGAGTGAAAATTGTTCACAAATATCTGTCAGTGTACATTACAAACCTTAAAGGATCTATTTTAAAGTTTAGAGCATTGTGACACCTTCTCATTTTCACATCACACATAATAACAATACATTTCAGTGAGTTGGACTTTAATCTTTAAATGACAATTTCAGGTTCTTTAGTTTGTCCAGGTGAAGATATTACAGTCAAGTATGTCTGCATCATGCCGTACCATCGTACACCAGCAGATGTCCTGCTTATTCATAAAACTGCATCTTGTGGGTATAAGAAAAAGGCTGAACACTCAAGTGACTTTGTAACTGTGTTTTATTATCTTGGCATGCAACTACATGTCATGACCTTTAGATTCATCTCAAAAGCTTGCCCTACATATCAGAGCCAAGCTTAGGCAAGATTCAAGAGCAATAACAAACAAAAAACCGGTAAGAATTGACTGCGTTGGCTACATTTCTATATACTCTTTCTTGCATTGCCACAAGCAAAAGGGAAATCTTTGCCTGGTGGTATTTAAAAAGAAACAAATTCAATATAAATAATTTCTTCTATTATTTCATCAAAAGATATTCCTGACTTTTAGACTCTTTCTCTCTGTGACCTTAAATAGCCTCATATATCTGATTATATGTAATACAAATGTGCAGTATGTCCATCTAATGATGGCTCTGGTTATATAAAATGACGGATGCCCATCTTTTATTCATTTACAATTGAATCGAACAATAGATTTGCAAATAAAATGTCTAATACAGACGTAAAAATATCCAACACATCAGTCCGTTTCCTTGCAATTGCACACAGGACAGAAACAAGCATTATCACAACCAAACACGTCTTGCCCCATTATTACGGCTAAGCAAATTTGTAAAATTTAAATGCAAACAAAACTGACATTTCCAAGGGAAAGAACACTAAAGCACTATGGATATAAAAACAATAACGATCATAATCCTGATATTAATCCATAAGAGCAGAAAGTAAGTGCTATAGGAGGTGAGTAAAATGCAAGATACAGTGCAGGACCCTCACAGCACTGGGGTTGTTGTGTGACACAACTACATAATCATACTTCCTTTGTCAAAGAACCTCTTTGCCAAAGGCAACATGCATGATACAGGGCTGAGCTGGGCAGATAAATGAGTCAAACGTGTACTAATAAGGCTTTGCTGCATCGCAATGGGCGATAAAAAAAAAGGAAAAGGCCATTTTATACCTAGCAAGAAAATGAAAAAGGAAACTTGTATTGTTACCAACCCAGTGCCATTTTTAAAACTCTCATATCGAACAAACAGAATATAAACCAAAATTGAAGGCAACATTCTTTACATGTACACTAAATCAACAAGATGTTATGTGTAAACACGCTAGGACACATCCATTAAAAATAAAAAAATTTCTGTATATAGTTTGAAAAGCATTTACTCCACATTTCTCATTTCAGTGGAAACACACTAATACCACGTAAGTAAAACTGTGATTAACAGTCTTAAGTGATAATGCATTCATATTCATATTTTGTTCAGGCTTAAGACAATATGCACATCCATACACTAATACAAACATATACAGACACTTAACTGGTCCAGGCAACACATT
The DNA here is from genome assembly GCF_003368295.1 of Carassius auratus. Lineage (NCBI taxonomy): Eukaryota > Metazoa > Chordata > Actinopteri > Cypriniformes > Cyprinidae > Carassius > Carassius auratus. The sequence goes on from NC_039277.1 coordinate 4,461,888, forward strand.
TAACAAAAGACAAATCAGTTACTGGAGAAAAATATAAAACAAAAAACAATCCTGTCATAAATTAGATACTGAAATGCTATTTTTAATAGGACGAGTTTTTCTATGTGCTGTTACAGAGTTTTCGTCTCCTTTGATGTGATGGTTTGTAAATACTGTGGGGTTGATTGTACTATCAAAATGCTGACCAAACAATTGAAAACTGATACAAAATATCCCAACAACAACTTCATGGAAGTTAGCAATGGTTTGTAATAAAATAAGAGAAAACAAGAATTTTGGAAAATAAAGAACCCTAAAACTCAGTCTAATCATCTGTATTCTTCAAACTGAAATTACAGGAATAAACAACAGCAAAAACAAAAACCGAAGTGACCTTTTGACTATTGTAAACAACAGACAGGAACCATCACTGTATTAGACGTTTCATACACACTTAACAATTCCACATCCCCAAAAAAGACTGAACTGTTTAATTCTGCTTTGCTGTTGCTTATAGCTATTAAAGATACAGTTCACCAGAAAATGACCAAAATTCTGTTGTAGTACATTTATTCATGGTCTTGGTCTTGTCATGGATTCAGGCTTGATTCTCTTGTGGGCTTGGCGTTGATACAGACTCAACCGTCTTCTGTTCTCTGTTTTGACTAGGATTCAGCCTTTATCTGGTCTCTGTCTTGACTCAGCCTGGGCCCTCTTCTGGTCTTGGTGTTGATTCAGACTCTGCCCTGATTTGACACTCTTCTGGTCTCTGTTTTGACCCAGATATAATCCTCTTCTGGTTTCTGTCCTGACTAGGATTCGGCCTCCTTCTGGTCTCTGTCTTCACTCAGACTCAACCCTCTTCTGGTCTCTGTCCTCACTCAGACTCAACCCTCTTCTGGTCTCTGTCCTCATTCAGACTCAACCCTCTTCTGGTCTCTGTCCTCACTCAGACTCAACCCTCTTCTGGTCTCTGTCTTTACTCAGACTCAACCCTCTTCTGGTCTCTGTCTTCACTCAGACTCAACCCTCTTCTGGTCTCTGTCCTCACTCAGACTCAACCCTCTTCTGGTCTCTGTCCTCACTCAGACTCAACCCTCTTCTGGTCTCTGTCCTCACTCAGACTCAACCCTCTTCTGGTCTGTCTTGACTCAGACTCGACCCTCTTCTGGTCTCTGTCTTCACTCTGACTCAACCCTCTTCTTGTCTCTGTCTTGACTCAGACTCAACCCTCTTCTGGTCTCTGTCCTCACTCAGACTCAACCCTCTTCTGGTCTCTGTCCTCACTCAGACTCAACCCTCTTCTGGTCTGTCTTGACTCAGACTCGACCCTCTTCTGGTCTCTGTCTTCACTCTGACTCAACCCTCTTCTTGTCTCTGTCTTGACTCAGACTCAACCCACTTCTGGTCTTTGTCTTGAGTTGGACTCGGCCCTCTTGTAGTCTCTGTCTTCACTCAGACTCAACCCTCTTCTGATTTCTGTCCTTACTCAGACTCAACCCTCTTCTGGTCTCTGTCTTCACTCTGACTCAACCCTCTTCTGGTCTCTGTCTTCACTCAGACTCAACCCTCTTCTGGTCTCTGTCCTCACTCAGACTCAACCCTCTTCTGGTCTCTGTCCTCACTCAGACTCAACACTCTTCTGGTCTCTGTCCTCACTCAGACTCAACCCTCTTCTGGTCTCTGTCTTCACTCAGACTCAACCCTCTTCTGGTCTCTGTCCTCACTCAGACTCAACCCTCTTCTGGTCTGTCTTGACTCAGACTCAACCCTCTTCTGGTCTCTGTCCTCACTCAGACTCAACCCTCTTCTGGTCTCTGTCCTCACTCAGACTCGACCCTCTTCTGGTCTGTCTTGACTCAGACTCAACCCTCTTCTGGTCTCTGTCTTCACTCAGACTCAACCGTCTTTTGGTCTCTGTCTTCACTCAGACTCAACCCTCTTCTGGTCTCTGTCCTCACTCAGACTCAACCCTCTTCTGGTCTCTGTCCTCACTCAGACTCAACCCTCTTCTGGTCTCTGTCTTCACTCAGACTCAACCCTCTTCTGGTCTCTGTCCTCACTCAGACTCAACCCTCTTCTGGTCTCTGTCTTCACTCAGACTCAACCCTCTTCTGGTCTCTGTCCTCACTCAGACTCAACCCTCTTCTGGTCTCTGTCCTCACTCAGACTCGACCCTCTTCTGGTCTGTCTTGACTCAGACTCAACCCTCTTCTGGTCTCTGTCCTCACTCAGACTCAACCCTCTTCTGGTCTCTGTCTTCACTCAGACTCAACCCTCTTCTGGTCTCTGTCCTCATTCAGACTCAACCCTCTTCTGGTCTCTGTCTTCACTCAGACTCAACCGTCTTTTGGTCTCTGTCTTCACTCAGACTCAACCCTCTTCTGGTCTCTGTCTTGACTCAGACTCAACCTTACTACTGGTCTTTGTCTTGAGTTGGACTCGGCCCTCTTGTCATCTCTGCCTTGACTAGTATTCAGCCGCCTTCTGGTCTCTGTCTTCACTCAGACTCAACCGTCTTCTGGTCTCTATCTTGAGTATGATTCAGCTTTTTTCTGTCGACTCGGACTGGGCCCTCCTCCGGTCTCGATATTGATTCAGACTCTGCCTTGTCATGGTGTTTGCTTTGACCCAGATGTGACTCTTCTGGTATCTGTCTTACCCAGATTCAATCATCTTCTGATTTCTGTCTTGACTGGGACTTGGCCCTCTTCTAGGCTTCTTCAACTCTGAGTCAGCCTCAACCCTCTTCTGGTCCTATACTTGACTCTGCGTAATTATTCAGGGGTGGACCCTTATGAAACAAAAATATATTGCAGTATATTGGAAAATATCATGTAATATATTAGGCATATATTCTTATATATATTTATTTTTTCCAATATATTGCAATATATTGAAAGCGGCAATCATTTGTATATTTTGCAATATATTATATAATATATGTATCATCGATATATTATTAAATGTATTCAAATATATAAAATATTAGAAAATAAAAAGGGAAAATAATATATTACAATATATCACAATATATTTTAAGAAATATATTGGTAAATATATTTTCCTTTCGTAAGGGGACTTGGACTCGAACAAGCTGGTCTCGACTACAACACTGCCAATGGCCAATTAAATTCCAGTGATTAACTGCATAAATTCCACACACAAATTTATTGCAAGGCTTCATAAGACTTGGAAATAAGACTTGGAAATAAGTTAATGCTGTGATTAGAATGACAGACTTTTCATTTTTTGGTGAACTGTTTCTTTTGAATATTTCTATAAAATATTGAATGATTGCCTGTGAAATGTCTCTTAGAGATACCAGACATATACCACAATGCACACACATGCAGTACATTTAAATAATGATCAATTAATGTTTTTTTTTTTTTTCGAACAATGATGCCCAACAAACAATTAATGCATATTACATTTCAGTGGCTAACACTGCAATAATAATAATAATGCATGTACTATAGATTCCAAGCACCTTGGTTATTCTTAATATATATTGGAAGAGTCTGCTATATAATAATACAGTAGATTATGGTTTCCTCAGTATGCTAAAAGCTAGTGAGAACCGTCACTTCTGTACAGAGTTACGGGACATGGGTAATTGTTTTCCTGGCTTGGAGAGAGTTCTGATTGGCTGACGTCAAGAGTTACCTGAGGTGGAGTTGTGACTCAACGTGAACATTCATCCACAAGCAGTGATTAAGAAAAACAAACAGACTCTGAACAGATGATGAGTGATTACAATTACAGGGCATAGCTAGCTCTTATGAAGAGAACACATGAATACAGAAGGCTTTCGGCTGCGTCTCGCTGCCTCGATTGACTCCTATAAGGGCAACTGTACCTTCTACCTAAGGAGGATGGTGGATTCTTGGCATGACCACATGGAATTGGAACATGAGGAGGACTGGTGTTTTCAGCCCCCCTCAGTTCCCGTTTAGCAGCATCTCAGGTCCTGGACTGGGTCGCAGACTATCTCCAGGCCTGGGCGAGCATGTCCTCATCCGCATATTCCCCATACTGAGGTCTCCAGGAGAGAGGGTCTTTCTGTAATGCCATAAAGTCATACATCACAACTCTTATTAATATAAATAAGCTTATCGACTTTTAAAAGGGAAGAGAAAATGCTTCCAATATTTTTTGTTGTTGATGTCAAAGGTTGTGTAGTAAGTTGTCATACAGCGATATGGCTTATATGAATACAATATCTACAATTTATTCCATGGTAAGGATTATGCATTTACAAAATTTTCCTTTTCAGCCTATGTTATGTTAATTACTTTTTTGAATACTGTTAGGTCTATGCAGTGATAATTAAACATTTTAAGACATTTTATAAAAACGTACTATGTTTTGTGCTGGGTCGCAACTTGATGTCGATTGTAAAATCTGTCAAAATATTCATATGGATTTGGAATACATTTAAATTACAATTAAATTATGAATTAAATACATTTTCATGCTCACAAAGCTAACTATAAAATTGGCCAAAACTATAAAATATTTATTTACATTAAATATTATAATCCTTGAAACTACCCATCCTGCATTAAACATGAAAATGGTACCAGAAACTAAAACAAAAATAAAAATGTAAATATAAAAATTAAATATAAAAATAATAACTAAAGATACTAAACTAAAATAATACTAACAACACGAAAACTAACTGAAAATAATTAAAAAATATAAGTAAAAACTAAATTAAAACCTTCCTACTTGAATTACTTTATGTATAAATGAGAGAAAGAGTCAGCAATTCTGGACACAGTATGTCACTTATCATATTCAGAACTGCAGCTATCCTGTATATCGTGATAAAATTGTGATTTTTCCCTATGTTTTCCTCTCTTTCCACACTGACAGTGCTGACAGTTGTTGTATGAGAAAGTATCTTGACATTGTGCTGATGCTTACATCATTAGTACATCAACCAATGTAGATCCTGACTATAAACAAGCTGATCTGATTTCATCACTCGCAAAATGACAAGCAAACAGCCAGCCCCAAATATAGGGGTTTGACACTGCACAGATTTGTGTGCAGTGTCAATAAAGTTCTGCTTACCTGAATGCCATCTTCTTCATAAGATGGGCGTCCATTCTGTCAGGCAGGTTATTTTCCAAATGAGAACCTGCCGCTCGATCATAGAAGACGGCAGAGAGGCGGTTGTTCTGGGAGCGACTTTGTGTTTCCATTGAGTCCTTCAGATTATACAAGCAATTAAACACCAAACTACCCAATGCAATCTAGGCTTTCAAGACTGAGTCTAAAAGTTACCTCAGAGTTGCAGTCCTGTGTCTCTGTGTCCTCCATGTCCAGAGCGGACAGCTCCAGCTCGATGTCTCTGTCAGGCTCACTCTCTGTCCCATCCTTCCCCAGCAGATCTGTGCCCTGCTTTGACCCGCTGCTGAAGGAATCGTGCCTCACATGCAGCCCTGACACGACCAGTTGATCGCTGAAACACACAGAAACACACAATGAGCTCTGAAACTGACTCAAAGCTAAGAACACAAATTAGTGGGTTCTGTTGTTTGGTGTCTCAGACTAGAAACTCAGTATTGAGATCAGGTGAAAGGTGATCTCCCACTCAGAATCTGCCCTATGAGTAATCATCATAGACACCAAAAAACAATGTTACATTATTAAAAGACATAACAGAGAAAAACAGGATTTTTTTGTAGGTTGGTCTGTAAGTTATACAATTAAATTGTCTAAAATTTGATGTTGCATATTCAGTATACACACACTCATACTGTTCAAAAGTTTATACCAGTATTTGTTTACATCAGAAATTTATTTATATATATGCATATTCATTTTGGACAACAGAGGTCTTTTAAATAAACAAGCTTTAGGCTAAAAAAAAGCATCACTGGTGCAAGATACGTTGATTAAAATGATTATGTACAAAAGAGTGGTCATGGAGGGTCACTGTCCTGCAGTGGGTTGGAGCTAAACTCTGCAGGACAGTGGCCCTCCAGGACCGAAGTTGCCCATCCCTGATGGAGAATGTGTCTAATTTAAGATGACAAACAAATGTAAGATTACAAAAAGAATTTCGAGACATTGTAATATACATTAGCTAATTTAAGATATTTGTACATGAATTGCAGAAGATAGATAAGGACTTGTGGGTGTTAAGGAGACTGAAATGTAAGCCCTCTTTGCAATGTGTAAGAGCTTTGCAAACACAAACAAGAGGAGCTATGTTCCGGCTGCTGCTCTATTTTTAGAACAGTGCAGAGGACAGCCAGACGACTGTGGCAGGATGGGGTGGGGGTGAAGATGGGGAAACACTGTGAAGACTACTGTTACATTGTTCCTGACAATCCAGTAAAATTAATGTACAAATTACATTAATAATATTTTGTACATGCACGACTATATGGTTGCTTAGCTGTTGTGAGTGTTTGCTAGTTGGTTGTTTACTGGTCTAAGTCAACAAGACCCCACCCCCAAGTCTCTATGACATTTCAGTCTCTAGGCTCAGATGTCTGCTTCAAAGTCTATGGCATTTTTTGTTGTTGTTTAATATTAAGCATTTGCATTATTGAAAAAGTAAAAAAATTAAATAAAAAAAAGACGTTTGAACTGGTACCTTTCTAGAAAGCTGGAGTGACTAGAAGAGTCAGAACCACGTGGGCCCCATCTGAGGTCACTGTGACCAATATGACAGCTATAGTCTGTAAAGAGAATGAAACATGACTCATTCTTAAAGCCAAAGAAATTCAGAGTCAAAAGCATTGAAAACAATATGAATTCAAACCTCTGAAGTTGACTGAAGTGGTGCCTCCGCACCCTTGCGATGCAGTGGCCTGGACCGGGGCAGTTGTGTGAAAGCCAGTGCGTGAAGCGCGGGAGATGGCTCCCCATTTAGAGATTATGGGCCCCTCTCCAAAAGGAATGATGGGATCTTCATCTTTCAGTCGCCTGTAGGGCTCGAACATGTGCAGCCACCGTTTGCCGCCACTTTCGCTGTCCTGAGGACAGATAATAAGATCTCAGTTAGGAATCGTATTACAATTAGATTTAAGAAGCACTGCTTTGTGTGTTGTAACTGGTCAAGATATAGAATTGATAAAAATGACGATTATCATTTATTTACAATCATCACAACAAAAATGCACAAATGTGCTATTTAATTTTACAAAAGGGTACTTTTAATGTTTTGTGAGGTATTTCAGTCGCACATTACAGTGAAGTGACTCCAATTCTACATGCTACACATTCATTTTTTAGTGTTTGAAAGGATTATTAAGAGTGTTACAGGGCAAATCGATTTACCAGTGAGTCAGTCTGAATGTTATGTGAAGTGACTCAACTTAGGCGTGTGGTGGTGTACAGATTTGTGGTATTTTAATTCAGTTTGAGGGAATAATTAGAAATTCATTACTGAGCAAGCCAATGTAAGAGAGAATCAGTGTGAATGTGATTTGAAGCAATTCAATTTTTATATCTGCTAAGAGTTAATTTTTAAATCCGATTGAGTTAATCATTAGTAAATTATTATAAAGTAAAACTAGCTATAAAGTAGTGTGACTATACAAAGTAACTCAACTGGTGCATGCTCCAAATTCATTTTTATTTAAGTTCCAGAGAATTAACAGTAATGTGTTATATGGTAAGCAAATAAAATAAAAAATCAATGTGAATCTAAAGTAACTCCACTTACGCTACACATTCAGTTTGATGGAAATAATAGGAATATGTTACCGTGTGAGCTGATTTAAGAGTCAGTCAGTGTGGATGCAATCTGAAATTACTCCAATTGTACTCTTTACACATTCATTTTTAATTCAGTTTGAGATAATCAATAATAATTTATTTTATGGTAAACAAATTTAAAACTAAATCAATGTGAATCTGTTTAAGAATAAGCACATTTAAAAGTATTTCAGTGTAAATCTGATCTGACGTGACTACATATACACCCTCTATACATTCACTATTGATACAGTCTGCGGGAATCAATAAGAATCAGTTTAAGAATAAGCACATTTAAAAGTATTTTAGTGTAAATCTGATCTGTAGTGACTCCACTTCTAGCCTCTATAAATTCATTGTTGATTCAGTCTGAGGGAATCAATTGGAATCAGTTTAAGAATAAGGACATTTAAAAGTATTTTAGTGTAAATCTGATCTGAAGTGACTCCACTTCTAGCCTGTACAAATCCATTGTTGATTCAGTCTGAAGGAATCAACAGGAATCGGTTTAAGAATAAGGACATCTAAAAGTATTTTAGTGTAAATCTGATCTGAAGTAGGGTTGGGCAATGTCTTCAAATTTGGCATCGGATGTATACAGTGAAACAGTGCGATGGACGATGACATCGCCAGGGGGATTGGGGGAGGTGTGCCCAAAACAATTCCTAACACTGTGTCTACACTGGATATGAGCAGTGTGGCGTGATATCTAAAATAGAGATTCATTATATATAAATCAGTCAATAGAACTCAATATAATCAGTGATACTGTCTACACTGGATGCGGTGTGGCATGACACCACAAACCCCTGACAGTAAACTGCTGCCACATTCTGTTGTGCTGACACAAAATTAGACAGATTTTAGCTGATGCGGCTCGGCGCCACACGACAACTATCGCATCCGGTATAGACACTTGTGTAATGAGAGATGACCGAGAATAATGGGGAATGATTTGCAGATCCTAAGTACCACTGACAAACATATATAATCTTGTAAAATGTGTAGTAATTACTGCTGCTCCATAGTATTAACAGAGTATGTGCGATCGTGAATCTCAAAAGTGATAGTAAAACTAAAAAATGATTGTGCAAAAAAGGGGTGGGGGGGCATCACGATGCCAGCGCAACATCAGGATGTCTATCAGCCACCGGCGATGGACAATGGCATCGTCTATCGGCCCAACCCTAATCTGAAATGACTCCACAGTTTGAGGGAATCAATCAGAGTCAGTTAAAAAATAAGCACATCTATTTCAATGTGTATTAGTGTATAAGTGTAAATGTGAACAGGAGTGACTCCCCTTGCACCTGTTTAATATACAGTTTTACACCATTTGAAGGATTCAACAGAAATGAGTAAGCCGTTTATAAAAGTAAATGAGTGCAATTGTGTTGTGAAGCGACCACTTACAAGCTGTTTGGAACAGGAGTGGGTTGACAAATGGTGGGGCTCTGACTCAAATGGGCTGATGGTGCTGCACGACCAGGGCGAATAGTGGGCAAGACTCTCTTCTCCACCATGACACTTACAAGTCATACGCCCACCACCTACACCTTCAGGATGCTAAAGGAGGAGAAAGAATGAGATGACAACATTCTATCTCACACCCACCCGTGTGCAACAGGCTGCCAGATTCAAATAAATGGGGGTGGAAAGAAACAATATAAAGTGACTCAACCTCCGTGGTGCCAAATCTTACTCTGAGAGTTCATGCGTTTCAAAGCGCTTGTGAGCACACACACAATTTTCAGGACAGAACTGCTTCTTGCTTTGGATTTATCAGTTGCTGAGCAACAGGCCCACTTAAAATAGCTTAACACACCTCAGAAGGGTGACTGCAGCTTCGGTGCCAAAGTTATTAATCGAAGAAACAACAAATCTGATTTAATGCCACTTTTGCATGGTGCAGACTTGTGGTGTAGTTTTCCCATGACACACACTTCTAAAAACACCATATCGGTGGGCCGTACCTCAGGACACATATCCACAGTGAAATCTGGGGAGGACTGGGGGGGCCTGTTCATGTTGCTGTGGTGATGTAGCCACTGTTCCTGTTTGTGGCGACAGAGATCCTCATAGCCAAGAGGAACACGGGAGTACGTGTCCTATACAAAAGACAGAAAATGGTTTTTAACTTCTCCATTCTCATGATGAAACAGCTTAGTCACCTATTTTGGCCTAACCAGGCCAAAGTTTCCAAGTCAATTTACACAAAGAATTCTGCACAAAGCAACAGAACCTTGCCAGAATTCTTCGCATGTTCATGACAGTACCACGATGGATGCTTGTGCTGATGCTGATGCAGGAGCCAGCTTTCTGACATAGAGGCCGGATGCGCTGTGGCTTGTTTACAAGCAGAGGAATGCATACATGCATGCGTCGTGTTACTGTCATGAATGCATGTAGAAATCTGACACGGAAGAGAAGAAATTGTTGAATGAAGTAATTATTTTTATTTTCTTTGTGCACAAAAAGTATTCTAGTAGCTTCATATAATATCACGGTTGAACCACTGATGTCACATGGACTTTTTTACATTGTCCTTACTACCTTTCTGGACATTTCAGTTGCATTGCTTTCACTGAAGGTTTAGAAAGCTCTCGGATTTCATCAAATATATCTTAAATTATGTTCTGAAGATGAACGAAGGTCTTACGGGTTTGGAACAATGTGAGGGTGAGTAATTAATGATTACTTAATTAATTACTTAATAAAAATCAGCTGTCGTAGCTGATCCGTTATTCATTAACTGTACGGGCCAGCTGCTCCCGGCCCTTGACGAATGTGATTCGCGGAGAGCGCGAGAGAGAGAGCATGAGAGAGAGAGAGTGCGAGAGAGAGAGAGAGAGAGAGAGAGATTGCGCGAGCGTGAGAGAGAGAGAGACAGAGGGAGAGAGAGTGAGAGAGAGAGAGAGAGAGAGAGAGAGAGAGAGAGAGAGCGAGCGAACGAGCCCCGGCCGCATGTTCACCGTCTTCAAACAACACGAGCGCTGTCTTGCTCTCTCTCCTTCGCACATATTAATCACTTGACACGATGGTGTCGATGTTTGAATCATTTAAAATGAGAATGTAAGTGTGCTCACCCCATTTTTGTTTGTAAGAAAAAATTAGATTAGATTTCATATCGCAGAAAATTTTTTTTTTCGCAATGTCATTTTTTCCCAATATCGTACAGCCCTAGTTACAGCACAAATTAATATGGAAGATAATTTTCAATTGATACTCTTTCTTCAAACATGAATGAGCCTGTAAGACATGAGATAATAAAACCTGCCCTGTGCATTGGTGCTTTCTGCTCCGCTCTGCTGCAGTAGGGGCTGTCCAGCGAGTTGAAGCGCTCTCGGAGGGGCGGCTGGTAGACAGTGGAATGGAAAACCTCTGGA